>NC_080832.1:147310389-147680493 GCF_030435755.1 Ochotona princeps | reverse complement strand
AAGGCGCTCAAACCTCCACAGCCAAAGACAAGTTCAGTGCCCAAGCCATTTCCCGCTGCCATGGAAACCAAGTGCTCTGGCAGCACATATGTCTCAAAGCGGATATGACACCTAGGGGTGGGAGTGTGCTGGTGAATGGCAACTGCCCGAAGCAGCAGCACAGCTCTTCCAGTGCCAAAACAACTCCACCTGCCTCATGAACTTCACATACCATTAGCTGTCCTGGCAGCTATGTAGAAAACCCTGTTGGGTCACTTGCGGTCCCATGCCCATTGAGCCCAGTGGGATGGAATCAAGCAGCTTCAGCACCCACACAAAACGAACATGGAGCTCCTCACTCAAGGCGCTCAAAACTCCACAGCCAAAGACAAGATCAGTGCCCAAGCCATTTCCCGCTGCCATGGAAACCAAGTGCTCTGGCAGCACATATGTCTGAAAGTGGATATGACACCTAGGGAAGGGAGTGTGCTGGTGAATGGCAACTGCCCGAAGCAGCAGCACAGCTCTTCCACTGCCAAAACAACTCCACCTGCCTCATGAACTTCACATACCATCAGCTGTCCTGGCAGCTATCTAGGAAACCCTGTTCGCTCACTTCCGGTCCCATGCCCATTGAGCCCAGTGGGATGGAATCAAGCAGCTTCAGCACCCACACAAAACGAACATGGAGCTCCTCACTCAAGGCGCTCAAAACTCCACAGCCAAAGACAAGTTCAGTGCCCAAGCCATTTCCCGCTGCCATGGAAACCAAGTGCTCTGGCAGCACATATGTCTCAAAGTGGATATGACACCTAGGGAAGGGAGTGTGCTGTGAATGGCAACTGCCCGAAGCAGCAGCACAGCTCTTCCACTGCCAAAACAACTCCACCTGCCTCATGAACTTCACATACCATCAGCTGTCCTGGCAGCTATCTAGGAAACTCTGTTGGGTGACTTCCGGTCCCATGCCCATTGAGCCCAGGGGGATGGAATCAAGCAGCTTCAGCACCCACACAAAACGAACATGGAGCTCCTCACTCAAGGTGCTCAAAACTCCGCAGCCAAAGACAAGTTCAGTGTACAAGCCATTTCCCGCTGCCATGGAAACCCAAGTGCTCTGGCAGCACATATGTCTGAAAGTAGATATGAAATTTAGGGAGTGTGCTGGTGAATGGCAACTGCCCGAAGCAGCAGCACAGCTCTTCCACTGCCAAAACAACTCCACCTACCTCATGAACTTCACATACCATCAGCTGTCCTGGCAGCTATCTAGGAAACCCTGTTGGGTCACTTCCGGTCCCATGCCCATTGAGCCCAGTGGGATGGAATCAAGCAGCTTCAGCACCCACACAAAACGAACATGGAGCTCCTCACTCAAGGCGCTCAAAGCTCCACAGCCAAAGACAAGTTCAGTGCCCAAGCCATTTCCCGCTGCCATGGAAACCAAGTGCTCTGGCAGCACATATGTCTGAAAGTGGATATGACACCTAGGGAAGGGAGTGTGCTGGTGAATGGCAACTGCCCGAAGCAGCAGCACAGCTCTTCCACTGCCAAAACAACTCCACCTACCTCATGAACTTCACATACCATCAGCTGTCCTGGCAGCTATCTAGGAAACCCTGTTGGGTCACTTCCGGGTCCCATGCCCATTGAGCCCAGTGGGATGGAATCAAGCAGCTTCAGCACCCACACAAAACGAACATGGAGCTCCTCACTCAAGGCGCTCAAAGCTCCACAGCCAAAGACAAGTTCAGTGCCCAAGCCATTTCCCGCTGCCATGGAAACCAAGTGCTCTGGCAGCACATATGTCTGAAAGTGGATATGACACCTAGGGAAGGGAGTGTGCTGGTGAATGGCAACTGCCCGAAGCAGCAGCACAGCTCTTCCACTGCCAAAACAACTCCACCTACCTCATGAACTTCACATACCATCAGCTGTCCTGGCAGCTATCTAGGAAACCCTGTTGGGTCACTTCCGGTCCCATGCCCATTGAGCCCAGTGGGATGGAATCAAGCAGCTTCAGCACCCACACAAAACGAACATGGAGCTCCTCACTCAAGGCGCTCAAAGCTCCACAGCCAAAGACAAGTTCAGTGCCCAAGCCATTTCCCGCTGCCATGGAAACCAAGTGCTCTGGCAGCACATATGTCTCAAAGCGGATATGACACCTAGGGGTGGGAGTGTGCTGGTGAATGGCAACTGCCCGAAGCAGCAGCACAGCTCTTCCAGTGCCAAAACAACTCCACCTGCCTCATGAACTTCACATACCATTAGCTGTCCTGGCAGCTATGTAGAAAACCCTGTTGGGTCACTTGCGGTCCCATGCCCATTGAGCCCAGTGGGATGGAATCAAGCAGCTTCAGCACCCACACAAAACGAACATGGAGCTCCTCACTCAAGGCGCTCAAAACTCCACAGCCAAAGACAAGATCAGTGCCCAAGCCATTTCCCGCTGCCATGGAAACCAAGTGCTCTGGCAGCACATATGTCTGAAAGTGGATATGACACCTAGGGAAGGGAGTGTGCTGGTGAATGGCAACTGCCCGAAGCAGCAGCACAGCTCTTCCACTGCCAAAACAACTCCACCTGCCTCATGAACTTCACATACCATCAGCTGTCCTGGCAGCTATCTAGGAAACCCTGTTCGCTCACTTCCGGTCCCATGCCCATTGAGCCCAGTGGGATGGAATCAAGCAGCTTCAGCACCCACACAAAACGAACATGGAGCTCCTCACTCAAGGCGCTCAAAACTCCACAGCCAAAGACAAGTTCAGTGCCCAAGCCATTTCCCGCTGCCATGGAAACCAAGTGCTCTGGCAGCACATATGTCTCAAAGTGGATATGACACCTAGGGAAGGGAGTGTGCTGGTGAATGGCAACTGCCCGAAGCAGCAGCACAGCTCTTCCACTGCCAAAACAACTCCACCTGCCTCATGAACTTCACATACCATCAGCTGTCCTGGCAGCTATCTAGGAAACTCTGTTGGGTGACTTCCGGTCCCATGCCCATTGAGCCCAGGGGGATGGAATCAAGCAGCTTCAGCACCCACACAAAACGAACATGGAGCTCCTCACTCAAGGTGCTCAAAACTCCGCAGCCAAAGACAAGTTCAGTGTACAAGCCATTTCCCGCTGCCATGGAAACCAAGTGCTCTGGCAGCACATATGTCTGAAAGTAGATATGAAATTTAGGGAGTGTGCTGGTGAATGGCAACTGCCCGAAGCAGCAGCACAGCTCTTCCACTGCCAAAACAACTCCACCTACCTCATGAACTTCACATACCATCAGCTGTCCTGGCAGCTATCTAGGAAACCCTGTTGGGTCACTTCCGGTCCCATGCCCATTGAGCCCAGTGGGATGGAATCAAGCAGCTTCAGCACCCACACAAAACGAACATGGAGCTCCTCACTCAAGGCGCTCAAAGCTCCACAGCCAAAGACAAGTTCAGTGCCCAAGCCATTTCCCGCTGCCATGGAAACCAAGTGCTCTGGCAGCACATATGTCTGAAAGTGGATATGACACCTAGGGAAGGGAGTGTGCTGGTGAATGGCAACTGCCCGAAGCAGCAGCACAGCTCTTCCACTGCCAAAACAACTCCACCTACCTCATGAACTTCACATACCATCAGCTGTCCTGGCAGCTATCTAGGAAACCCTGTTGGGTCACTTCCGGTCCCATGCCCATTGAGCCCAGTGGGATGGAATCAAGCAGCTTCAGCACCCACACAAATCTAACATGGAGCTCCTCACTCAAGGCGCTCAAAACTCCACAGCCAAAGACAAGTTCAGTGCCCAAGCCATTTCCCGCTGCCATGGAAACCAAGTGCTCTGGCAGCACATATGTCTCAAAGTGGATATGACACCTAGGGAAGGGAGTGTGCTGTTGAATGGCAACTGCCCGAAGCAGCAGCACAGCTCTTCCACTGCCAAAACAACTCCACCTGCCTCATGAACTTCACATACCATCAGCTGTCCTGGCAGCTATCTAGGAAACCCTGTTGGCTCACTTCCGGTCCCATGCCCATTGAGCCCAGTGGGATGGAATCAAGCAGCTTCAGCACCCACACAAAACGAACATGGAGCTCCTCACTCAAGGCGCTCAAAGCTCCACAGCCAAAGACAAGTTCAGTGCACAAGCCATTTCCCGCTGCCATGGAAACCAAGAGCTCTGGCAGCACATATGTCTGAAAGTAGATATGAAATTTAGGGAGTGTGCTGGTGAATGGCAACTGCCCGAAGCAGCAGCACAGCTCTTCCACTGCCAGTGCCAAAACAACTCCACCTACCTCATGAACTTCACATACCATCAGCTGTGCTGGCAGCTACTAGGAAACCCTGTTGGCTCACTTCTGGTCCCATGCCCATTGAGCCCAGTGGGATGGAATCAAGCAGCTTCAGCACCCACACAAAACGAACATGGAGCTCCTCAACCAAGGCGCTCAAAACTCCACAGCCAAAGACAAGTTCAGTGCCCAAGCCATTTCCCGCTGCCATGGAAACCAAGTGCTCTGGCAGCACATATGTCACAAAGTGGATATGACACCTAGGGAAGGGAGTTTGCTGGTGAATGGCAACTGCCCAAAGCAGCAGCACAGCTCTTCCACTGCCAAAACAACTCCACCTGCCTCATGAACTTCACATACCATCAGCTGTCCTGGCAGCTATCTAGGAAACCCTGTTGGCTCACTTCCGGTCCCATGCCCATTGAGCCCAGTGGGATGGAATCAAGCAGCTTCAGCACCCACACAAAACGAACATGGAGCTCCTCACTCAAGGCGCTCAAAACTACATGGCGAAAGACAAATTCAGTGCCCAAGCCATTTCCCGCTGCCATGGAAACCAAGTGCTCTGGCAGCACATATGTCTGAAAGTGGATAAGGCACCTAGGGAAGGGAGTGTGCTGGTGCATGGCAACTGCCCGAAGCAGCAGCACAGCTCTTCCAGTGCCAAAACAACTCCACCTGCCTCATGAACTGCACATACCATCAGCTGTCCTGGCAACTATCTAGGAAACCCTGTTGGCTCACTTCCGGTCCCATGCCCATTGAGCTCAGGGGGATGGAATCAAGCAGCTTCAGCACCCACACAAAACGAACATGGAGCTCCTCACTCAAGGCGCTCAAAACTCCACAGCCAAAGACAAGTTCAGTGCCCAAGCCATTTCCCGCTGCCATGGAAACCAAGTGCTCTGGCAGCACATATGTCTGAAAGTGGATATGACACCTAGGGAAGGGAGTGTGGTGGTGAATGGCAACTGCCCGAAGCAGCAGCACAGCTCTTCCACTGCCAAACAATTCCACCTGTCTCATGAACTTCACATACCATCAGCTGTCCAGCACCCACACAAAACGAACATGAAGCTCCTCACTCAAGGCGCTCAAAACTCCTCAGCTAAAGACAAGTTCAGTGCCCCAGCCATTTCCCGCTGCCATGGAAACCAAGTGCTCTGGCAGCACATATGTCTGAAAGTGGATATGAAACCTAGGGAAGGGAGTGTGCTGGTGAATGGCAACTGCCCGAAGCAGCAGCACAGCTCTTCCACTGCCAAAACAACTCCACCTACCTCATGAATTTCACATACCATCAGCTGTCCTGGCAGCTATCTAGGAAACCCTGTTGGGTCACTTCCGGTCCCATGCCCATTGAGCCCAGTGGGATGGAATCAAGCAGCTTCAGCACCCACACAAAACGAACATGGAGCTCCTCACTCAAGGCGCTCAAAACTCCACAGCCAAAGAAAAGTTCAGTGCCCAAGCCATTTCCCGCTGCCATGGAAACCAAGTGCTCTGGCAGCACATATGTCTGAAAGTGGATATGACACCTAGGGAAGGGAGTGTGCTGGTGAATGGCAACTGCCCGAAGCAGCAGCACAGCTCTTCCAGTGCCAAAACAACTCCACCTGCCTCATGAACTTCACATATCATCAGCTGTCCTGGCAGCTATCTAGGAAAACCTGTTGGGTCACTTCCGGTCCCATGCCCATTGAGCCCAGTGGGATGGAATCAAGCAGCTTCAGCACCCACACAAAACGATCATGGAGCTCCTCACTCAAGGCGCTCAAAACTCCACAGCCAAAGACAAGTTCAGTGCCCAAGCCATTTCCCGCTGCCATGGAAACCAAGTGCTCTGGCAGCACATATGTCTGAAAGTGGATATGACACCTAGGGGTGGGAGTTTGCTGGTGAATGGCAACTGCCCGAAGCAGCAGCACAGCTCTTCCACTGCCAAAACAACTCCACCTGCCTCATGAACTTCACATACCATCAGCTGTCCTGGCAGCTCTCTAGGAAACCCTGTTGGCTCACTTCCGGTCCCATGCCCATTGAGCCCAGTGGGATGGAATCAAGCAGCTTCAGCACCCACACAAAACGAACATGGAGCTCCTCATTCAAGGCGCTCAAAACTCCACGGCCAAAGACTAGTTCAGTGCCCAAGCCAATTCCCGCTGCCATGGAAACCAAGTGCTCTGGCAGCACATATGTCTGAAAGTGGATATGACACCTAGGGAAGGGAGTGTGCTGGTGAATGGCAACTGCCCGAAGCAGCAGCACAGCTCTTCCACTGCCAAAACAACTCCACCTACCTCATGAACTTCACATACCATCAGCTGTCCTGGCAGCTATCTAGGAAACCCTGTTGGGTCACTTCCGGTCCCATGCCCATTGAGCCCAGTTGGATGGAATCAAGCAGCTTCAGCACCCACACAAAACGAACATGGAGCTCCTCACTCAAGGCGCTCAAAGCTCCACAGCCAAAGACAAGTTCAGTGCCCAAGCCATTTCCCGCTGCCATGGAAACCAAGTGCTCTGGCAGCACTTATGTTTGAAAGCGGATAGGACACCTAGGGAAGGGAGTGTGCTGGTGAATGGCAACTGCCCGAAGCAGCAACGCAGCTCTTCCACTGCCAAAACAACTCCACCTGCCTCATGAACTTCACATACCATCAGCTGTCCTGGCAGCTATCTAGGAAACCCTGTTGGGTCACTTCCGGTCCCATGCCCATTGAGCCCAGTGGGATGGAATCAAGCAGCTTCAGCACCCACACAAATCTAACATGGAGCTCCTCACTCAAGGCGCTCAAAACTCCACAGCCAAAGACAAGTTCAGTGCCCAAGCCATTTCCCGCTGCCATGGAAACCAAGTGCTCTGGCAGCACATATGTCTGAAAGTGGATATGACACCTAGGGGTGGGAGTGTGCTGGTGAATGGCAACTGCCCGAAGCAGCAGCACAGCTCTGCCACTGCCAAAACAACTCCACCTGCCTCATGAACTTCACATACCATCAGCTGTCCTGGCAGCTATCTAGGAAACCCTGTTGGCTCACTTCCGGTCCCATGCCCATTGAGCCCAGTGGGATGGAATCAAGCAGCTTCAGCACCCACACAAAACGAACATGGAGCTCCTCAACCAAGGCGCTCAAAACTCCACAGCCAAAGACAAGTTCAGTGCCCAAGCCATTTCCCGCTGCCATGGAAACCAAGTGCTCTGGCAGCACATATGTCTGAAAGTGGATATGACACCTAGGGGTGCGAGTGTGCTGGTGAATGGCAACTGCCCGAAGCAGCAGCACAGCTCTTCCACTGCCAAAACAACTCCTCCTGCCTCATGAACTTCACATACCATCAGCTGTCCTGGCAGCTATCTAGGAAACCCTGTTGGGTCACTTCCGGTCCCATGCCCATTGAGCCCAGTGGGATGGAATCAAGCAGCTTCAGCACCCACACAAATCTAACATGGAGCTCCTCACTCAAGGCGCTCAAAACTCCACAGCCAAAGACAAGTTCAGTGCCCAAGCCATTTCCCGCTGCCATGGAAACCAAGTGCTCTGGCAGCACATATGTCTCAAAGTGGATATGACACCTAGGGAAGGGAGTGTGCTGGTGAATGGCAACTGCCCGAAGCAGCAGCACAGCTCTTCCAGTGCCAAAACAACTCCACCTGCCTCATGAACTTCACATACCATTAGCTGTCCTGGCAGCTATCTAGGAAACCCTGTTGGGTCACTTGCGGTCCCATGCCCATTGAGCCCAGTGGGATGGAATCAAGCAGCTTCAGCACCCACACAAAACGAACATGGAGCTCCTCACTCAAGGCGCTCAAAACTCCACAGCCAAAGACAAGTTCAGTGCCCAAGCCATTTCCCGCTGCCATGGAAACCAAGTGCCCTGGCAGCACATATGTCTGAAAGTGGATATGACACCTAGGGGTGGGAGTGTGCTGGTGAATGGCAACTGCCCGAAGCAGCAGCACAGCTCTTCCACTGCCAAAACAACTCCACCTGCCTCATAAACTTCACATACCATTAGCTGTCCTGGCAGCTATCTAGGAAACCCTGTTGGGTCACTTCCGGTCCCATGCCCATTGAGCCCAATGGGATGGAATCAAGCAGCTTCAGCACCCACACAAAACGAACATGGAGCTCCTCACTCAAGGCGCTCAAAGCTCCACAGCCAAAGACAAGTTCAGTGCCCAAGCCATTTCCCGCTGCCATGGAAACCAAGTGCTCTGGAAGCACATATGTCTGAAAGTAGATATGAAATTTAGGGTGTGTGCTGGTGAATGGCAACTGCCCGAAGCAGCAGCACAGCTCTGCCACTGCCAAAACAACTCCACCTACCTCATGAACTTCACATACCATCAGCTGTCCTGGCAGCTATCTAGGAAACCCTGTTGGCTCACTTCCGGTCCCATGCCCATTGAGCCCAGTGGGATGGAATCAACCAGCTTCAGCACCCACACAAAACGAACATGGAGCTCCTCAATCAAGGCGCTCAAAACTCCACAGCCAAAGACAAGTTCAGTGCCCAAGCCATTTCCCGCTGCCATGGAAACCAAGTGCTCTGGCAGCACATATGTCTGAAAGTGGATATGACACCTAGGGGTGGGAGTGTGCTGGTGAATGGCAACTGCCCGAAGCAGCAGCAAAGCTCTTCCACTGCCAAAACAACTCCACCTGCCTCATGAACTTCACATACCATTAGCTGTCCTGGCAGCTATCTAGAAAACCCTGTTGGCTCACTTCCGGTCCCATGCCCATTGAGCCCAGTGGGATGGAATCAAGCAGCTTCAGCACCCACACAAAACGAACATGGAGCTCCTCACTCAAGGCGATCAAAACTCCACAGCCAAAGACAAGTTCAGTGCCCAAGCCATTTCCCGCTGCCATGGAAACCAAGTGCTCTGGCAGCACATATGTCTGAAAGTGGATATGACACCTAGGGAAGGGAGTGTGCTGGTGAATGGCAACTGCCCGAAGCAGCAACGCAGCTGTTCCAGTGCCAAAACAACTCCACCTGCCTCATGAACTTCACATACCATCAGCTGTCCTGGCAGCTATCTAGGAAACCCTGTTGGCTCACTTCCGGTCCCATGCCCATTGATCCCAGTGGGATGGAATCAAGCAGCTTGAGCACCCAAACAAAACGAACATGGAGCTCTTCACTCAAGGCGCTAAAGCTCCACAGCCAAAGACAAGTTCAGTGCCCAAACCATTTCCCGCTGCCATGGAAACCAAGTGCTCTGGCAGCACATATGTCTGAAAGTGGATATGACACCTAGGGAAGGGAGTGTGCTGGTGAATGGCAACTGCCCGAAGCAGCAGCACAGCTCTTCCACTGCCAAAACAACTCCACCTACCTCATGAACTTCACATACCATCAGCTGTCCTGGCAGCTATCTAGGAAACCCTGTTGGCTCACTTCCGGTCCCATGCCCATTGAGCCCAGGGGGATGAAATCAAGCAGCTTGAGCACCCACACAAATCTAACATGGAGCTCCTCACTCAAGGCGCTCAAAACTCCACAGCCAAAGACAAGTTCAGTGCCCAAGCCATTTCCCGCTGCCATGGAAACCAAGTGCTCTGGCAGCACATATGTCTCAAAGTGGATATGACACCTAGGGGTGGGAGTGTGCTGGTGAATGGCAACTGCCCGAAGCAGCAGCACAGCTCTTCCACTGCCAAAACAACTCCACCTGCCTCATGAACTTCACATACCATTAGCTGTCCTGGCAGCTATGTAGAAAACCCTGTTGGGTCACTTGCGGTCCCATGCCCATTGAGCTCAGTGGGATGGAATCAAGCAGCTTCAGCACCCACACAAAACGAACATGGAGCTCCTCACTCAAGGCGCTCAAAACTCCACAGCCAAAGACAAGTTCAGTGCCCAAGCCATTTCCCGCTGCCATGGAAACCAAGTGCTCTGGCAGCACATATGTCTGAAAGTGGATATGACACCTAGGGGTGGGAGTGTGCTGGTGAATGGCAACTGCCCGAAGCAGCAGCACAGCTCTTCCAGTGCCAAAACAACTCCACCTGCCTCATGAACTTCACATACCATTAGCTGTCCTGGCAGCTATCTAGGAAACCCTGTTGGGTCACTTCCGGTCCCATGCCCATTGAGCCCAATGGGATGGAATCAAGCAGCTTCAGCACCCACACAAAACGAACATGGAGCTCCTCACTCAAGGCGCTCAAAGCTCCACAGCCAAAGACAAGTTCAGTGCACAAGCCATTTCCCGCTGCCATGGAAACCAAGTGCTCTGGCAGCACATATGTCTGAAAGTAGATATGAAATTTAGGGAGTGTGCTGGTGAATGGCAACTGCCCGAAGCAGCAGCACAGCTCTGCCACTGCCAAAACAACTCCACCTACCTCATGAACTTCACATACCATCAGCTGTCCTGGCAGCTATCTAGGAAACCCTGTTGGGTCACTTCCGGTCCCATGCCCATTGAGCCCAGGGGGATGGAATCAAGCAGCTTCAGCACCCACACAAAACGAACATGGAACTCCTCAACCAAGGCGCTCAAAACTCCACAGCCAAAGACAAGTTCAGTGCCCAAGCCATTTCCCGCTGCCATGGAAACCAAGTGCTCTGGCAGCACATATGTCTCAAAGTGGATATGACACCTAGGGGTGGGAGTGTGCTGGTGAATGGCAACTGCCCGAAGCAGCAACGCAGATCTTCCACTTCCAAAACAACTCCACCTGCCTCATGAACTTCACATACCATCAGCTGTCCTGGCAGCTATCTAGGAAACCCTGTTGGGTCACTTCCGGTCCCATGCCCATTGAGCCCAATGGGATGGAATCAAGCAGCTTCAGCACCCACACAAATCTAACATGGAGCTCCTCACTCAAGGCGCTCAAAACTCCACAGCCAAAGACAAGTTCAGTGCCCAAGCCATTTCCCGCTGCCATGGAAACCAAGTGCTCTGGCAGCACATATGTCTCAAAGTGGATATGACACCTAGGGAAGGGAGTGTGCTGGTGAATGGCAACTGCCCGAAGCAGCAGCACAGCTCTTCCACTGCCAAAACAACTCCACCTGCCTCATGAACTTCACATACCATCAGCTGTCCTGGCAGCTATCTAGGAAACCCTGTTGGGTCACTTCCGGTCCCATGCCCATTGAGCCCAGTGGGATGGAATCAAGCAGCTTCAGCACCCACACAAAACGAACATGGAGCTCCTCATTCAAGGCGCTCAAAACTCCACAGCCAAAGACAAGTTCAGTGCCCAAGCCATTTCCCGCTGCCATGGAAACCAAGTGCTCTGGCAGCACATATGTCTGAAAGTGGATATGACACCTAGGGGTGGGAGTGTGCTGGTGAATGGCAACTGCCCGAAGCAGCAGCACAGCTCTTCCACTGCCAAAACAACTCCACCTGCCTCATGAACTTCACATACCATTAGCTGTCCTGGCAGCTATCTAGGAAACCCTGTTGGGTCACTTCCGGTCCCATGCCCATTGAGCTCAGTGGGATGGAATCAAGCAGCTTCAGCACCCACACAAAACGAACATGGAGCTCCTCACTCAAGGCGCTCAAAACTCCACAGCCAAAGACAAGTTCAGTGCCCAAGCCATTTCCCGCTGCCATGGAAACCAAGTGCTCTGGCAGCACATATGTCTGAAAGTGGATATGACACCTAGGGGTGGGAGTGTGCTGGTGAATGGCAACTGCCCGAAGCAGCAGCACAGCTCTTCCACTGCCAAAACAACTCCACCTGCCTCATGAACTTCACATACCATTAGCTGTCCTGGCAGCTATCTAGGAAACCCTGTTGGGTCACTTCCGGTCCCATGCCCATTGAGCCCAATGGGATGGAATCAAGCAGCTTCAGCACCCACACAAAACGAACATGGAGCTCCTCACTCAAGGCGCTCAAAACTCCACAGCCAAAGACAAGTTCAGTGCCCAAACCATTTCCCGCTGCCATGGAAACCAAGTGCTCTGGCAGCACATATGTCTCAAAGTGGATATGACACCTAGGGGTGGGAGTGTGCTGGTGAATGGCAACTGTCCGAAGCAGCAGCACAGCTCTTCCACTGCCAAAACAACTCCACCTGCCTCATGAACTTCACATACCATTAGCTGTCCTGGCAGCTATCTAGGAAACCCTGTTGGGTCACTTCCGGTCCCATGCCCATTGAGCCCAATGGGATGGAATCAAGCAGCTTCAGCACCCACACAAAACGAACATGGAGCTCCTCACTCAAGGCGCTCAAAACTCCACAGCCAAAGACAAGTTCAGTGCCCAAGCCATTTCCCGCTGCCATGGAAACCAAGTGCTCTGGCAGCACATATGTCTCAAAGTGGATATGACACCTAGGGAAGGGAGTGTGCTGGTGAATGGCAACTGCCCGAAGCAGCAGCACAGCTCTTCCACTGCCAAAACAACTCCACCTGCCTCATGAACTTCACATACCATCAGCTGTCCTGGCAGCTATCTAGGAAACTCTGTTGGGTCACTTCCGGTAGCATGCCCATTGAGCCCAGTGGGATGGAATCAAGCAGCTTCAGCACCCACACATATCTAACATGGAGCTCCTCATTCAAGGCGCTCAAAACTCCACAGCCAAAGACAAGTTCAGTGCCCAAGCCATTTCCCGCTGCCATGGAAACCAAGTGCTCTGGCAGCACATATGTCTGAAAGTGGATATGACACCTAGGGGTGGGAGTGTGCTGGTGAATGGCAACTGCCCGAAGCAGCAGCACAGCTCTTCCACTGCCAAAACAACTCCACCTGCCTCATGACCTTCACATACCATTAGCTGTCCTGGCAGCTATCTAGGAAACCCTGTTGGGTCATTTCCGGTCCCATGCCCATTGAGCCCAATGGGATGGAATCAAGCAGCTTCAGCACCCACACAAAACGAACATGGAGCTCCTCACTCAAGGCGCTCAAACCTCCACAGCCAAAGACAAGTTCAGTGCCCAAGCCATTTCCCGCTGCCATGGAAACCAAGTGCTCTGGCAGCACATATGTCTCAAAGCGGATATGACACCTAGGGGTGGGAGTGTGCTGGTGAATGGCAACTGCCCGAAGCAGCAGCACAGCTCTTCCAGTGCCAAAACAACTCCACCTGCCTCATGAACTTCACATACCATCAGCTGTCCTGGCAGCTATGTAGAAAACCCTGTTGGGTCACTTGCGGTCCCATGCCCATTGAGCCCAGTGGGATGGAATCAAGCAGCTTCAGCACCCACACAAAACGAACATGGAGCTCCTCACTCAAGGCGCTCAAAACTCCACAGCCAAAGACAAGATCAGTGCCCAAGCCATTTCCCGCTGCCATGGAAACCAAGTGCTCTGGCAGCACATATGTCTGAAAGTGGATATGACACCTAGGGAAGGGAGTGTGCTGGTGAATGGCAACTGCCCGAAGCAGCAGCACAGCTCTTCCACTGCCAAAACAACTCCACCTGCCTCATGAACTTCACATACCATCAGCTGTCCTGGCAGCTATCTAGGAAACCCTGTTCGCTCACTTCCGGTCCCATGCCCATTGAGCCCAGTGGGATGGAATCAAGCAGCTTCAGCACCCACACAAAACGAACATGGAGCTCCTCACTCAAGGCGCTCAAAACTCCACAGCCAAAGACAAGTTCAGTGCCCAAGCCATTTCCCGCTGCCATGGAAACCAAGTGCTCTGGCAGCACATATGTCTGAAAGTGGATATGACACCTAGGGAAGGGAGTGTGCTGGTGAATGGCAACTGCCCGAAGCAGCAGCACAGCTCTTCCACTGCCAAAACAACTCCACCTGCCTCATGAACTTCACATACCATCAGCTGTCCTGGCAGCTATCTAGGAAACTCTGTTGGGTGACTTCCGGTCCCATGCCCATTGAGCCCAGTGGGATGGAATCAAGCAGCTTCAGCACCCACACAAAACGAACATGGAGCTCCTCACTCAAGGTGCTCAAAACTCCACAGCCAAAGACAAGTTCAGTGCACAAGCCATTTCCCGCTGCCATGGAAACCAAGTGCTCTGGCAGCACATATGTCTGAAAGTAGATATGAAATTTAGGGAGTGTGCTGGTGAATGGCAACTGCCCGAAGCAGCAGCACAGCTCTTCCACTGCCAAAACAACTCCACCTACCTCATGAACTTCACATACCATCAGCTGTCCTGGCAGCTATCTAGGAAACCCTGTTGGGTCACTTCCGGTCCCATGCCCATTGAGCCCAGTGGGATGGAATCAAGCAGCTTCAGCACCCACACAAAACGAACATGGAGCTCCTCACTCAAGGCGCTCAAAGCTCCACAGCCAAAGACAAGTTCAGTGCCCAAGCCATTTCCCGCTGCCATGGAAACCAAGTGCTCTGGCAGCACATATGTCTGAAAGTGGATATGACACCTAGGGAAGGGAGTGTGCTGGTGAATGGCAACTGCCCGAAGCAGCAGCACAGCTCTTCCACTGCCAAAACAACTCCACCTACCTCATGAACTTCACATACCATCAGCTGTCCTGGCAGCTATCTAGGAAACCCTGTTGGGTCACTTCCGGTCCCATGCCCATTGAGCCCAGTGGGATGGAATCAAGCAGCTTCAGCACCCACACAAATCTAACATGGAGCTCCTCACTCAAGGCGCTCAAAACTCCACAGCCAAAGACAAGTTCAGTGCCCAAGCCATTTCCCGCTGCCATGGAAACCAAGTGCTCTGGCAGCACATATGTCTGAAAGTGGATATGACACCTAGGGAAGGGAGTGTGCTGTTGAATGGCAACTGCCCGAAGCAGCAGCACAGCTCTTCCACTGCCAAAACAACTCCACCTGCCTCATGAACTTCACATACCATCAGCTGTTCTGGCAGCTATCTAGGAAACCCTGTTGGCTCACTTCCGGTCCCATGCCCATTGAGCCCAGTGGGATGGAATCAAGCAGCTTCAGCACCCACACAAAACGAACATGGAGCTCCTCACTCAAGGCGCTCAAAGCTCCACAGCCAAAGACAAGTTCAGTGCACAAGCCATTTCCCACTGCCATGGAAACCAAGAGCTCTGGCAGCACATATGTCTGAAAGTAGATATGAAATTTAGGGAGTGTGCTGGTGAATGGCAACTGCCCGAAGCAGCAGCACAGCTCTGCCACTGCCAAAACAACTCCACCTACCTCATGAACTTCACATACCATCAGCTGTGCTGGCAGCTACTAGGAAACCCTGTTGGCTCACTTCTGGTCCCATGCCCATTGAGCCCAGTGGGATGGAATCAAGCAGCTTCAGCACCCACACAAAACGAACATGGAGCTCCTCAACCAAGGCGCTCAAAACTCCACAGCCAAAGACAAGTTCAGTGCCCAAGCCATTTCCCGCTGCCATGGAAACCAAGTGCTCTGGCAGCACATATGTCACAAAGTGGATATGACACCTAGGGAAGGGAGTGTGCTGGTGAATGGCAACTGCCCAAAGCAGCAGCACAGCTCTTCCACTGCCAAAACAACTCCACCTGCCTCATGAACTTCACATACCATCAGCTGTCCTGGCAGCTATCTAGGAAACCCTGTTGGCTCACTTCCGGTCCCATGCCCATTGAGCCCAGTGGGATGGAATCAAGCAGCTTCAGCACCCACACAAAACGAACATGGAGCTCCTCACTCAAGGCGCTCAAAACTACATGGCGAAAGACAAATTCAGTGCCCAAGCCATTTCCCGCTGCCATGGAAACCAAGTGCTCTGGCAGCACATATGTCTGAAAGTGGATAAGGCACCTAGGGAAGGGAGTGTGCTGGTGCATGGCAACTGCCCGAAGCAGAAGCACAGCTCTTCCAGTGCCAAAACAACTCCACCTGCCTCATGAACTGCACATACCATCAGCTGTCCTGGCAGCTATCTAGGAAACCCTGTTGGCTCACTTCCGGTCCCATGCCCATTGAGCTCAGTGGGATGGAATCAAGCAGCTTCAGCACCCACACAAAACGAACATGGAGCTCCTCACTCAAGGCGCTCAAAACTCCACAGCCAAAGACAAGTTCAGTGCCCAAGCCATTTCCCGCTGCCATGGAAACCAAGTGCTCTGGCAGCACATATGTCTGAAAGTGGATATGACACCTAGGGAAGGGAGTGTGGTGGTGAATGGCAACTGCCCGAAGCAGCAGCACAGCTCTTCCACTGCCAAACAATTCCACCTGTCTCATGAACTTCACATACCATCAGCTGTCCAGCACCCACACAAAACGAACATGAAGCTCCTCACTCAAGGCGCTCAAAACTCCTCAGCTAAAGACAAGTTCAGTGCCCCAGCCATTTCCTGCTGCCATGGAAACCAAGTGCTCTGGCAGCACATATGTCTGAAAGTGGATATGAAACCTAGGGAAGGGAGTGTGCTGGTGAATGGCAACTGCCCGAAGCAGCAGCACAGCTCTTCCACTGCCAAAACAACTCCACCTACCTCATGAATTTCACATACCATCAGCTGTCCTGGCAGCTATCTAGGAAACCCTGTTGGGTCACTTCCGGTCCCATGCCCATTGAGCCCAGTGGGATGGAATCAAGCAGCTTCAGCACCCACACAAAACGAACATGGAGCTCCTCACTCAAGGCGCTCAAAACTCCACAGCCAAAGAAAAGTTCAGTGCCCAAGCCATTTCCCGCTGCCATGGAAACCAAGTGCTCTGGCAGCACATATGTCTGAAAGTGGATATGACACCTAGGGAAGGGAGTGTGCTGGTGAATGGCAACTGCCCGAAGCAGCAGCACAGCTCTTCCAGTGCCAAAACAACTCCACCTGCCTCATGAACTTCACATATCATCAGCTGTCCTGGCAGCTATCTAGGAAAACCTGTTGGGTCACTTCCGGTCCCATGCCCATTGAGCCCAGTGGGATGGAATCAAGCAGCTTCAGCACCCACACAAAACGATCATGGAGCTCCTCACTCAAGGCGCTCAAAACTCCACAGCCAAAGACAAGTTCAGTGCCCAAGCCATTTCCCGCTGCCATGGAAACCAAGTGCTCTGGCAGCACATATGTCTGAAAGTGGATATGACACCTAGGGGTGGGAGTTTGCTGGTGAATGGCAACTGCCCGAAGCAGCAGCACAGCTCTTCCACTGCCAAAACAACTCCACCTGCCTCATGAACTTCACATACCATCAGCTGTCCTGGCAGCTCTCTAGGAAACCCTGTTGGCTCACTTCCGGTCCCATGCCCATTGAGCCCAGTGGGATGGAATCAAGCAGCTTCAGCACCCACACAAAACGAACATGGAGCTCCTCATTCAAGGCGCTCAAAACTCCACGGCCAAAGACTAGTTCAGTGCCCAAGCCAATTCCCGCTGCCATGGAAACCAAGTGCTCTGGCAGCACATATGTCTGAAAGTGGATATGACACCTAGGGAAGGGAGTGTGCTGGTGAATGGCAACTGCCCGAAGCAGCAGCACAGCTCTTCCACTGCCAAAACAACTCCACCTACCTCATGACCTTCACATACCATCAGCTGTCCTGGCAGCTATCTAGGAAACCCTGTTGGGTCACTTCCGGTCCCATGCCCATTGAGCCCAGTTGGATGGAATCAAGCAGCTTCAGCACCCACACAAAACGAACATGGAGCTCCTCACTCAAGGCGCTCAAAGCTCCACAGCCAAAGACAAGTTCAGTGCCCAAGCCATTTCCCGCTGCCATGGAAACCAAGTGCTCTGGCAGCACATATGTTTGAAAGCGGATAGGACACCTAGGGAAGGGAGTGTGCTGGTGAATGGCAACTGCCCGAAGCAGCAACGCAGCTCTTCCACTGCCAAAACAACTCCACCTGCCTCATGAACTTCACATACCATCAGCTGTCCTGGCAGCTATCTAGGAAACCCTGTTGGGTCACTTCCGGTCCCATGCCCATTGAGCCCAGTGGGATGGAATCAAGCAGCTTGAGCACCCACACAAATCTAACATGGAGCTCCTCACTCAAGGCGCTCAAAGCTCCACAGCCAAAGACAAATTCAGTGCCCAAGCCATTTCCCGCTGCCATGGAAACCAAGTGTTCTGGCAGCACATATGTCTGAAAGTAGATATGAAATTTAGGGAGTGTGCTGGTGAATGGCAACTGCCCGAAGCAGCAGCACAGCTCTTCCACTGCCAAAACAACTCCACCTACCTCATGAACTTCACATAGCATCAGCTGTCCTGGCAGCTATCTAGGAAACCCTGTTGGGTCACTTCCGGTCCCATGCCCATTGAGCCCAGTGGGATGGAATCAAGCAGCTTGAGCACCCACACAAAACGAACATGGAGCTCCTCACTCAAGGCGCTCAAAACTCCACAGCCAAAGACAAGTTCAGTGCCCAAGCCATTTCCCGCTGCCATGGAAACCAAGTGCTCTGGCAGCACATATGTCTGAAAGTGGATATGACACCTAGGGGTGGGAGTGTGCTGGTGAATGGCAACTGCCCGAAGCAGCAGCACAGCTCTTCCACTGCCAAAACAACTCCACCTGCCTCATGAACTTCACATACCATTAGCTGTCCTGGCAGCTATGTAGAAAACCCTGTTGGGTCACTTCCGGTCCCATGCCCATTGAGCCCAGTGGGATGGAATCAAGCAGCTTCAGCACCCACACAAAACGAACATGGAGCTCCTCACTCAAGGCGCTCAAAACTACATGGCAAAAGACAAGTTCAGTGCCCAAGCCATTTCCCGCTGCCATGGAAACCAAGTGCTCTGGCAGCACATATGTCTGAAAGTGGATATGGCACCTAGGGAAGGGAGTGTGGTGGTGAATGGCAACTGCCCGAAGCAGCAGCACAGCTCTTCCACTGCCAAAACAACTCCACCTGCCTCATGAACGTCACATACCATCAGCTGTCCTGGCAGCTATCTAGGAAAACCTGTTGGGTCACTTCCGGTCCCATGCCCATTGAGCCCAGTGGGATGGAATCAAGCAGCTTCAGCACCCACACAAAACGATCATGGAGCTCCTCACTCAAGGCGCTCAAAACTCCACAGCCAAAGACAAGTTCAGTGCCCAAGCCATTTCCCGCTGCCATGGAAACCAAGTGCTCTGGCAGCACATATGTCTGAAAGTGGATATGACACCTAGGGGTGGGAGTTTGCTGGTGAATGGCAACTGCCCGAAGCAGCAGCACAGCTCTTCCACTGCCAAAACAACTCCACCTGCCTCATGAACTTCACATACCATCAGCTGTCCTGGCAGCTCTCTAGGAAACCCTGTTGGCTCACTTCCCGTCCCATGCCCATTGAGCCCAGTGGGATGGAATCAAGCAGCTTCAGCACCCACACAAAACGAACATGGAGCTCCTCATTCAAGGCGCTCAAAACTCCACGGCCAAAGACTAGTTCAGTGCCCAAGCCAATTCCCGCTGCCATGGAAACCAAGTGCTCTGGCAGCACATATGTCTGAAAGTGGATATGACACCTAGGGAAGGGAGTGTGCTGGTGAATGGCAACTGCCCGAAGCAGCAGCACAGCTCTTCCACTGCCAAAACAACTCCACCTACCTCATGAACTTCACATACCATCAGCTGTCCTGGCAGCTATCTAGGAAACCCTGTTGGGTCACTTCCGGTCCCATGCCCATTGAGCCCAGTTGGATGGAATCAAGCAGCTTCAGCACCCACACAAAACGAACATGGAGCTCCTCACTCAAGGCGCTCAAAGCTCCACAGCCAAAGACAAGTTCAGTGCCCAAGCCATTTCCCGCTGCCATGGAAACCAAGTGCTCTGGCAGCACATATGTTTGAAAGCGGATAGGACACCTAGGGAAGGGAGTGTGCTGGTGAATGGCAACTGCCCGAAGCAGCAACGCAGCTCTTCCAGTGCCAAAACAACTCCACCTGCCTCATGAACTTCACATACCATCAGCTGTCCTGGCAGCTATCTAGGAAACCCTGTTGGGTCACTTCCGGTCCCATGCCCATTGAGCCCAGTGGGATGGAATCAAGCAGCTTGAGCACCCACACAAATCTAACATGGAGCTCCTCACTCAAGGCGCTCAAAGCTCCACAGCCAAAGACAAATTCAGTGCCCAAGCCATTTCCCGCTGCCATGGAAACCAAGTGTTCTGGCAGCACATATGTCTGAAAGTAGATATGAAATTTAGGGAGTGTGCTGGTGAATGGCAACTGCCCGAAGCAGCAGCACAGCTCTTCCACTGCCAAAACAACTCCACCTACCTCATGAACTTCACATACCATCAGCTGTCCTGGCAGCTATCTAGGAAACCCTGTTGGGTCACTTCCGGTCCCATGCCCATTGAGCCCAGTGGGATGGAATCAAGCAGCTTGAGCACCCACACAAAACGAACATGGAGCTCCTCACTCAAGGCGCTCAAAACTCCACAGCCAAAGACAAGTTCAGTGCCCAAGCCATTTCCCGCTGCCATGGAAACCAAGTGCTCTGGCAGCACATATGTCTGAAAGTGGATATGACACCTAGGGGTGGGAGTGTGCTGGTGAATGGCAACTGCCCGAAGCAGCAGCACAGCTCTTCCACTGCCAAAACAACTCCACCTGCCTCATGAACTTCACATACCATTAGCTGTCCTGGCAGCTATGTAGAAAACCCTGTTGGGTCACTTCCGGTCCCATGCCCATTGAGCCCAGTGGGATGGAATCAAGCAGCTTCAGCACCCACACAAAACGAACATGGAGCTCCTCACTCAAGGCGCTCAAAACTCCACAGCAAAAGACAAGTTCAGTGCCCAAGCCATTTCCCGCTGCCATGGAAACCAAGTGCTCTGGCAGCACATATGTTTGAAAGTGGATATGGCACCTAGGGAAGGGAGTGTGCTGGTGAATGGCAACTGCCCGAAGCAGCAGCACAGCTCTTCCACTGCCAAAACAACTCCACCTGCCTCATGAACTTCACATACCATCAGCTGTCCTGGCAGCTATCTAGGAAACCCTGTTGGCTCACTTGCGGTCCCATGCCCATTGAGCCCAGTGGGATGGAATCAAGCAGCTTCAGCACCCACACAAAACGAACATGGAGCTCCTCACTCAAGGCGCTCAAAGCTCCACAGCCAAAGACAAGTTCAGTGCCCAAGCCATTTCCCGCTGCCATGGAAACCAAGTGCTCTGGCAGCACATATGTCTGAAAGTGGATATGACACCTAGGGAAGGGAGTGTGCTGGTGAATGGCAACTGCCCGAAGCAGCAGCACAGCTCTTCCACTGCCAAAACAACTCCACCTACCTCATGAACTTCACATACCATCAGCTGTCCTGGCAGCTATCTAGGAAACCCTGTTGGGTCACTTCCGGTCCCATGCCCATTGAGCCCAGTTGGATGGAATCAAGCAGCTTCAGCACCCACACAAAACGAACATGGAGCTCCTCACTCAAGGCGCTCAAAACTCCACAGCCAAAGACAAGTTCAGTGCCCAAGCCATTTCCCGCTGCCATGGAAACCAAGTGCTCTGGCAGCACATATGTCTGAAAGTGGATATGACACCTAGGGAAGGGAGTGTGCTGCTGAATGGCAACTGCCCGAAGCAGCAGCACAGCTCTTCCAGTGCCAAAACAACTCCACCTGCCTCATGAACTTCACATACCATCAGCTGTACTGGCAGCTATCTAGGAAACTCTGTTGGGTGACTTCCGGTCCCATGCCCATTGAACCCAGTGGGATGGAATCAAGCAGCTTCAGCACCCACACAAAACGAACATGGAGCTCCTCATTCAAGGCGCTCAAAACTCCACAGCCAAAGACAAGTTCAGTGCCCAAGCCATTTCCCGCTGCCATGGAAACCAAGTGCTCTGGCAGCACATATGTCTGAAAGTGGATATGACATCTAGGGGTGGGAGTATGCTGGTGAATGGCAACTGCCCAAAGCAGCAGCACAGCTCTTCCACTGCCAAAACAACTCCACCTGCCTCATGAACTTCACATACCATTAGCTGTCCTGGCAGCTATCTAGGAAACCCTGTTGGGTCACTTCCGGTCCCATGCCCATTGAGCCCAGTGGGATGGAATCAAGCAGCTTCAGCACCCACACAAAACGAACATGGAGCTCCTCACTCAAGGCGCTCAAAGCTCCACAGCCAAAGACAAGTTCAGTGCCCAAGCCATTTCCCGCTGCCATGGAAACCAAGAGCTCTGGCAGCACATATGTCTGAAAGTGGATATGAAACCTAGGGAAAGGAGTGTGCTGGTGAATGGCAACTGCCCGAAGCAGCAGCACAGCTCTTCCACTGCCAAAACAACTCCACCTGTCTCATGAACTTCACATACCATCAGCTGTCCTGGCAGCTCTCTAGGAAACCCTGTTGGGTCACTTCCGGTCCCATGCCCATTGAGCCCAGTGGGATGGAATCAAGCAGCTTGAGCACCCACACAAAACGAACATGGAGCTCCTCACTCAAGGCCCTAAAAACTCCACGGCCAAAGACTAGTTCAGTGCCCAAGCCAATTCCCGCTGCCATGGAAACCAAGTGCTCTGGCAGCACATATGTCTGAAAGTGGATATGACACCTAGGGGTGGGATTGTGCTGGTGAATGGCAACTGTCAGAAGCAGCAGCACAGCTCTTCCACCGCCAAAACAACTCCACCTGCCTCATGAACTTCACATACCATTAGCTGTCCTGGCAGCTATCTAGGAAACCCTGTTGGGTGACTTCCGGTCCCATGCCCATTGAGCCCAGTGGGATGGAATCAAGCAGCTTCAGCACCCACACAAAACGAACATGGAGCTCCTCACTCAAGGCGCTCAAAGCTCCACAGCCAAAGACAAGTTCAGTGCCCAAGCCATTTCCCGCTGCCATGGAAACCAAGTGCTCTGGCAGCACATATGTCTGAAAGTGGATATGACACCTAGGGGTGGGAGTGTGCTGGTGAATGGCAACTGCCCGAAGCAGCAGCACAGCTCTTCCACCGCCAAAACAACTCCACCTGCCTCATGAACTTCACATACCATTAGCTGTCCTGGCAGCTATCTAGGAAACCCTGTTGGGGCACTTCCGGTCCCATGCTCATTGAGCCCAGAGGGATGGAATCAAGCAGCTTCAGCACCCACACAAAACGAACATGGAGCTCCTCACTCAAGGTGCTCAAAACTACATGGCGAAAGACAAATTCACTGCCCAAGCCATTTCCCGCTGCCATGGAAACCAAGTGCTCTGGCAGCACATATGTCTGAAAGTGGATATGACACCTAGGGGTGGGAGTATGCTGGTGAATGGCAACTGCCCGAAGCAGCAGCACAGCTCTTCCACTGCCAAAACAACTCCACCTGCCTCATGAACTTCACATACCATTAGCTGTCCTGGCAGCTATCTAGGAAACCCTGTTGGGTCACTTCCGGTCCCATGCCCATTGAGCCCAGTGGGATGGAATCAAGCAGCTTCAGCACCCACACAAAACGAACATGGAGCTCCTCACTCAAGGCGCTCAAAGCTCCACAGCCAAAGACAAGTTCAGTGCCCAAGCCATTTCCCGCTGCCATGGAAACCAAGAGCTCTGGCAGCACATATGTCTGAAAGTGGATATGAAACGTAGGGAAAGGAGTGTGCTGGTGAATGGCAACTGCCCGAAGCAGCAGCACAGCTCTTCCACCGCCAAAACAACTCCACCTACCTCATGAACTTCACATACCATCAGCTGTCCTGGCAGCTCTCTAGGAAACCCTGTTGGGTCACTTCCGGTCCCATGCCCATTGAGCCCAGTGGGATGGAATCAAGCAGCTTGAGCACCCACACAAAACGAACATGGAGCTCCTCACTCAAGGCCCTAAAAACTCCACGGCCAAAGACTAGTTCAGTGCCCAAGCCATTTCCCGCTGCCATGGAAACCAAGTGCTCTGGCAGCACATATGTCTGAAAGTGGATATGACACCTAGGGGTGGGAGTGTGCTGGTGAATGGCAACTGCCCGAAGCAGCAGCACAGCTCTTCCACTGCCAAAACAACTCCACCTGCCTCATGAACTTCACATACCATCAGCTGTCCTGGCAGCTATCTAGGAAACCCTGTTGGGTCACTTCCGGTCCCATGCCCATTGAGCCCAGTGGGATGGAATCAAGCAGCTTCAGCACCCACACAAAACGAACATGGAGCTCCTCACTCAAGGCGCTCAAAACTCCACAGCCAAAGACAAGTTCAGTGCCCAAGCCATTTCCCGCTGCCATGGAAACCAAGTGCTCTGGCAGCACATATGTCTGAAAGTGGATATGACACCTAGGGAAGGGAGTGTAGTGGTGAATGGCAACTGCCCGAAGCAGCAGCACAGCTCTTCCACTGCCAAAACAACTCCACCTACCTCATGAACTTCACATAATATCAGCTGTCCTGGCAGCTATCTAGGAAACCCTGTTGGGTCACTTCCGGTCCCATGCTCATTGAGCCCAGAGGGATGGAATCAAGCAGCTTCAGCACCCACACAAAACGAACATGGAGCTCCTCACTCAAGGTGCTCAAAACTACATGGCGAAAGACAAATTCACTGCCCAAGCCATTTCCCGCTGCCATGGAAACCAAGTGCTCTGGCAGCACATATGTCTGAAAGTGGATATGACACCTAGGGAAGGGAGTGTGCTGGTGAATGGCAACTGCCCGAAGCAGCAGCACAGTTCTTCCACTGCCAAAACAACTCCACCTACCTCATGAACTTCACATACCATCAGCTGTCCTGGCAGCTATCTAGGAAACCCTGTTGGGTCACTTCCGGTCCCATGCCCATTGAGCCCAGTGGGATGGAATCAAGCAGCTTCAGCACCCACACAAAACGAACATGGAGCTCCTCACTCAAGGCGCTCAAAACTCCACAGCCAAAGACAAGTTCAGTGCCCAAGCCATTTCCCGCTGCCATGGAAACCAAGTGCTCTGGCAGCACATATGTCTGAAAGTGGATATGAAACCTAGGGAAAGGAGTGTGCTGGTGAATGGCAACTGCCCGAAGCAGCAGCACAGCTCTTCCACTGCCAAAACAACTCCACCTACCTCATGAACTTCACATACCATCAGCTGTCCTGGCAGCTATCTAGGAAACCCTGTTGGGTCACTTCCGGTCCCATGCCCATTGAGCCCAGTGGGATGGAATCAAGCAGCTTCAGCACCCACACAAAACGAACAAGGAGCTCCTCACTCAAGGCGCTCAAAACTAAATGGCGAAAGACAAGTTCAGTGCCCAAGCCATTTCCCGCTGCCATGGAAACCAAGTGCTCTGGCAGCACATATGTCTGAAGGTGGATATGACACCTAGGGAAGGGAGTGTGCTGGTGAATGGCAACTGCCCGAAGCAGCAGCACAGCTCTTCCACTGCCAAAACAACTCCACCTGCCTCATGAACTTCACATAACATCAGCTGTCCTGGCAGCTATCTAGGAAAGGCTGTTGGGTCACTTCCGGTCCCATGCCCATTGAGCCCAGTTGGATGGAATCAAGCAGCTTCAGCACCCACACAAAACGAACATGGAGCTCCTCACTCAAGGCGCTCAAAACTCCACAGCCAAAGACAAGTTCAGTGCCCAAGCCATTTCCCGCTGCCATGGAAACCAAGTGCTCTGGCAGCACATATGTCTGAAAGTGGATATGACACCTAGGGAAGGGAGTGTGCTGGTGAATGGCAACTGCCCGAAGCAGCAGCACAGCTCTTCCACTGCCAAAAATTCCACCTACCTCATGAACTTCACATACCATCAGCTGTCCTGGCAGCTATCTAGGAAACCCTGTTGGCTCACTTCCGGTCCCATGCCCATTGAGCCCAGTGGGATGGAATCAAGCAGCTCGAGCACACACACAAAACGAACATGGAGCTCCTCACTCAAGGCGCTCAAAACTTCACAGCCAAAGACAAGTTCAGTGCCCAAGCCATTTCCCGCTGCCATGGAAACCAAGTGCTCTGGCAGCACATATGTCTGAAGGTGGATATGACACCTAGGGAAGGGAGTGTGCTGGTGAATGGCAACTGCCCAAAGCAGCAGCACAGCTCTTCCACTGCCAAAACAACTCCACCTGCCTCATGAACTTCACATACCATCAGCTGTCCTGGCAGGTATCTAGGAAACCCTGTAGGGTCACTTCCGGTCCCATGCCCTTTGAGCCCAGTGGAATGGAATCAAGCAGCTTGAGCACCCACACAAAACGAACATGGAGCTCCTCACTCAAGGCGCTCAAAACTCCACATCAAAGACAAGTTCAGTGCCCAAGCCATTTCCCGCTGCCATGGAAACCAAGTGCTCTGGCAGCACATATGTCTGAAAGTGGATATGGCACCTAGGGAAGGGAGTGTGCTGGTGAATGGCAACTGCCCAAAGCAGCAGCACAGCTCTTCCACTGCCAAAACAACTCCACCTGCCTCATAAACTTCACATGCCATCAGCTGTCCTGGCAGCTATCTAGGAAAGGCTGTTGGGTCATTCCGGTCCCATGCCCATTGAGCCCAGTGGGATGGAATCAAGCAGCTTCAGCACCCACACAAAACGAACATGGAGCTCCTCACTCAAGGCGCTCAAAACTACACAGCCAAAGACAAGTTCAGTGCCCAAGCCATTTCCCGCTGCCATGGAAACCAAGTGCTCTGGCAGCACATATGTCTGAAAGTGGATATGACACCTAGGGAAGGGAGTGTGCTGGTGAATGGCAACTGCCCGAAGCAGCAGCACAGCTCTTCCACTGCCAAAACAACTCCACCTGCCTCATGAACTTCACATAACATCAGCTGTCCTGGCAGCTATCTAGGAAAGGCTGTTGGGTCACTTCCGGTCCCATGCCCATTGAGCCCAGTTGGATGGAATCAAGCAGCTTGAGCACACACACAAAACGAACATGGAGCTCCTCACTCAAGGCGCTCAAAACTCCACAGCCAAAGACAAGTTCAGTGCCCAAGCCATTTCCCGCTGCCATGGAAACCAAGTGCTCTGGCAGCACATATGTCTGAAAGTGGATATGACACCTAGGGAAGGGAGTGTGCTGGTGAATGGCAACTGTCAGAAGCAGCAGCACAGCTCTTCCACTGCCAAAACAACTCCACCTACCTCATGAACTTCACATACCATCAGCTGTCCTGGCAGCTATCTAGGAAACCCTGTTGGGTCACTTCCGGTCCCATGCCCATTGAGCCCAGTGGGATGGAATCAAGCAGCTTCAGCACCCACACAAATCTAACATGGAGCTCCTCACTCAAGGCGCTCAAAGCTCCACAGCCAAAGACAAGTTCAGTGCCCAAGCCATTTCCCGCTGCCATGGAAACCAAGTGCTCTGGCAGCACATATGTCTGAAAGTGGATATGACACCTAGGGAAGGGAGTGTGCTGGTGAATGGCAACTGCCCGAAGCAGCAACGCAGCTCTTCCACTGCCAAAACAACTCCACCTGCCTCATGAACTTCACATACCATCAGCTGTCCTGGCAGCTATCTAGGAAACCCTGTTGGGTCACTTCCGGTCCCATGCCCATTGAGCCCAGTGGGATGGAATCAAGCAGCTTCAGCACCCACACAAAACGAACAAGGAGCTCCTCACTCAAGGCGCTCAAAGCTCCACAGCCAAAGACAAGTTCAGTGCCCAAGCCATTTCCCGCTTCCATGGAAACCAAGTGCTCTGGCAGCACATATGTCTGAAAGTGGATATGACACCTAGGGGTGGGAGTGTGCTGGTGAATGGCAACTGCCCGAAGCAGCAGCACAGCTCTTCCACTGCCAAAACAACTCCACCTACCTCATGAACTTCACATACCATCAGCTCTCCTGGCAGCTATCTAGGAAACCCTGTTGGCTCACTTCCGGTCCCATGCCCATTGAGCCCAGTGGGATGGAATCAAGCAGCTTCAGCACCCACACAAAACGAACATGGAGCTCCTCACTCAAGGCGCTCAAAAGTACATGGCGAAAACAAGTTCAGTGAACAAGCCATTTCCCGCTGCCATGGAAACCAAGTGCTCTGGCAGCACATATGTGTGAAAGTGGATATGACACCTAGGGAAGGGAGTGTGGTGGTGAATGGCAACTGCCCGAAGCAGCAGCACAGCTCTTCCACTGCCAAAACAACTCCACCTACCTCATGAACTTCACATACCATCAGCTGTCCTGGCAGCTATCTAGGAAACTCTGTTGGGTCACTTCCGGTCCCATGCCCATTGAGCCCAGTGGGATGGAATCAAGCAGCTTGAGCACCCACACAAAACGAACATGGAGCTCCTCACTCAAGGCGCTCAAAACTCCACAGCCAAAGACAAGTTCAGTGCCCAAGCCATTTCCCGCTGCCATGGAAACCAAGTGCTCTGGCAGCACATATGTCTGAAAGTGGATATGACACCTAGGGAAGGGAGTGTGCTGGTGAATGGCAACTGCCCGAAGCAGCAGCACAGCTCTTCCACTGCCAAAACAACTCCACCTACCTCATGAACTTCACATACCATCAGCTGTCCTGGCAGCTATCCTGTAAAACCTGTTGGGTCACTTCCGGTCCCATGTACATTGAGCCCAGTGGGATGGAATCAAGCAGCTTCAGCACCCACACAAATCTAACATGGAGCTCCTCACTCAAGGTGCTCAAAACTCCACGGCCAAAGACAAGTTCAGTGCCGAATCCATTTCCCGCTGCCATGGAAACCAAGTGCTCTGGCAGCACATATGTCTGAAAGTGGATATGGCACCTAGGGAAGGGAGTGTGCTGGTGAATGGCAACTGCCCGAAGCAGCAGCACAGCTCTTCCACTGCCAAAACAACTCCACCTGCCTCATGAACTTCACATACCATCAGCTGTCCTGGCAGCTATCTAGGAAACCCTGTTGGGTCACTTCCGGTCCCATGTCCATTGAGCCCAGTGGGATGGAATCAAGCAGCTTCAGCACCCACACAAAACGAACATGGAGCTCCTCACTCAAGGCGCTCAAAACACCACAGCCAAAGACAAGTTCAGTGCCCAAGCCATTTCCCGCTGCCATGGAAACCAAGTGCTCTGGCAGCACATATGTCTGAAAGTGGATATGACACCTAGGGAAGGGAGTGTGCTGGTGAATGGCAACTGCCCGAAGCAGCAGCACAGCTCTTCCACTGCCAAAACAACTCCACCTACCTCATGAACTTCACATACCATCAGCTGTCCTGGCAGCTATCTAGGAAACCCTGTTGGGTCACTTCCGGTCCCATGCCCATTGAGCTCAGTGGGATGGAATCAAGCAGCTCGAGCACCCACACAAAACGAACATGGAGCTCCTCACTCAAGGCGCTCAAAACTACATGGCGAAAGACAAGTTCCGTGCCCAAGCCATTTCCCGCTGCCATGGAAACCAAGTGCTCTGGCAGCACATATGTCTGAAAGTGGATATGACACCTAGGGAAGGGAGTGTGCTGGTGAATGGCAACTGACCGAAGCAGCAGCCCAGCTCTTCCAGTTGCAAAACAACTCCACCTACCTCATGAACTTCACATACCATCAGCTGTCCTGGCAGCTATCTAGGAAACTCTGTTGGGTGACTTCCGGTCCCATGCCCATTGAGCCCAGTGGGATGGAATCAAGCAGCTTGAGCACCCACACAAAACGAACATGGAGCTCCTCACTCAAGGCGCTCAAAACTCCACGGCCAAAGACAAGTTCAGTGCCCAAGCCATTTCCCGCTGCCATGGAAACCAAGTGCTCTGGCAGCACATATGTCTGAAAGTGGATATGACACCTAGGGAAGGGAGTGTGCTGGTGAATGGCAACTGCCCGAAGCAGCAGCACAGCTCTTCCAGTGCCAAAACAACTCCACCTGCCTCATGAACTTCACATACCATCAGCTGTCCTGGCAGCTATCTAGGAAACCCTGTTGGGTCACTTCCGGTCCCATGCACATTGAGCCCAGTGGGATGGAATCAAGCAGCTTGAGCACCCACACAAAACGAACATGGAGCTCCTCACTCAAGGCGCTCAAAACTACATGGCGAATACAAGTTCAGTGCCCAAGCCATTTCCCGCTGCCATGGAAACCAAGTGCTCTGGCAGCACATATGTGTGAAAGTGGATATGACACCTAGGGAAGGGAGTGTGCTGGTGAATGGCAACTGCCCGAAGCAGCAGCACAGCTCTTCCACTGCCAAAACAACTCCACCTACCTCATGAACTTCACATACCATCAGCTGTCCAGGCAGCTATCTAGGAAACCCTGTTGGGTCACTTCCAGTCCCATGCCCATTGAGCCCAGTGGGATGGAATCAAGCAGCTTGAGCACCCACACAAAACGAACATGGAGCTCCTCACTCAAGGTGCTCAAAACTCCACGGCCAAAGACAAGTTCAGTGCCGAATCCATTTCCCGCTGCCATGGAAACCAAGTGCTCTGGCAGCACATATGTCTGAAAGTGGATATGACACCTAGGGAAGGGAGTGTGCTGGTGAATGGCAACTGCCCGAAGCAGCAGCACAGCTCTTCCACTGCCAAAACAACTCCACCTGCCTCATGAACTTCACATACCATCAGCTGTCCTGGCAGCTATCTAGGAAACCCTGTTGGGTCACTTCCGGTCCCATGTCCATTGAGCCCAGTGGGATGGAATCAAGCAGCTTCAGCACCCATACAAAACGAACATGGAGCTCCTCACCTAAGGCGCTCAAAACTCCACAGCCAAAGACAAGTTCAGTGCCCAAGCCATTTCCCGCTGCCATGGAAACCAAGTGCTCTGGCAGCACATATGTCTGAAAGTGGATATGACACCTAGGGAAGGGAGTGTGCTGGTGAATGGCAACTGCCCGAAGCAGTAGCACAGCTCTTCCAGTGCCAAAACAACTCCACCTACCTCATGAACTTCACATACCATCAGCTGTCCTGGCAGCTATCTAGGAAACCCTGTTTGGTGACTTCCGGTCCCATGCCCATTGAGCCCAGTGGGATGGAATCAAGCAGCTTCAGCACCCACACAAAACGAACATGGAGCTCCTCACTCAAGGCGCTCAAAACTCCACGACCAAAGACAAGTTCAGTGAACAAGCCATTTCCCGCTGCCATGGAAACCAAGTGCTCTGGCAGCACATATGTCTGAAAGTGGATATGGCACCTAGGGAAGGGAGTGTGCTGGTGAATGGCAACTGCCCGAAGCAGCAGCACAGCTCTTCCACTGCCAAAACAACTCCACCTGCCTCATGAACTTCACATACCATCAGCTGTCCTGGCGGCTATCTAGGAAACCCTGTTGCGTCACTTCCGGTCCCATGCCCATTGAGCCCAGTGGGATGGAATCAAGCAGCTTGAGCACCCACACAAAACGAACATGGAGCTCCTCACTCAAGGCGCAAAAAACTCCACGGCCAAAGACAAGTTCAGTGCCCAAGCCATTTCCCGCTGCCATGGAAACCAAGTGCTCTGGCAGCACATATGTCTGAAAGTGGATATGACACCTAGGGAAGGGAGTGTGCTGGTGAATGGCAACTGCCCGAAGCAGCAGCACAGCTCTTCCAGTGCCAAAACAACTCCACCTACCTCATGAACTTCACATACCATCAGCTGTCCTGGCAGCTATCTAGGAAACCCTGTTGGGTCACTTCCGGTCCCATGCCCATTGAGCCCAATGGGACGGAATCATGCAGCTTCAGCACCCACACAAAACGAACATGGAGCTCCTCACTCAAGGCGCTCAAAACTCCACGGCCAAGACAAGTTCAGTGCCCAAGCCATTTCCCGCTGCCATGGAAACCAAGTGCTCTGGCAGCACATATGTCTGAAAGTGGATATGACACCTAGGGAAGGGAGTGTGCTGGTGAATGGCAACTGACCGAAGCAGCAGCACAGCTCTTCCAGTGCCAAAACAACTCCACCTGCCTCATGACCTTCACATACCATCAGGTGTCCTGGCAGCTATCTCGGAAACTCTGTTGGGTCACTTCCGGTCCCATGCCCATTGAGCCCAGTGGGAGGGAATCAAGCAGCTTCAGCACACACACAAAACGAACATGGAGCTCCTCACTCAAGGCGCTCAAAACTCCACAGCCAAAGACAAGTTCAGTGCCCAAGCCATTTCCCGCTGCCATGGAAACCAAGTGCTCTGGCAGCACATATGTCTGAAAGTGGATATGACACCTAGGGAAGGGAGTGTGCTGGTGAATGGCAACTGCCCGAAGCAGCAGCACAGCTCTTCCACTGCCAAAACAACTCCACCTGCCTCATGAACTTCACATACCATCAGCTGTCCTGGCAGCTATCTAGGAAACCCTTTTTGGTGACTTCCGGTCCCATGCCCATTGATCTCAGTGGAATGGAATCAAGCAGCTTCAGCACGCACACAAAACGAACATGGAGCTCCTCACTCAAGGCGCTCAAAACTCCACAGCCAAAGACAAGTTCAGTGCCCAAGCCATTTCCCGCTGCCATGGAAACCAAGTGCTCTGGCAGCACATATGTCTGAAAGTGGATATTGCACCTAGGGAAGGGAGTGTGCTGGTGAATGGCAACTGCCCGAAGCAGCAGCACAGCTCTTCCAGTGCCAAAACAACTCCACCAACCACATGAACTTCACATACCATCAGCTGTCCTGGCAGCTATCTAGGAAACTCTGTTGGGTCACTTCCGGTCCCATGCCCATTGAGCCCAGTGGGATGGAATCAAGCAGCTTCAGCACCCACACAAAACGAACATGGAGCTCCTCACTCAAGGTGTTCCAAACGTCCACGGCCAAAGACAAGTTCAGTGCCCAAGCCATTTCCCGCTGCCATGGAAACCAAGTGCTCTGGCAGCACATATCTCTGAAAGTGGATATGACACCTAGGGCAGGGAGTGTGTTGGTAAATGGCAACTGCCCGAATCAGCAGCACAGCTCTTCCACTGCCAGTGCCAAAACAACTCCACCTTCCTCATGAACTTCACATACCATCAGCTGTCCTGGCAGCTATCTAGGAAACCCTGTTGGGTCACTTCCGGTCCCATGCCCATTGAGCCCAGTGGGATGGAATCAAGCAGCTTCAGCACCCACACAAAACGAACATGGAGCTCCTCACTCAAGGCGCTCAAAACTCCACAACCAAAGACAAGTTCAGTGAACAAGCCATTTCCCGCTGCCATGGAAACCAAGTGCTCTGGCAGCACATATGTCTGAAAGTGGATATGACACCTAGGGAAGGGAGTGTGGTGGTGAATGTCAACTGCCCGAAGCAGCAGCACAGCTCCTCCACTGCCAAAACAACTCCACCTGCCTCATGACCTTCACATACCATCAGCTGTCCTGGCAGCTATGTAGGAAACCCTGTTGGGTCACTTCCGGTCCCATGCACATTGAGCCCAGTAGGATGGAATCAAGCAGCTTGAGCACCCACACAAAACGAACATGGAGCTCCTCACTCAATTCACTCAAAACTCCACAGCCAAAGACAAGTTCAGTGCCCAAGCCATTTCCCGCTGCCATGGAAACCAAGTGCTCTGGCAGCACATATGTCTGAAAGTGGATATGACACCTAGGGAAGGGAGTGTGCTGGTGAATGGCAATTGCCCGAAGCAGCAGCACAGCTCTTCCACTGCCAAAACAACTCCACCTGCCTCATGAACTTCACATACCATCAGCTGTCCTGGCAGCTATCTAGGAAACCCTGTTGGGTCACTTCCGGTCCCATGCCCATTGAGCCCAGTGGGATGGAATCAAGCAGCTTGAGCACCCACACAAATGAACATGGAGCTCCTCACTCAAGGCGCTTCAAACTCCACGGCCAAAGACAAGTTCAGTGCCCAAGCCATTTCCCGCTGCCATGGAAACCAAGTGCTCTGGCAGCACATATCTCTGAAAGTGGATATGACACATAGGGAAGGGAGTGTGGTGGTGAATGGCAACTGCCCGAAGCAGCAGCACAGCTCTTCCACTGCCAGGGTCAAAACAACTCCACCTGCCTCATGAACTTCACATACCATCAGCTGTCCTGGCAGCTATCTAGGAAACCCTGTTGGGTCACTTCCGGTCCCATGCCCATTGAGCCCAGTGGGATGGAATCAAGCAGCTTCAGCACCCACACAAAACGAACATGGAGCTCCTCACTCAAGGCGCTCCAAACTCCATGGCCAAGACAAGTTCAGTGCCCAAGCCATTTCCCGCTGCCATGGAAACCAAGTGCTCTGGCAGCACATATGTCTGAAAGTGGATATGACACCTAGGGAAGGGAGTGTGGTGGTGAATGGCAACTGCCCGAAGCAGCAGCACAGCTCTTCCAGTGCCAAAACAACTCCACCTGCCTCATGAACTTCACATACCATCAGCTGTCCTGGCGGCTATCTAGGAAACCCTGTTGCGTCACTTCCGGTCCCATGCCCATTGAGCCCAGTGGGATGGAATCAAGCAGCTTGAGCACCCACACAAAACGAACATGGAGCTCCTCACTCAAGGCGCAAAAAACTCCACGGCCAAAGACAAGTTCAGTGCCCAAGCCATTTCCCGCTGCCATGGAAACCAAGTGCTCTGGCAGCACATATGTCTGAAAGTGGATATGACACCTAGGGAAGGGAGTGTGCTGGTGAATGGCAACTGCCCGAAGCAGCAGCACAGCTCTTCCAGTGCCAAAACAACTCCACCTACCTCATGAACTTCACATACCATCAGCTGTCCTGGCAGCTATCTAGGAAACCCTGTTGGGTCACTTCCGGTCCCATGCCCATTGAGCCCAATGGGACGGAATCATGCAGCTTCAGCACCCACACAAAACGAACATGGAGCTCCTCACTCAAGGCGCTCAAAACTCCACGGCCAAGACAAGTTCAGTGCCCAAGCCATTTCCCGCTGCCATGGAAACCAAGTGCTCTGGCAGCACATATGTCTGAAAGTGGATATGACACCTAGGGAAGGGAGTGTGCTGGTGAATGGCAACTGACCGAAGCAGCAGCACAGCTCTTCCAGTGCCAAAACAACTCCACCTGCCTCATGACCTTCACATACCATCAGGTGTCCTGGCAGCTATCTCGGAAACTCTGTTGGGTCACTTCCGGTCCCATGCCCATTGAGCCCAGTGGGATGGAATCAAGCAGCTTCAGCACACACACAAAACGAACATGGAGCTCCTCACTCAAGGCGCTCAAAACTCCACAGCCAAAGACAAGTTCAGTGCCCAAGCCATTTCCCGCTGCCATGGAAACCAAGTGCTCTGGCAGCACATATGTCTGAAAGTGGATATGACACCTAGGGAAGGGAGTGTGCTGGTGAATGGCAACTGCCCGAAGCAGCAGCACAGCTCTTCCAGTGCCAAAACAACTCCACCTGCCTCATGAACTTCACATACCATCAGCTGTCCTGGCAGCTATCTAGGAAACCCTTTTTGGTGACTTCCGGTCCCATGCCCATTGATCTCAGTGGAATGGAATCAAGCAGCTTCAGCACGCACACAAAACGAACATGGAGCTCCTCACTCAAGGCGCTCAAAACTCCACAGCCAAAGACAAGTTCAGTGCCCAAGCCATTTCCCGCTGCCATGGAAACCAAGTGCTCTGGCAGCACATATGTCTGAAAGTGGATATTGCACCTAGGGAAGGGAGTGTGCTGGTGAATGGCAACTGCCCGAAGCAGCAGCACAGCTCTTCCAGTGCCAAAACAACTCCACCAACCACATGAACTTCACATACCATCAGCTGTCCTGGCAGCTATCTAGGAAACTCTGTTGGGTCACTTCCGGTCCCATGCCCATTGAGCCCAGTGGGATAGAATCAAGCAGCTTCAGCACCCACACAAAACGAACATGGAGCTCCTCACTCAAGGTGTTGCAAACGTCCACGGCCAAAGACAAGTTCAGTGCCCAAGCCATTTCCCGCTGCCATGGAAACCAAGTGCTCTGGCAGCACATATCTCTGAAAGTGGATATGACACCTAGGGGTGGGAGTGTGTTGGTAAATGGCAACTGCCCGAATCAGCAGCACAGCTCTTCCACTGCCAGTGCCAAAACAACTCCACCTTCCTCATGAACTTCACATACCATCAGCTGTCCTGGCAGCTATCTAGGAAACCCTGTTGGGTCACTTACGGTCCCATGCCCATTGAGCATAGAGTAGTGGAATCAAGCAGCTTCAGCACCCACACAAAACGAACATGGAGCTCCTCACTCAAGGCGCTCAAAACTCCACGACCAAAGACAAGTTCAGTGAACAAGCCATTTCCCGCTGCCATGGAAACCAAGTGCTCTGGCAGCACATATGTCTGAAAGTGGATATGACACCTAGGGAAGGGAGTGTGGTGGTGAATGGCAACTGCCCGAAGCAGCAGCACAGCTCCTCCACTGCCAAAACAACTCCACCTGCCTCATGACCTTCACATACCATCAGCTGTCCTGGCAGCTATGTAGGAAACCCTGTTGGGTCACTTCCGGTCCCATGCACATTGAGCCCAGTAGGATGGAATCAAGCAGCTTGAGCACCCACACAAAACGAACATGGAGCTCCTCACTCAATTCACTCAAAACTCCACAGCCAAAGACAAGTTCAGTGCCCAAGCCATTTCCCGCTGCCATGGAAACCAAGTGCTCTGGCAGCACATATGTCTGAAAGTGGATATGACACCTAGGGAAGGGAGTGTGCTGGTGAATGGCAATTGCCCGAAGCAGCAGCACAGCTCTTCCACTGCCAAAACAACTCCACCTGCCTCATGAACTTCACATACCATCAGCTGTCCTGGCAGCTATCTAGGAAACCCTGTTGGGTCACTTCCGGTCCCATGCCCATTGAGCCCAGTGGGATGGAATCAAGCAGCTTGAGCACCCACACAAATGAACATGGAGCTCCTCACTCAAGGCGCTTCAAACTCCACGGCCAAAGACAAGTTCAGTGCCCAAGCCATTTCCCGCTGCCATGGAAACCAAGTGCTCTGGCAGCACATATCTCTGAAAGTGGATATGACACATAGGGAAGGGAGTGTGGTGGTGAATGGCAACTGCCCGAAGCAGCAGCACAGCTCTTCCACTGCCAGGGTCAAAACAACTCCACCTGCCTCATGAACTTCACATACCATCAGCTGTCCTGGCAGCTATCTAGGAAACCCTGTTGGGTCACTTCCGGTCCCATGCCCATTGAGCCCAGTGGGATGGAATCAAGCAGCTTCAGCACCCACACAAAACGAACATGGAGCTCCTCACTCAAGGCGCTCCAAACTCCATGGCCAAGACAAGTTCAGTGCCCAAGCCATTTCCCGCTGCCATGGAAACCAAGTGCTCTGGCAGCACATATGTCTGAAAGTGGATATGACACCTAGGGAAGGGAGTGTGGTGGTGAATGGCAACTGCCCGAAGCAGCAGCACAGCTCTTCCAGTGCCAAAACAACTCCACCTGCCTCATGAACTTCACATACCATCAGCTGTCCTGGCAGCTATCTAGGAAACCCTGCAGGCTCACTTCCGGTCCCATGTCCATTGAGCCCAGTGGGATGGAATCAAGCAGCTTCAGCACCCACACAAAACGAACATGGAGCTCCTCACTCAAGGCGCTCAAAACTCCACGGCCAAAGACAAGTTCAGTGCCCAAGCCATTTCCCGCTGCCATGGAAACCAAATGCTCTGGCAGCACATATGTCTGAAAGTGGATATGACACCTAGGGAAGGGAGTGTGGTTGGTGAATGGCAACTGCCCGAAGCAGCAGCACAGCTCTTCCACTGCCAAAACAACTCCACCAGCCTCATGAACTTCACATACCATCAGCTGTCCTGGAAGCTATCTAGGAAACCTGTTGGGTCACTTCCGGTCCCATGCCCATTGAGCCCAGTGGCATAGAATCAAGCAGCTTCAGCACCCACACAAAACGAACATGGAGCTCCTCACTCAAGGCGCTCAAAACTCCACAGCCAAAGACAAGTTCAGTGCCCAAGCCATTTCCCGCTGCATGGAAACCAAGTGCTCTGGCAGCACATATGTCTGAAAGTGGATATGACACCTAGGGAAGGGAGTGTGCTGGTGAATGGCAACTGCCCGAAGCAGCAGCACAGCTCTTCCACTGCCAAAACAACTACACCTGCCTCATGAACTTCACATATCATCAGCTGTCCTGGCAGCTATCTAGGAAACCCTGTTGGGTCACTTCCGGTCCCATGCCCATTGAGCCCAGTGGGATAGAATCAAGCAGCTTCAGCACCCACACAAAACGAACATGGAGCTCCTCACTCAAGGTGCTCAAAACTCCACGGCCAAGACAAGTTCAGTGCCCAAGCCATTTCCCGCTGCCATGGAAACCAAGTGCTCTGGCAGCACATATGTCTGAAAGTGGATATGACACCTAGGGAAGGGAGTGTGTTGGTGAATGGCAACTGCCCGAAGCAGCAGCAAAGCTCTTCCACTGCCAAAACAACTCCACCTGCCTCATGAACTTCACATACCATCAGCTGTCCTGGCAGCTATCTAGGAAACCCTGTTGGGTCACTTCCGGTCCCATGCCCATTGAGCCCAGTGGGATGGAATCAAGCAGCTTGCACACCCACACAGATCTAATATGGAGCTCCTCACTCAAGGCGCTCAAACCTCCACGGCCAAAGACAAGTTCAGTGCCCAACGCATTTCCCGCTGGCATGGAAACCAAGTGCTCTGGCAGCACATATGTCTGAAAGTGGATATGACACCTAGGGAAGGGAGTGTGCTGGTGAATGGCAACTGCCCGAAGCAGCAGCACAGCTCTTCCACTGCCAAAACAACTCCACCTGCCTCATGAACTTCACATACCATCAGCTGTCCTGGCAGCTCTGTAGGAAACCTGTTGGCTCACTTCCGGTCCCATGCCCATTGAGCCCAGTGGGATGGAATCAAGCAGCTTCAGCACCCACACAAAACGAACATGGAGCTCCTCACTCAAGGCGCTCAAAACTCCATGGCCAAAGACAAGTTCAGTGCCCAAGCCATTTCCCGCTGCCATGGAAACCAAGTGCTCTGGCAGCACATATGTGTGAAAGTGGATATCACACCTAGGGAAGGGAGTGTGGTGGTGAATGGCAACTGCCCGAAGCAGCAGCACAGCTCTTCCACTGCCAAAACAACTCCACCTGCCTCATGAACTTCACATACCATCAGCTGTCCTGGCAGCTATCTAGGAAACCCTGTTGGGTCACTTCCGGTCCCATAAACATTGAGCCCAGTGGGATAGAATCAACCAGCTTCAACACCCACACAAAACGAACATGCAGCTTCTCACTCAAGGTGCTCAAAACTTCACGGCCAAAGACAAGTTCAGTACCCAAGCCATTTCCCGCTGCCATGGAAACCAAATGCTCTGGCAGCACATATGTCTGAAATTGGATATGACACCTAGGGAAAGGACTGTGCTGGTGAATGGCAACTGCCCGAAGCAGCAGCACAGCTCTTCCAGTGCCAAAACAACTCCACCTGCCTCATGAACTTCACATACCATCAGCTGTCCTGGCAGCTATCTAGGAAACCTGTTGGGTCACTTCCGGTCCCATGCCCATTGAGCCCAGTGGGATGGAATCAAGCAGCTTGAGCACCCACACAAAACGAACATGGAGCTCCTCACTCAAGGCGCTCAAAACTCCATGGCCAAAGACAAGTTCAGTGCCCAAGCCATTTCCCACTGCCATGGAAACCAAGTGCTCTGGCAGCACATATGTCTGAAAGTGGATATGACATCTAGGGAAGGGAGTGTGCTGGTGAATGGCAACTGCCCGAAGCAGCAGCACAGCTCTTCCACTGCCAAAACAGCTCCACCTGCCTCATGAACTTCACATACCATCAGCTGTCCTGGCAGCTATCTAGGAAACCCTGTTGGGTCACTTCCGGTCCCATGCTCATTGAGCCCAGTGGGATGGAATCAAGCAGCTTCAGCACCCACACAAAACGAACAAGGAGTTCCTCACGCAAGGCGCTCAAAACTCCACGGCCAAAGACAAGTTCAGTGCCCAAGCCATTTCCCGCTGCCATGGAAACCAAGTGCTCTGGCAGCACATATGTCTGAAAGTGGCTATGACACCTAGGGAAGGGAGTGTGTTGGTGAATGGCAACTGCCCGAAGCAGCAGCACAGCTCTTCCACTGCCAAAACAACTCCACCTGCCTCATGAACTTCACATAGCATCAGCTGTCCTGGCAGCTATCTAGGAAACCCTGTTGGGTCACTTCCGGTCCCATGCCCATTGAGCCCAGTGGGATGGAATCAAGCAGCTTCAGCACCCACACAAAACGAACATGGAGCTCCTCACTCAAGGCGCTCAAAACTCCACAGCCAAAGACAAGTTCAGTGCCGAAGCCATTTCCCGCTGCCATGGAAACCAAGTGCTCTGGCAGCACATATGTCTGAAAGTGGATATGACACCTAGGGAAGGGAGTATGCTGGTGAATGGCAACTGCCCGAAGCAGCAGCACAGCTCTTCCACTGCCAAAACAACTCCACCTGCCTCATGAACTTCACATACCATCAGCTGTCCTGGCAGCTATCTAGGAAACCCTGTTGGGTCACTTCCGGTCCCATGCCCATTGAGCCCAGTGGGATGGAATCAAGCAGCTTGAGCACCCACACAAATCTAGCATGGAGCTCCTCACTCAAGGCGCTAAAACTCCACAGCCAAAGACAAGTTCAGTGCCCAAGCCATTTCCCGCTGCCATGGAAACCAAGTGCTCTGGCAGCACATATGTCTGAAAGTGGATATGACACCTAGGGAAGGGAGTGTGTTGGTGAATGGCAACTGCCCGAAGCAGCAGCACAGCTCTTCCAGTGCCAAAACAACTCCACCTGCCTCATGAACTTCACATACCATCAGCTGTCCTGGCAGCTATCTAGGAAACCCTGTTGGGTCACTTCCGGTCCCATGCTCATTGAGCCCAGTGGGATGGAATCAAGCAGCTTGAGCACCCACACAAAACGAACATGGAGCTCCTCACTCAATGCGGTCCAAACTCCATGGCCAAAGACAAGTTCAGTTCCCAAGCCATTTCCCGCTGCCATGGAAACCAAGTGCTCTGGCAGCACATATGTCTGAAAGTGTATCCACTGATATGACACCTAGGGAAGGGAGTGTGCTGGTGAATGGCAACTGCCTGAAGCAGCAGCACAGCTCCTCCACTGCCAAAACAACTCCACCTGCCTCATGAACTTCACATACTATTAGCTGTCCTGGCAGCTATCTAGGAAACCCTGTTGGGTCACTTCCGGTCCCATGCCCATTGAGCCCAGTGGGATGGAATCAAGCAGCTTCAGCACCCACACAAAACGAACATGGAGCTCCTCACTCAAGGCGCTCAAAACTCCACGGCCAAAGACAAGTTCAGTGCCCAAGCCATTTCCCGCTGCCATGGAAACCAAGTGCTCTGGCAGCACATATGTCTGAAAGTGGCTATGACACCTAGGGAAGGGAGTGTGTTGGTGAATGGCAACTGCCCGAAGCAGCAGCACAGCTCTTCCACTGCCAAAACAACTCCACCTGCCTCATGAACTTCACATACCATCAGCTGTCCTGGCAGCTATCTAGGAAACCCTGTTGGGTCACTTCCGGTCCCATGCCCATTGAGCCCAGTGGGAGGGAATCAAGCAGCTTCAGCACCCACACAAAACGAACATGGAGCTCCTCACTCAAGGCGCTCAAAACTCCACAGCCAAAGACAAGTTCAGTGCCCAAGCCATTTCCCGCTGCCATGGAAACCAAGTGCTCTGGCAGCACATATGTCTGAAAGTGGATATGACACCTAGGGAAGGGAGTGTGTTGGTGAATGGCAACTGCCCGAAGCAGCAGCACAGCTCTTCCACTGCCAAAACAACTCCACCTGCCTCATGAACTTCACATACCATCAGCTGTCCTGGCAGCTATCTAGGAAACCCTGTTGGGTCACTTTCGGTCCCATGCCCATTGAGCCCATTGGGATAGAATCAAGCAGCTTCAGCACCCACACAAAACGAACATGGAGCTCCTCACTCAAGGCGCTCAAAACTCCACAGCCAAAGACAAGTTCAGTGCCCAAGCCATTTCCCGCTGCCATGGAAACCAAGTGCTCTGGCAGCACATATGTCTGAAAGTGGATATGACACCTAGGGAAGGGAGTGTGCTGGTGAATGGCAACTGCCCGAAGCAGCAGCATAGCTCTTCCGGTGCCAGTGCTAAAACAACTCCACCTGCCTCATGAACTTCACATACCATCAGCTGTCCTGGCAGCTATGTAGGAAACCCTGTTGGGTCACTTCCGGTCCCATGCCCATTGAGCCCAGTGGGATGGAATCAAGCAGCTTCAGCACCCACACAAAACGAACATGGAGCTCCTCACTCAAGGCGCTCAAAACTCCACAGCCAAAGACAAGTTCAGTGCCCAAGCCATTTCCCGCTGCCATGGAAACCAAGTGTTCTGGCAGCACATATGTCTCAAAGTGGATATGACACCTAGGGAAGGGAGTGTGCTGGTGAATGGCAACTGCCCGAAGCAGCAGCACAGCTCTTCCACTGCCAAAACAACTCCACCTGCCTCATGAACTTCACATACCATCAGCTGTCCTGGCAGCTATCTAGGAAACCCTGTTGGGTCACTTCCGGTCCCATGCCCATTGAGCCCAGTGGGATGGAATCAAGCAGCTTGCGCACCCACACAAAAAGAACATGGAGCTCCTCACTCAGGGCACTCAAAACTCCACGGCCAAAGACAAGTTCAGTGCCCAAGCCATTTCCCGCTGCCATGGAAACCAAGTGCTCTGGCAGCACATATGTCTGAAAGTGGATATGACACCTAGGGAAGGGAGTGTGCTGGTGAATGGCAACTGCCCGAAGCAGCAGCACAGCTCTTCCAGTGCCAAAACAACTCCACCTGCCTCATGAACTTCACATACCATCAGCTGTCCTGGCAGCTATCTAGGAAACCCTGTTGGCTCACTTCCGGTCCCATAAACATTGAGCCCAGTGGGATAGAATCAACCAGCTTCAACACCCACACAAAACGAACATGCAGCTCCTCACTCAAGGTGCTCAAAACTTCACGGCCAAAGACAAGTTCAGTACCCAAGCCATTTCCCGCTGCCATGGAAACCAAATGCTCTGGCAGCACATATGTCTGAAATTGGATATGACACCTAGGGAAAGGACTGTGCTGGTGAATGGCAACTGCCCGAAGCAGCAGCACAGCTCTTCCAGTGCCAAAACAACTCCACCTGCCTCATGAACTTCACATACCATCAGCTGTCCTGGCAGCTATCTAGGAAACCTGTTGGGTCACTTCCGGTCCCATGCCCATTGAGCCCAGTGGGATGGAATCAAGCAGCTTGCGCACCCACACAAAACGAACATGGAGCTCCTCACTCAAGGCGCTCAAAACTCCATGGCCAAAGACAAGTTCAGTGCCCAAGCCATTTCCCACTGCCATGGAAACCAAGTGCTCTGGCAGCACATATGTCTGAAAGTGGATATGACACCTAGGGAAGGGAGTGTGCTGGTGAATGGCAACTGCCCGAAGCAGCAGCACAGCTCTTCCACTGCCAAAACAGCTCCACCTGCCTCATGAACTTCACATACCATCAGCTGTCCTGGCAGCTATCTAGGAAACCCTGTTGGGTCACTTCCGGTCCCATGCTCATTGAGCCCAGTGGGATGGAATCAAGCAGCTTCAGCACCCACACAAAACGAACAAGGAGTTCCTCACGCAAGGCGCTCAAAACTCCACGGCCAAAGACAAGTTCAGTGCCCAAGCCATTTCCCGCTGCCATGGAAACCAAGTGCTCTGGCAGCACATATGTCTGAAAGTGGCTATGACACCTAGGGAAGGGAGTGTGTTGGTGAATGGCAACTGCCCGAAGCAGCAGCACAGCTCTTCCACTGCCAAAACAACTCCACCTGCCTCATGAACTTCACATAGCATCAGCTGTCCTGGCAGCTATCTAGGAAACCCTGTTGGGTCACTTCCGGTCCCATGCCCATTGAGCCCAGTGGGATGGAATCAAGCAGCTTCAGCACCCACACAAAACGAACATGGAGCTCCTCACTCAAGGCGCTCAAAACTCCACAGCCAAAGACAAGTTCAGTGCCGAAGCCATTTCCCGCTGCCATGGAAACCAAGTGCTCTGGCAGCACATATGTCTGAAAGTGGATATGACACCTAGGGAAGGGAGTATGCTGGTGAATGGCAACTGCCCGAAGCAGCAGCACAGCTCTTCCACTGCCAAAACAACTCCACCTGCCTCATGAACTTCACATACCATCAGCTGTCCTGGCAGCTATCTAGGAAACCCTGTTGGGTCACTTCCGGTCCCATGCCCATTGAGCCCAGTGGGATGGAATCAAGCAGCTTGAGCACCCACACAAATCTAGCATGGAGCTCCTCACTCAAGGCGCTAAAACTCCACAGCCAAAGACAAGTTCAGTGCCCAAGCCATTTCCCGCTGCCATGGAAACCAAGTGCTCTGGCAGCACATATGTCTGAAAGTGGATATGACACCTAGGGAAGGGAGTGTGTTGGTGAATGGCAACTGCCCGAAGCAGCAGCACAGCTCTTCCAGTGCCAAAACAACTCCACCTGCCTCATGAACTTCACATACCATCAGCTGTCCTGGCAGCTATCTAGGAAACCCTGTTGGGTCACTTCCGGTCCCATGCTCATTGAGCCCAGTGGGATGGAATCAAGCAGCTTGAGCACCCACACAAAACGAACATGGAGCTCCTCACTCAATGCGGTCCAAACTCCATGGCCAAAGACAAGTTCAGTTCCCAAGCCATTTCCCGCTGCCATGGAAACCAAGTGCTCTGGCAGCACATATGTCTGAAAGTGTATCCACTGATATGACACCTAGGGAAGGGAGTGTGGTGGTGAATGGCAACTGCCTGAAGCAGCAGCACAGCTCCTCCACTGCCAAAACAACTCCACCTGCCTCATGAACTTCACATACTATTAGCTGTCCTGGCAGCTATCTAGGAAACCCTGTTGGGTCACTTCCGGTCCCATGTCCATTGAGCCCAGTGGGATGGAATCAAGCAGCTTCAGCACCCACACAAAACGAACATGGAGCTCCTCACTCAAGGCGCTCAAAACTCCACGGCCAAAGACAAGTTCAGTGCCCAAGCCATTTCCCGCTGCCATGGAAACCAAGTGCTCTGGCAGCACATATGTCTGAAAGTGGCTATGACACCTAGGGAAGGGAGTGTGTTGGTGAATGGCAACTGCCCGAAGCAGCAGCACAGCTCTTCCACTGCCAAAACAACTCCACCTGCCTCATGAACTTCACATACCATCAGCTGTCCTGGCAGCTATCTAGGAAACCCTGTTGGGTCACTTCCGGTCCCATGCCCATTGAGCCCAGTGGGAGGGAATCAAGCAGCTTCAGCACCCACACAAAACGAACATGGAGCTCCTCACTCAAGGCGCTCAAAACTCCACAGCCAAAGACAAGTTCAGTGCCCAAGCCATTTCCCGCTGCCATGGAAACCAAGTGCTCTGGCAGCACATATGTCTGAAAGTGGATATGACACCTAGGGAAGGGAGTGTGTTGGTGAATGGCAACTGCCCGAAGCAGCAGCACAGCTCTTCCACTGCCAAAACAACTCCACCTGCCTCATGAACTTCACATACCATCAGCTGTCCTGGCAGCTATCTAGGAAACCCTGTTGGGTCACTTTCGGTCCCATGCCCATTGAGCCCATTGGGATAGAATCAAGCAGCTTCAGCACCCACACAAAACGAACATGGAGCTCCTCACTCAAGGCGCTCAAAACTCCACAGCCAAAGACAAGTTCAGTGCCCAAGCCATTTCCCGCTGCCATGGAAACCAAGTGCTCTGGCAGCACATATGTGTGAAAGTGGATATGACACCTAGGGAAGGGAGTGTGCTGGTGAATGGCAACTGCCCGAAGCAGCAGCATAGCTCTTCCGGTGCCAGTGCTAAAACAACTCCACCTGCCTCATGAACTTCACATACCATCAGCTGTCCTGGCAGCTATGTAGGAAACCCTGTTGGGTCACTTCCGGTCCCATGCCCATTGAGCCCAGTGGGATGGAATCAAGCAGCTTCAGCACCCACACAAAACGAACATGGAGCTCCTCACTCAAGGCGCTCAAAACTCCACAGCCAAAGACAAGTTCAGTGCCCAAGCCATTTCCCGCTGCCATGGAAACCAAGTGTTCTGGCAGCACATATGTCTCAAAGTGGATATGACACCTAGGGAAGGGAGTGTGCTGGTGAATGGCAACTGCCCGAAGCAGCAGCACAGCTCTTCCACTGCCAAAACAACTCCACCTGCCTCATGAACTTCACATACCATCAGCTGTCCTGGCAGCTATCTAGGAAACCCTGTTGGGTCACTTCCGGTCCCATGCCCATTGAGCCCAATGGGATGGAATCAAGCAGCTTGCGCACCCACACAAAAAGAACATGGAGCTCCTCACTCAGGGCACTCAAAACTCCACGGCCAAAGACAAGTTCAGTGCCCAAGCCATTTGCCGCTGCCATGGAAACCAAGTGCTCTGGCAGCACATATGTCTGAAAGTGGATATGACACCTAGGGAAGGGAGTGTGCTGGTGAATGGCAACTGCCCGAAGCAGCAGCACAGCTCTTCCACTGCCAAAACAACTCCACCTGCCTCATGAACTTCACATACCATCAGCTGTCCTGGCAGCTATCTAGGAAACCCTGTTGGGGCACTTCCGGTCCCATGCCCATTGAGCCCAGTGGGATGGAATCAAGCAGCTTGCGCAACCACACAAAAAGAACATGGAGCTCCTCACTCAAGGCACTCAAAACTCCACAGCCAAAGACAAGTTCAGTGCCCAAGCCATTTCCCGCTGCCATGGAAACCAAGTGCTCTGGCAGCACATATGTCTGAAAGTGGATATAAAACCTAGGGAAGGGAGTCTGCTGGTGAATGGCAACTGCCCGAAGCAGCAGCACAGCTCTTCCAGTGCTAAAACAACTCCACCTGCCTCATGAACTTCACATACCATCAGCTGTCCTGGCAGCTATCTAGGAAACCCTGTTGGGTCACTTCCGGTCCCATGCCCATTGAGCCCAGTGGGATGGAATCAAGCAGCTTGAGCACCCACACAAAACGAACATGGAGCTCCTCACTCAAGGCGCTCAAAACTTCACAGCCAAAGACAAGTTCAGTGCCCAAGCCATTTCCCGCTGCCATGGAAACCAAGTGCTCTGGCAGCACATATGTCTGAAAGTGGATATGACACCTAGGGAAGGGTGTGTGCTGGTGAATGGCAACTGCCCGAAGCAGCAGCACAGCTCTTCCAGTGCCAAAACAACTCCACCTGCCTCATGAACTTCACATACCATCAGCTGTCCTGGCAGCTATCTAGGAAACCCTGTTGGGTCACTTCTGGTCCCATGCCCATTGAGCCCAGTGGGATGGAATCAATCAGCTTCAGCACCCACACAAAACGAACATGGAGCTCCTCACTCAGGGCACTCAAAACTCCACGGCCAAAGACAAGTTCAGTGCCCAAGCCATTTCCCGCTGCCATGGAAACCAAGTGCTCTGGCAGCACATATGTCTGAAAGTGGATATGACACCTAGGGAAGGGAGTGTGCTGGTGAATGGCAACTGCCCGAAGCAGCAGCACAGCTCTTCCACTGCCAGTGCCAAAACAACTCTAAGTGCCTCATGAACTTCACATACCATCAGCTGTCCTGGCAGCTATCTAGGAAACCCTGTTGGGTCACTTCCGGTCCCATGCCCATTGAGCCCAGTGGGATGGAAACAAGTAGCTTGCGCACCCACACAAAAAGAACATGGAGCTCCTCACTCAAGGCGCTAAAAGCTCCACAGCCAAAGACAAGTTCAGTGCCCAAGCCATTTCCCGCTGCCATGGAAACCAAGTGCTCTGGCAGCACATATGTCTGAAAGTGGATATGACACCTAGGGAAAGGAGTGTGCTGGTGAATGGCAACTGCCCGAAGCAGCAGCACAGCTCTTCCACTGCCAAAACAACTCCACCTGCCTCATGAACTTCACATAGCATCAGCTGTCCTGGCAGCTATCTAGGAAACCCTGTTGGGTCACTTCCGGTCCCATGCCCATTGAGCCCAGTGGGATGGAATCAAGCAGCTTCAGCACCCACACAAAACGAACATGGAGCTCCTCACTCAAGGCGCTCAAAACTCCACAGCCAAAGACAAGTTCAGTGCCGAAGCCATTTCCCGCTGCCATGGAAACCAAGTGCTCTGGCAGCACATATGTCTGAAAGTGGATATGACACCTAGGGAAGGGAGTATGCTGGTGAATGGCAACTGCCCGAAGCAGCAGCACAGCTCTTCCACTGCCAAAACAACTCCACCTGCCTCATGAACTTCACATACCATCAGCTGTCCTGGCAGCTATCTAGGAAACCCTGTTGGGTCACTTCCGGTCCCATGCCCATTGAGCCCAGTGGGATGGAATCAAGCAGCTTGAGCACCCACACAAATCTAGCATGGAGCTCCTCACTCAAGGCGCTAAAACTCCACAGCCAAAGACAAGTTCAGTGCCCAAGCCATTTCCCGCTGCCATGGAAACCAAGTGCTCTGGCAGCACATATGTCTGAAAGTGGATATGACACCTAGGGAAGGGAGTGTGTTGGTGAATGGCAACTGCCCGAAGCAGCAGCACAGCTCTTCCAGTGCCAAAACAACTCCACCTGCCTCATGAACTTCACATACCATCAGCTGTCCTGGCAGCTATCTAGGAAACCCTGTTGGGTCACTTCCGGTCCCATGCTCATTGAGCCCAGTGGGATGGAATCAAGCAGCTTGAGCACCCACACAAAACGAACATGGAGCTCCTCACTCAATGCGGTCCAAACTCCATGGCCAAAGACAAGTTCAGTTCCCAAGCCATTTCCCGCTGCCATGGAAACCAAGTGCTCTGGCAGCACATATGTCTGAAAGTGTATCCACTGATATGACACCTAGGGAAGGGAGTGTGGTGGTGAATGGCAACTGCCTGAAGCAGCAGCACAGCTCCTCCACTGCCAAAACAACTCCACCTGCCTCATGAACTTCACATACTATTAGCTGTCCTGGCAGCTATCTAGGAAACCCTGTTGGGTCACTTCCGGTCCCATGTCCATTGAGCCCAGTGGGATGGAATCAAGCAGCTTCAGCACCCACACAAAACGAACATGGAGCTCCTCACTCAAGGCGCTCAAAACTCCACGGCCAAAGACAAGTTCAGTGCCCAAGCCATTTCCCGCTGCCATGGAAACCAAGTGCTCTGGCAGCACATATGTCTGAAAGTGGCTATGACACCTAGGGAAGGGAGTGTGTTGGTGAATGGCAACTGCCCGAAGCAGCAGCACAGCTCTTCCACTGCCAAAACAACTCCACCTGCCTCATGAACTTCACATACCATCAGCTGTCCTGGCAGCTATCTAGGAAACCCTGTTGGGTCACTTCCGGTCCCATGCCCATTGAGCCCAGTGGGAGGGAATCAAGCAGCTTCAGCACCCACACAAAACGAACATGGAGCTCCTCACTCAAGGCGCTCAAAACTCCACAGCCAAAGACAAGTTCAGTGCCCAAGCCATTTCCCGCTGCCATGGAAACCAAGTGCTCTGGCAGCACATATGTCTGAAAGTGGATATGACACCTAGGGAAGGGAGTGTGTTGGTGAATGGCAACTGCCCGAAGCAGCAGCACAGCTCTTCCACTGCCAAAACAACTCCACCTGCCTCATGAACTTCACATACCATCAGCTGTCCTGGCAGCTATCTAGGAAACCCTGTTGGGTCACTTTCGGTCCCATGCCCATTGAGCCCATTGGGATAGAATCAAGCAGCTTCAGCACCCACACAAAACGAACATGGAGCTCCTCACTCAAGGCGCTCAAAACTCCACAGCCAAAGACAAGTTCAGTGCCCAAGCCATTTCCCGCTGCCATGGAAACCAAGTGCTCTGGCAGCACATATGTGTGAAAGTGGATATGACACCTAGGGAAGGGAGTGTGCTGGTGAATGGCAACTGCCCGAAGCAGCAGCATAGCTCTTCCGGTGCCAGTGCTAAAACAACTCCACCTGCCTCATGAACTTCACATACCATCAGCTGTCCTGGCAGCTATGTAGGAAACCCTGTTGGGTCACTTCCGGTCCCATGCCCATTGAGCCCAGTGGGATGGAATCAAGCAGCTTCAGCACCCACACAAAACGAACATGGAGCTCCTCACTCAAGGCGCTCAAAACTCCACAGCCAAAGACAAGTTCAGTGCCCAAGCCATTTCCCGCTGCCATGGAAACCAAGTGTTCTGGCAGCACATATGTCTCAAAGTGGATATGACACCTAGGGAAGGGAGTGTGCTGGTGAATGGCAACTGCCCGAAGCAGCAGCACAGCTCTTCCACTGCCAAAACAACTCCACCTGCCTCATGAACTTCACATACCATCAGCTGTCCTGGCAGCTATCTAGGAAACCCTGTTGGGTCACTTCCGGTCCCATGCCCATTGAGCCCAATGGGATGGAATCAAGCAGCTTGCGCACCCACACAAAAAGAACATGGAGCTCCTCACTCAGGGCACTCAAAACTCCACGGCCAGAGACAAGTTCAGTGCCCAAGCCATTTCCCGCTGCCATGGAAACCAAGTGCTCTGGCAGCACATATGTCTGAAAGTGGATATGACACCTAGGGAAGGGAGTGTGCTGGTGAATGGCAACTGCCCGAAGCAGCAGCACAGCTCTTCCACTGCCAAAACAACTCCACCTGCCTCATGAACTTCACATACCATCAGCTGTCCTGGCAGCTATCTAGGAAACCCTGTTGGGTCACTTCCGGTCCCATGCCCATTGAGCCCAGAGGGATGGAATGAAGTAGCTTTCGCACCCACACAAAAAGAACATGGAGCTCCTCACTCAAGGCGCTAAAAGCTCCACAGCCAAAGACAAGTTCAGTGCCCAAGCCATTTCCCGCTGCCATGGAAACCAAGTGCTCTGGCAGCACATATGTCTGAAAGTGGATATGACACCTAGGGAAGGGAGTCTGCTGGTGAATGGCAACTGCCCGAAGCAGCAGCACAGCTCTTCCACTGCCAAAACAACTCCACCTGCCTCATGAACTTCACATACCATCAGCTGTCCTGGCAGCTATCTAGGAAACCCTGTTGGGGCACTTCCGGTCCCATGCCCATTGAGCCCAGTGGGATGGAATCAAGCAGCTTGCGCAACCACACAAAAAGAACATGGAGCTCCTCACTCAAGGCACTCAAAACTCCACAGCCAAAGACAAGTTCAGTGCCCAAGCCATTTCCCGCTGCCATGGAAACCAAGTGCTCTGGCAGCACATATGTCTGAAAGTGGATATAAAACCTAGGGAAGGGAGTCTGCTGGTGAATGGCAACTGCCCGAAGCAGCAGCACAGCTCTTCCAGTGCTAAAACAACTCCACCTGCCTCATGAACTTCACATACCATCAGCTGTCCTGGCAGCTATCTAGGAAACCCTGTTGGGTCACTTCCGGTCCCATGCCCATTGAGCCCAGTGGGATGGAATCAAGCAGCTTGAGCACCCACACAAAACGAACATGGAGCTCCTCACTCAAGGCGCTCAAAACTTCACAGCCAAAGACAAGTTCAGTGCCCAAGCCATTTCCCGCTGCCATGGAAACCAAGTGCTCTGGCAGCACATATGTCTGAAAGTGGATATGACACCTAGGGAAGGGTGTGTGCTGGTGAATGGCAACTGCCCGAAGCAGCAGCACAGCTCTTCCAGTGCCAAAACAACTCCACCTGCCTCATGAACTTCACATACCATCAGCTGTCCTGGCAGCTATCTAGGAAACCCTGTTGGGTCACTTCCGGTCCCATGCCCATTGAGCCCAGTGGGATGGAATCAATCAGCTTCAGCACCCACACAAAACGAACATGGAGCTCCTCACTCAGGGCACTCAAAACTCCACGGCCAAAGACAAGTTCAGTGCCCAAGCCATTTCCCGCTGCCATGGAAACCAAGTGCTCTGGCAGCACATATGTCTGAAAGTGGATATGACACCTAGGGAAGGGAGTGTGCTGGTGAATGGCAACTGCCCGAAGCAGCAGCACAGCTCTTCCACTGCCAGTGCCAAAACAACTCTAAGTGCCTCATGAACTTCACATACCATCAGCTGTCCTGGCAGCTATCTAGGAAACCCTGTTGGGTCACTTCCGGTCCCATGCCCATTGAGCCCAGTGGGATGGAAACAAGTAGCCTGCGCACCCACACAAAAAGAACATGGAGCTCCTCACTCAAGGCGCTAAAAGCTCCACAGCCAAAGACAAGTTCAGTGCCCAAGCCATTTCCCGCTGCCATGGAAACCAAGTGCTCTGGCAGCACATATGTCTGAAAGTGGATATGACACCTAGGGAAAGGAGTGTGCTTGTGAATGGCAACTGCCCGAAGCAGCAGCACAGCTCTTCCACTGCCAAAACAACTCCACCTGCCTCATGAACTTCACATACCATCAGCTGTCCTGGCAGCTATCTAGGAAACCTTGTTGGGGCACTTCCGGTCCCATGCCCATTGAGCCCAGTGGGATGGAATCAAGCAGCTTCAGCACCCACACAAAACGAACATGGAGCTCCTCACTCAAGGCGCTCAAAACTCCACGGCCAAAGACAAGTTCAGTGCCCAAGCCATTTCCCGCTGCCATGGAAACCAAGTGCTCTGGCAGCACATATGTCTGAAAGTGTATCCACTGATATGACACCTAGGGAAGGGAGTGTGTTGGTGAATGGCAACTGCCCGAAGCAGCAGCACAGCTCTTCCACTGCCAAAACAACTCCACCTGCCTCATGAACTTCACATACCATCAGCTGTCCTGGCAGCTATCTAGGAAACCCTGTTGGGTCACTTTCGGTCCCATGCCCATTGAGCCCATTGGGATAGAATCAAGCAGCTTGAGCACCCACACAAAATGAACATGGAGCTCCTCACTCAAGGCGCTCAAAACTCCACAGCCAAAGACAAGTTCAGTGCCCAAGCCATTTCCCGCTGCCATGGAAACCAAGTGCTCTGGCAGCACATATGTGTGAAAGTGGATATGACACCTAGGGAAGGGAGTGTGCTGGTGAATGGCAACTGCCCGAAGCAGCAGCACAGCTCTTCCACTGCCAAAACAACTCCACCAGCCTCATGAACTTCACATACCATCAGCTGTCCTGGAAGCTATCTAGGAAACCTGTTGGGTCACTTCCGGTCCCATGCCCATTGAGCCCAGTGGGATAGAATCAAGCAGCTTCAGCACCCACACAAAACGAACATGGAGCTCCTCACTCAAGGCGCTCAAAACTCCACGGCCAAGACAAGTTCAGTGCCCAAGCCATTTCCCGCTGCCATGGAAACCAAGTGCTCTGGCAGCACATATGTCTGAAAGTGGATATGACACCTAGGGAAGGGAGTGTGTTGGTGAATGGCAACTGCCCAAAGCAGCAGCACAGCTCTTCCACTGCCAAAACAACTCCACCTGCCTCATGAACTTCACATACCATCAGCTGTCCTGGCAGCTATCTAGGAAACCCTGTTGGGTCACTTCCGGTCCCATGCCCATTGAGCCCAGTGGGATGGAATCAAGCAGCTTGCACACCCACACAGATCTAATATGGAGCTCCTCACTCAAGGAGCTCAAACCTCCACGGCCAAAGACAAGTTCAGTGCCCAACGCATTTCCTGCTGCCATGGAAACCAAGTGCTCTGGCAGCACATATGTCTGAAAGTGGATATGACACCTAGGGAAGGGAGTGTGGTGGTGAATGGCAACTGCCCGAAGCAGCAGCACAGCTCTTCCACTGCCAAAACAACTCCACCTGCCTCATGAACTTCACATACCATCAGCTGTCCTGGCAGCTATCTAGGAAACCCTGTTGGGTCACTTTCGGTCCCATGCCCATTGAGCCCATTGGGATAGAATCAAGCAGCTTGAGCACCCACACAAAACGAACATGGAGCTCCTCACTCAAGGCGCTCAAAACTCCACAGCCAAAGACAAGTTCAGTGCCCAAGCCATTTCCCGCTGCCATGGAAACCAAGTGCTCTGGCAGCACATATGTGTGAAAGTGGATATGACACCTAGGGAAGGGAGTGTGCTGGTGAATGGCAACTGCCCGAAGCAGCAGCACAGCTCTTCCACTGCCAAAACAACTCCACCTGCCTCATGAACTTCACATACCATCAGCTGTCCTGGCAGCTATCTAGGAAACCCTGTTGGGTCACTTCCGGTCCCATGCTCATTGAGCCCAGTGGGATGGATTCAAGCAGCTTCAGCACCCACACAAAACGAACATGGAGCTCCTCACTCAGGGCACTCAAAACTCCACGGCCAAAGACAAGTTCAGTGCCCAAGCCATTTCCCGCTGCCATGGAAACCAAGTGCTCTGGCAGCACATATGTCTGAAAGTGGATATGACACCTAGGGAAGGGAGTGTGCTGGTGAATGGCAACTGCCCGAAGCAGCAGCACAGCTCTTCCACTGCCAGTGCCAAAACAACTCTAAGTGCCTCATGAACTTCACATACCATCAGCTGTCCTGGCAGCTATCTAGGAAACCCTGTTGGGTCACTTCCGGTCCCATGCCCATTGAGCCCAGTGGGATGGAAACAAGTAGCTTGCGCACCCACACAAAAAGAACATGGAGCTCCTCACTCAAGGCGCTAAAAGCTCCACAGCCAAAGACAAGTTCAGTGCCCAAGCCATTTCCCGCTGCCATGGAAACCAAGTGCTCTGGCAGCACATATGTCTGAAAGTGGATATGACACCTAGGGAAAGGAGTGTGCTGGTGAATGGCAACTGCCCGAAGCAGCAGCACAGCTCTTCCACTGCCAAAACAACTCCACCTGCCTCATGAACTTCACATACCATCAGCTGTCCTGGCAGCTATCTAGGAAACCTTGTTGGGGCACTTCCGGTCCCATGCCCATTGAGCCCAGTGGGATGGAATCAAGCAGCTTCAGCACCCACACAAAACGAACATGGAGCTCCTCACTCAAGGCGCTCAAAACTCCACGGCCAAAGACAAGTTCAGTGCCCAAGCCATTTCCCGCTGCCATGGAAACCAAGTGCTCTGGCAGCACATATGTCTGAAAGTGTATCCACTGATATGACACCTAGGGAAGGGAGTGTGCTGGTGAATGGCAACTGCCTGAAGCAGCAGCACAGCTCCTCCACTGCCAAAACAACTCCACCTGCCTCATGAACTTCACATACCATTAGCTGTCTTGGCAGCTATCTAGGAAACCCTGTTGGGTCACTTCCGGTCCCATGCCCATTGAGCCCAGTGGGAGGGAATCAAGTAACTTCAGCACCCACACAAAACGAACATTGAGCTCCTCACTCAAGGCGCTCAAAACTCCACGGCCAAAGACAAGTTCAGTGCCCAAGCCATTTCCCGCTGCCATGGAAACCAAGTGCTCTGGCAGCACATATGTGTGAAAGTGGCTATGACACCTAGGGAAGGGAGTGTGTTGGTGAATGGCAACTGCCCGAAGCAGCAGCACAGCTCTTCCACTGCCAAAACAACTCCACCTGCCTCATGAACTTCACATACCATCAGCTGTCCTGGCAGCTATCTAGGAAACCCTGTTGGGTCACTTCCGGTCCCATGCCCATTGAGCCCAGTGGGAGGGAATCAAGCAGCTTCAGCACCCACACAAAACGAACATGGAGCTCCTCACTCAAGGCGCTCAAAACTCCACAGCCAAAGACAAGTTCAGTGCCCAAGCCATTTCCCGCTGCCATGGAAACCAAGTGCTCTGGCAGCACATATGTGTGAAAGTGGATATGACACCTAGGGAAGGGAGTGTGTTGGTGAATGGCAACTGCCCGAAGCAGCAGCACAGCTCTTCCACTGCCAAAACAACTCCACCTGCCTCATGAACTTCACATACCATCAGCTGTCCTGGCAGCTATCTAGGAAACCCTGTTGGGTCACTTTCGGTCCCATGCCCATTGAGCCCATTGGGATAGAATCAAGCAGCTTGAGCACCCACACAAAACGAACATGGAGCTCCTCACTCAAGGCGCTCAAAACTCCACAGCCAAAGACAAGTTCAGTGCCCAAGCCATTTCCCGCTGCCATGGAAACCAAGTGCTCTGGCAGCACATATGTGTGAAAGTGGATATGACACCTAGGGAAGGGAGTGTGCTGGTGAATGGCAACTGCCCGAAGCAGCAGCACAGCTCTTCCACTGCCAAAACAACTCCACCAGCCTCATGAACTTCACATACCATCAGCTGTCCTGGAAGCTATCTAGGAAACCTGTTGGGTCACTTCCGGTCCCATGCCCATTGAGCCCAGTGGGATAGAATCAAGCAGCTTCAGCACCCACACAAAACGAACATGGAGCTCCTCACTCAAGGCGCTCAAAACTCCACGGCCAAGACAAGTTCAGTGCCCAAGCCATTTCCCGCTGCCATGGAAACCAAGTGCTCTGGCAGCACATATGTCTGAAAGTGGATATGACACCTAGGGAAGGGAGTGTGTTGGTGAATGGCAACTGCCCAAAGCAGCAGCACAGCTCTTCCACTGCCAAAACAACTCCACCTGCCTCATGAACTTCACATACCATCAGCTGTCCTGGCAGCTATCTAGGAAACCCTGTTGGGTCACTTCCGGTCCCATGCCCATTGAGCCCAGTGGGATGGAATCAAGCAGCTTGCACACCCACACAGATCTAATATGGAGCTCCTCACTCAAGGCGCTCAAACCTCCACGGCCAAAGACAAGTTCAGTGCCCAACGCATTTCCCGCTGGCATGGAAACCAAGTGCTCTGGCAGCACATATGTCTGAAAGTGGATATGACACCTAGGGAAGGGAGTGTGGTGGTGAATGGCAACTGCCCGAAGCAGCAGCACAGCTCTTCCACTGCCAAAACAACTCCACCTGCCTCATGAACTTCACATACCATCAGCTGTCCTGGCAGCTATCTAGGAAACCCTGTTGGGTCACTTTCGGTCCCATGCCCATTGAGCCCATTGGGATAGAATCAAGCAGCTTGAGCACCCACACAAAACGAACATGGAGCTCCTCACTCAAGGCGCTCAAAACTCCACAGCCAAAGACAAGTTCAGTGCCCAAGCCATTTCCCGCTGCCATGGAAACCAAGTGCTCTGGCAGCACATATGTGTGAAAATGGATATGACACCTAGGGAAGGGAGTGTGCTGGTGAATGGCAACTGCCCGAAGCAGCAGCACAGCTCTTCCACTGCCAAAACAACTCCACCTGCCTCATGAACTTCACATACCATCAGCTGTCCTGGCAGCTATCTAGGAAACCCTGTTGGGTCACTTCCGGTCCCATGCTCATTGAGCCCAGTGGGATGGATTCAAGCAGCTTCAGCACCCACACAAAACGAACAAGGAGTTCCTCACGCAAGGCGCTCAAAACTCCATGGCCAAAGACAAGTTCAGTGCCCAAGCCATTTCCCACTGCCATGGAAACCAAGTGCTCTGGCAGCACATATGTCTGAAAGTGTATCCACTGATATGACACCTAGGGAAGGGAGTGTGCTGGTGAATGGCAACTGCCCGAAGCAGCAGCACAGCTCTTCCACTGCCAAAACAACTCCACCTGCCTCATGAACTTCACATACCATCAGCTGTCCTGGCAGCTATCTAGGAAACCCTGTTGGGTCACTTCCGGTCCCATGCCCATTGAGCCCAGTGGGATGGAATCAAGCAGCTTCAGCACCCACACAAATCTAGCATGGAGCTCCTCACTCAAGGCGCTAAAACTCCACAGCCAAAGACAAGTTCAGTGCCCAAGCCATTTCCCGCTGCCATGGAAACCAAGTGCTCTGGCAGCACATATGTCTGAAAGTGGATATGACACCTAGGGAAGGGAGTGTGTTGGTGAATGGCAACTGCCCGAAGCAGCAGCACAGCTCTTCCAGTGCCAAAACAACTCCACCTGCCTCATGAACTTCACATACCATCAGCTGTCCTGGCAGCTATCTAGGAAACCCTGTTGGGTCACTTCCGGTCCCATGCTCATTGAGCCCAGTGGGATGGAATCAAGCAGCTTGAGCACCCACACAAAACGAACATGGAGCTCCTGACTCAATGCGGTCCAAACTCCATGGCCAAAGACAAGTTCAGTTCCCAAGCCATTTCCCGCTGCCATGGAAACCAAGTGCTCTGGCAGCACATATGTCTGAAAGTGTATCCACTGATATGACACCTAGGGAAGGGAGTGTGGTGGTGAATGGCAACTGCCTGAAGCAGCAGCACAGCTCCTCCACTGCCAAAACAACTCCACCTGCCTCATGAACTTCACATACCATTAGCTGTCCTGGCAGCTATCTAGGAAACCCTGTTGGGTCACTTCCGGTCCCATGCCCATTGAGCCCAGTGGGAGGGAATCAAGCAGCTTCAGCACCCACACAAAACGAACATGGAGCTCCTCACTCAAGGCGCTCAAAACTCCACGGCCAAAGACAAGTTCAGTGCCCAAGCCATTTCCCGCTGCCATGGAAACCAAGTGCTCTGGCAGCACATATGTCTGAAAGTGGCTATGACACCTAGGGAAGGGAGTGTGTTGGTGAATGGCAACTGCCCGAAGCAGCAGCACAGCTCTTCCACTGCCAAAACAACTCCACCTGCCTCATGAACTTCACATACCATCAGCTGTCCTGGCAGCTATCTAGGAAACCCTGTTGGGTCACTTCCGGTCCAATGCCCATTGAGCCCAGTGGGAGGGAATCAAGCAGCTTCAGCACCCACACAAAACGAACATGGAGCTCCTCAGTCAAGGCGCTCAAAACTCCACAGCCAAGGACAAGTTCAGTGCCCAAGCCATTTCCCGCTGCCATGGAAACCAAGTGCTCTGGCAGCACATATGTGTGAAAGTGGATATGACACCTAGGGAAGGGAGTGTGTTGGTGAATGGCAACTGCCCGAAGCAACAGCACAGCTCTTCCACTGCCAAAACAACTCCACCTGCCTCATGAACTTCACATACCATCAGCTGTCCTGGCAGCTATCTAGGAAACCCTGTTGGGTCACTTCCGGTCCCATGCCCATTGAGCCCATTGGGATAGAATCAAGCAGCTTCAGCACCCACACAAAACGAACATGGAGCTCCTCACTCAAGGCGCTCAAAACTCCACAGCCAAAGACAAGTTCAGTGCCCAAGCCATTTCCCGCTGCCATGGAAACCAAGTGCTCTGGCAGCACATATGTCTGAAAGTGGATATGACACCTAGGGAAGGGAGTGTGCTGGTGAATGGCAACTGCCCGAAGCAGCAGCATAGCTCTTCCGGTGCCAGTGCTAAAACAACTCCACCTGCCTCATGAACTTCACATACCATCAGCTGTCCTGGCAGCTATCTAGGAAACCCTGTTGGGTCACTTCCGTTCCCATGCCCATTGAGCCCAGTGGGAGGGAATCAAGCAGCTTCAGCACCCACACAAAACGAACATGGAGCTCCTCAGTCAAGGCGCTGCAAACTTCACGGCCAAAGACAAGTTCAGTGCCCAAGCCATTTCCCGCTGCCATGGAAACCAAGTGCTCTGGCAGCACATATGTCTGAAAGTGGATATGACACCTAGGGAATGGAGTGTGCTGGTGAATGGCAACTGCCCGAAGCAGCAGCACAGCTCTTCCACTGCCAAAACAACTCCACCTGCCTCATGAACTTCACATACCATCAGCTGTCCTGGCAGCTATCTAGGAAACCCTGTTGGGTCACTTCCGGTCCCATGCCCATTGAGCCCATTGGGATAGAATCAAGCAGCTTCAGCACCCACACAAAACGAACATGGAGCTCCTCACTCAAGGCGCTCAAAACTCCACAGCCAAGGACAAGTTCAGTGCCCAAGCCATTTCCCGCTGCCATGGAAACCAAGTGCTCTGGCAGCACATATGTGTGAAAGTGGATATGACACCTAGGGAAGGGAGTGTGTTGGTGAATGGCAACTGCCCGAAGCAGCAGCACAGCTCTTCCACTGCCAAAACAACTCCACCTGCCTCATGAACTTCACATACCATCAGCTGTCCTGGCAGCTATCTAGGAAACCCTGTTGGGTCACTTCCGGTCCCATGCCCATTGAGCCCAGTGGGATGGAATCAAGTAGCTTGCGCACCCACACAAAAAGAACATGGAGCTCCTCACTCAAGGCGCTAAAAGCTCCACAGCCAAAGACAAGTTCAGTGCCCAAGCCATTTCCCGCTGCCATGGAAACCAAGTGCTCTGGCGGCACATATGTCTGAAAGTGGATATGACACCTAGGGAAGGGTGTGTGCTGGTGAATGGCAACTGCCCGAAGCAGCAGCACAGCTCTTCCACTGCCAAAACAACTCCACCTGCCTCATGAACTTCACATACCATCAGCTGTCCTGGCAGCTATCTAGGAAACCCTGTTGGGGCACTTCCGGTCCCATGCCCATTGAGCCCAGTGGGATGGAATCAAGCAGCTTGCGCAACCACACAAAAAGAACATGGAGCTCCTCACTCAAGGCACTCAAAACTCCACGGCCAAAGACAAGTTCAGTGCCCAAGCCATTTCCCGCTGCCATGGAAACCAAGTGCTCTGGCAGCACATATGTCTGAAAGTGGATATAAAACCTAGGGAAGGGAGTGTGCTGGTGAATGGCAACTGCCCGAAGCAGCAGCACAGCTCTTCCAGTGCCAAAACAACTCCACCTGCCTCATGAACTTCACATACCATCAGCTGTCCTGGCAGCTATCTAGGAAACCCTGTTGGGTCACTTCCGGTCCCATGCCCATTGAGCCCAGTGGGATGGAATCAAGCAGCTTGAGCACCCACACAAAACGAACATGGAGCTCCTCACTCAAGGCGCTCAAAACTTCACAGCCAAAGACAAGTTCAGTGCCCAAGCCATTTCCCGCTGCCATGGAAACCAAGTGCTCTGGCAGCACATATGTCTGAAAGTGGATATGACACCTAGGGAAGGGTGTGTGCTGGTGAATGGCAACTGCCCGAAGCAGCAGCACAGCTCTTCCACTGCCAAAACAACTCCACCTGCCTCATGAACTTCACATACCATCAGCTGTCCTGGCAGCTATCTAGGAAACCCTGTTGGGTCACTTCCGGTCCCATGCCCATTGAGCCCAGTGGGATGGAATCAATCAGCTTCAGCACCCACACAAAACGAACATGGAGCTCCTCACTCAGGGCACTCAAAACTCCACGGCCAAAGACAAGTTCAGTGCCCAAGCCATTTCCCGCTGCCATGGAAACCAAGTGCTCTGGCAGCACATATGTCTGAAAGTGGATATGACACCTAGGGAAGGGAGTGTGCTGGTGAATGGCAACTGCCCAAAGCAGCAGCACAGCTCTTCCACTGCCAGTGCCAAAACAACTCTACCTGCCTCATGAACTTCACATACCATCAGCTGTCCTGGCAGCTATCTAGGAAACCCTGTTGGGTCACTTCCGGTCCCATGCCCATTGAGCCCAGTGGGATGGAATCAAGCAGCTTGCGCACCCACACAAAAAGAACATGGAGCTCCTCACTCAGGGCACTCAAAACTCCACGGCCAAAGACAAGTTCAGTGCCCAAGCCATTTCCCGCTGCCATGGAAACCAAGTGCTCTGGCAGCACATATGTCTGAAAGTGGATATGACACCTAGGGAAGGGAGTGTGTTGGTGAATGGCAACTGCCCGAAGCAGCAGCACAGCTCTTCCACTGCCAAAACAACTCCACCTGCCTCATGAACTTCACATACCATCAGCTGTCCTGGCAGCTATCTAGGAAACCCTGTTGGGTCACTTCCGGTCCCATGCCCATTGAGCCCAGTGGGATGGAATCAAGTAGCTTGCGCACCCACACAAAAAGAACATGGAGCTCCTCACTCAAGGCACTCAAAACTCCACGGCCAAAGACAAGTTCAGTGCCCAAGCCATTTCCCGCTGCCATGGAAACCAAGTGCTCTGGCAGCACATATGTCTGAAAGTGGATATGACACCTAGGGAAGGGAGTGTGGTGGTGAATGGCAACTGCCCGAAGCAGCAGCACAGCTCTTCCAGTGCCAAAACAACTTCACCTGCCTCATGATCTTCACATACCATCAGCTGTCCTGGCAGCTATCTAGGAAACCCTGTTGGGTCACTTCCGGTCCCATGCCCATTGAGCCCAGTGGGATGGAATCAAGCAGCTTCAGCACCCACACATATCTAACATGGAGCTCCTCACTCAAGGCGCTAAAAAGTCCACAGCCAAAGACAAGTTCAGTGCCCAAACCATTTCCCGCTGCAATGGAAACCAAGTGCTCTGGCAGCACATATGTCTGAAAGTGGATATGACACCTAGGGAAGGGAGTGTGGTGGTGAATGGCAACTGCCCAAAGCAGCAGCACAGCTCTTCCACTGCCAGTGCCAAAACAACTCCACCTGCCTCATGAACTTCACATACCATCAGCTGTCCTGGCAGCTATCTAGGAAACCCTGTTGGGTCACTTCCGGTCCCATGCCCATTGAGCCCAGTGGGATGGATTCAAGCAGCTTCAGCACCCACACAAAACGAACATGGAGCTCCTCACTCAAGGCGCTCAAAACTCCACGGCCAAAGACAAGTTCAGTTCCCAAGCCATTTCCCGCTGCCATGGAAACCAAGTGCTCTGGCAGCACATATGTCTGAAAGTGTATCCACTGATATGACACCTAGGGAAGGGAGTGTGGTGGTGAATGGCAACTGCCTGAAGCAGCAGCACAGCTCCTCCACTGCCAAAACAACTCCACCTGCCTCATGAACTTCACATACCATTAGCTGTCCTGGCAGCTATCTAGGAAACCCTGTTGGGTCACTTCCGGTCCCATGCCTATTGAGCCCAGTGGGAGGGAATCAAGCAGCTTCAGCACCCACACAAAACGAACATGGAGCTCCTCACTCAAGGCGCTCAAAACTCCACGGCCAAAGACAAGTTCAGTGCCCAAGCCATTTCCCGCTGCCATGGAAACCAAGTGCTCTGGCAGCACATATGTCTGAAAGTGGCTATGACACCTAGGGAACGGAGTGTGTTGGTGAATGGCAACTGCCCGAAGCAGCAGCACAGCTCTTCCACTGCCAAAACAATTCCACCTGCCTCATGAACTTCACATACCATCAGCTGTCCTGGCAGCTATCTAGGAAACCCTGTTGGGTCACTTCCGGTCCCATGCCCATTGAGCCCAGTGGGAGGGAATCAAGCAGCTTCAGCACCCACACAAAACGAACATGGAGCTCCTCACTCAAGGCGCTCAAAACTCCACAGCCAAAGACAAGTTCAGTGCCCAAGCCATTTCCCGCTGCCATGGAAACCAAGTGCTCTGGCAGCACATATGTCTGAAAGTGGATATGACACCTAGGGAAGGGAGTGTGTTGGTGAATGGCAACTGCCCGAAGCAGCAGCACAGCTCTTCCACTGCCAAAACAACTCCACCTGCCTCATGAACTTCACATACCATCAGCTGTCCTGGCAGCTATCTAGGAAACCCTGTTGGCTCACTTCCGGTCCCATGCCCATTGAGCCCAGTGGGATGGAATCAAGCAGCTTCAGCACCCACACAAAATGAACATGGAGCTCCTCACTCAAGGCGCTCAAAACTCCACAGCCAAAGACAAGTTCAGTGCCCAAGCCATTTCCCGCTGCCATGGAAACCAAGTGCTCTGGCAGCACATATGTGTGAAAGTGGATATGACACCTAGGGAAGGGAGTGTGCTGGTGAATGGCAACTGCCCGAAGCAGCAGCATAGCTCTTCCGGTGCCAGTGCTAAAACAACTCAACCTGCCTCATGAACTTCACATACCATCAGCTGTCCTGGCAGCTATCTAGGAAACCCTGTTGGGTCACTTCCGGTCCCATGCCCATTGAGCCCAGTGGGATGGAATCAAGCAGCTTCAGCACCCACACAAAACGAACATGGAGCTCCTCAGTCAAGGCGCTCCAAACTTCACGGCCAAAGACAAGTTCAGTGCCCAAGCCATTTCCCGCTGCCATGGAAACCAAGTGCTCTGGCAGCACATATGTCTGAAAGTGGATATGACACCTAGGGAAGGGAGTGTGCTGGTGAATGGCAACTGCCCGAAGCAGCAGCACAGCTCTTCCACTGCCAAAACAACTCCACCTGCCTCATGAACTTCACATACCATCAGCTGTCCTGGCAGCTATCTAGGAAACCCTGTTGGGTCACTTCCGGTCCCATGCCCATTGAGCCCAGTGGGATGGAATCAAGCAGCTTCAGCACCCGCACAAAACGTACATGGAGCTCCTCACTCAAGGCGCTCAAAACTCCACAGCCAAAGACAAGTTCAGTGCCCAAGCCATTTCCGCTGCCATGGAAAACAAGTGTTCTGGCAGCACATATGTCTCAAAGTGGATATGACACCTAGGGAAGGGAGTGTGCTGGTGAATGGCAACTGCCCGAAGCAGCAGCACAGCTCTTCCACTGCCAAAACAACTCCACCTGCCTCATGAACTTCACATACCATCAGCTGTCCTGGCAGCTATCTTGGAAACCCTGTTGGGTCACTTCCGGTCCCATGCCCATTGAGCCCAATGGGATGGAATCAAGCAGCTTGCGCACCCACACAAAAAGAACATGGAGCTCCTCACTCAGGGCACTCAAAACTCAACGGCCAAAGACAAGATCAGTGCCCAAGCCATTTCCCGCTGCCATGGAAACCAAGTGCTCTGGCAGCACATATGTCTGAAAGTGGATATGACACCTAGGGAAGGGAGTGTGCTGGTGAATGGCAACTGCCCGAAGCAGCAGCACAGCTCTTCCAGTGCCAAAACAACTCCACCTGCCTCATGAACTTCACATACCATCAGCTGTCCTGGCAGCTATCTAGGAAACCCTGTTGGGTCACTTCCGGTCCCATGCCCATTGAGCCCAGTGGGATGGAATCAAGTAGCTTGCGCACCCACACAAAAAGAACATGGAGCTCCTCACTCAAGGCGCTAAAAGCTCCACAGCCAAAGACAAGTTCAGTGCCCAAGCCATTTCCCGCTGCCATGGAAACCAAGTGCTCTGGCGGCACATATGTCTGAAAGTGGATATGACACCTAGGGAAGGGTGTGTGCTGGTGAATGGCAACTGCCCGAAGCAGCAGCACAGCTCTTCCACTGCCAAAACAACTCCACCTGCCTCATGAACTTCACATACCATCAGCTGTCCTGGCAGCTATCTAGGAAACCCTGTTGGGGCACTTCCGGTCCCATGCCCATTGAGCCCAGTGGGATGGAATCAAGCAGCTTGCGCCCACACAAAAAGAACATGGAGCTCCTCACTCAAGGCACTCAAAACTCCACGGCCAAAGACAAGTTCAGTGCCCAAGCCATTTCCCGCTGCCATGGAAACCAAGTGCTCTGGCAGCACATATGTCTGAAAGTGGATATAAAACCTAGGGAAGGGAGTGTGCTGGTGAATGGCAACTGCCCGAAGCAGCAGCACAGCTCTTCCAGTGCTAAAACAACTCCACCTGCCTCATGAACTTCACATACCATCAGCTGTCCTGGCAGCTATCTAGGAAACCCTGTTGGGTCACTTCCGGTCCCATGCCCATTGAGCCCAGTGGGATGGAATCAAGCAGCTTGAGCACCCACACAAAACGAACATGGAGCTCCTCACTCAAGGCGCTCAAAACTTCACAGCCAAAGACAAGTTGAGTGCCCAAGCCATTTCCCGCTGCCATGGAAACCAAGTGCTCTGGCAGCACATATGTCTGAAAGTGGATATGACACCTAGGGAAGGGTGTGTGCTGGTGAATGGCAACTGCCCGAAGCAGCAGCACAGCTCTTCCAGTGCCAAAACAACTCCACCTGCCTCATGAACTTCACATACCATCAGCTGTCCTGGCAGCTATCTAGGAAACCCTGTTGGGTCACTTCCGGTCCCATGCCCATTGAGCCCAGTGGGATGGAATCAATCAGCTTCAGCACCCACACAAAACGAACATGGAGCTCCTCACTCAGGGCACTCAAAACTCCACGGCCAAAGACAAGTTCAGTGCCCAAGCCATTTCCCGCTGCCATGGAAACCAAGTGCTCTGGCAGCACATATGTCTGAAAGTGGATATGACACCTAGGGAAGGGAGTGTGCTGGTGAATGGCAACTGCCCAAAGCAGCAGCACAGCTCTTCCACTGCCAGTGCCAAAACAACTCTACCTGCCTCATGAACTTCACATACCATCAGCTGTCCTGGCAGCTATCTAGGAAACCCTGTTGGGTCACTTCCGGTCCCATGCCCATTGAGCCCAGTGGGATGGAAACAAGTAGCTTGCGCACCCACACAAAAAGAACATGGAGCTCCTCACTCAAGGCGCTAAAACCTCCACAGCCAAAGACAAGTTCAGTGCCCAAGCCATTTCCCGCTGCCATGGAAACCAAGTGCTCTGGCAGCACATATGTCTGAAAGTGGATATGACACCTAGGGAAGGGTGTGTGCTGGTGAATGGCAACTGCCCGAAGCAGCAGCACAGCTCTTCCACTGCCAAAACAACTCCACCTGCCTCATGAACTTCACATACCATCAGCTGTCCTGGCAGCTATCTAGGAAACCTTGTTGGGGCACTTCCGGTCCATGCCCATTGAGCCCAGTGGGATGGAATCAAGCAGCTTGAGCACCCACACAAAACGAACATTGAGCTCCTCACTCAAGGCGCTAAAACTCCACTGCCAAAGACAAGTTCAGTGCCCAAGCCATTTCCCGCTGCCATGGAAACCAAGTGCTCTGGCAGCACATATGTCTGAAAGTGGATATGACACCTAGGGAAGGGAGTGTGCTGGTGAATGGCAACTGCCCGAAGCAGCAGCACAGCTCTTCCACTGCCAAAACAACTCCACCTGCCTCATGAACTTCACATACCATCAGCTGTCCTGGCAGCTATCTAGGAAACCCTGTTGGGGCACTTCCGGTCCCATGCCCATTGAGCCCAGTGGGATGGAATCAAGCAGCTTGCGCACCCACACAAAAAGAACATGGAGCTCGTCACTCAGGGCACTCAAAACTCCACGGCCAAAGACAAGTTCAGTGCCCAAGCCATTTCCCGCTGCCATGGAAACCAAGTGCTCTGGCAGCACATATGTCTGAAAGTGGATATGACACCTAGGGAAGGGAGTGTGCTGGTGAATGGCAACTGCCCAAAGCAGCAGCACAGCTCTTCCACTGCCAGTGCCAAAACAACTCCACCTGCCTCATGACCTTCACATACCATCAGCTGTCCTGGCAGCTATCTAGGAAACCCTGTTGGGTCACTTCCGGTCCCATGCCCATTGAGCCCAGTGGGATGGATTCAAGCAGCTTCAGCACCCACACAAAACGAACATGGAGCTCCTCACTCAAGGCGCTCAAAACTCCACGGCCAAAGACAAGTTCAGTTCCCAAGCCATTTCCCGCTGCCATGGAAACCAAGTGCTCTGGCAGCACATATGTCTGAAAGTGTATCCACTGATATGACACCTAGGGAAGGGAGTGTGGTGGTGAATGGCAACTGCCTGAAGTAGCAGCACAGCTCCACCACTGCCAAAACAACTCCACCTGCCTCATGAACTTCACATACCATTAGCTGTCCTGGCAGCTATCTAGGAAACCCTGTTGGGTCACTTCCGGTCCCATGCCCATTGAGCCCAGTGGGAGGGAATCAAGCAGCTTCAGCACCCACACAAAACGAACATGGAGCTCCTCACTCAAGGCGCTCAAAACTCCACGGCCAAAGACAAGTTCAGTGCCCAAGCCATTTCCCGCTGCCATGGAAACCAAGTGCTCTGGCAGCACATATGTCTGAAAGTGGATATAAAACCTAGGGAAGGGAGTGTGCTGGTGAAGGGCAACTGCCCGAAGCAGCAGTACAGCTCTTCCAGAGCTAAAACAACTCCACCTGCCTCATGAACTTCACATACCATCAGCTGTCCTGGCAGCTATCTAGGAAACCCTGTTGGGTCACTTCCGGTCCCATGCCCATTGAGCCCAGTGGGATGGAATCAATCAGCTTCAGCACCCACACAAAACGAACATGGAGCTCCTCACTCAGGGCACTCAAAACTCCACGGCCAAAGACAAGTTCAGTGCCCAAGCCATTTCCCGCTGCCATGGAAACCAAGTGCTCTGGCAGCACATATGTCTGAAAGTGGATATGACACCTAGGGAAGGGAGTGTGCTGGTGAATGGCAACTGCCCGAAGCAGCAGCACAGCTCTTCCACTGCCAGTGCCAAAACAACTCTACCTGCCTCATGAACTTCACATCCCATCAGCTGTCCTGGCAGCTATCTAGGAAACCCTGTTGGGTCACTTCCGGTCCCATGCCCATTGAGCCCAGTGGGATGGAAACAAGTAGCTTGCGCACCCACACAAAAAGAACATGGAGCTCCTCACTCAAGGCGCTAAAAGCTCCACAGCCAAAGACAAGTTCAGTGCCCAAGCCATTTCCCGCTGCCATGGAAACCAAGTGCTCTGGCAGCACATATGTCTGAAAGTGGATATGACACCTAGGGAAGGGAGTGTGCTGGTGAATGGCAACTGCCCGAAGCAGCAGCACAGCTCTTCCACTGCCAATACAACTCCACCTGCCTCATGAACTTCACATACCATCAGCTGTCCTGGCAGCTATCTAGGAAACCCTGTTGGGTCACTTCCGGTCCCATGCCCATTGAGCCCAGTGGGATGGAATCAAGCAGCTTGCGCACCCACACAAAAAGAACATGGAGCTCCTCACTCAAGGCACTCAAAACTCCACGGCCAAAGACAAGTTCAGTGCCCAAGCCATTTCCCGCTGCCATGGAAACCAAGTGCTCTGGCAGCACATATGTCTGAAAGTGGATATAAAACCTAGGGAAGGGAGTGTGCTGGTGAATGGCAACTGCCCGAAGCAGCAGCACAGCTCTTCCAGTGCCAAAACAACTTCACCTGCCTCATGATCTTCACATACCATCAGCTGTCCTGGCAGCTATCTAGGAAACCCTGTTGGGTCACTTCCGGTCCCATGCCCATTGAGCCCAGTGGGATGGAATCAAGCAGCTTCAGCACCCACACATATCTAATATGGAGCTCCTCACTCAAGGCGCTAAAAAGTCCACAGCCAAAGACAAGTTCAGTGCCCAAACCATTTCCCGCTGCAATGGAAACCAAGTGCTCTGGCAGCACATATGTCTGAAAGTGGATATGACACCTAGGGAAGGGAGTGTGGTGGTGAATGGCAACTGCCCAAAGCAGCAGCACAGCTCTTCCACTGCCAGTGCCAAAACAACTCCACCTGCCTCATGAACTTCACATACCATCAGCTGTCCTGGCAGCTATCTAGGAAACCCTGTTGGGTCACTTCCGGTCCCATGCCCATTGAGCCCAGTGGGATGGAATCAAGCAGCTTCAGCACCCACACAAAACGAACATGGAGCTCCTCACTCAAGGCGCTCAAACCTCCACGGCCAAAGACAAGTTCAGTGCCCAAGCCATTTCCCGCTGCCATGGAAACCAAGTGCTCTGGCAGCACATATGTCTGAAAGTGGATATGACACCTAGGGAAGGGTGTGTGCTGGTGAATGGCAACTGCCCGAAGCAGCAGCACAGCTCTTCCACTGCCCAAACAACTCCACCTGCCTCATGAACTTCACATACCATCAGCTGTCCTGGCAGCTATCTAGGAAACCCTGTTGGGGCACTTCCGGTCCCATGCCCATTGAGCCCAGTGGGATGGAATCAAGCAGCTTGCGCACCCACACAAAAAGAACATGGAGCTCCTCACTCAAGGCACTCAAAACTCCACGGCCAAAGACAAGTTCAGTGCCCAAGCCATTTCCCGCTGCCATGGAAACCAAGTGCTCTGGCAGCACATATGTCTGAAAGTGTATATAAAACCTAGGGAAGGGAGTGTGCTGGTGAAGGGCAACTGCCCGAAGCAGCAGCACAGCTCTTCCAGAGCTAAAACAACCCCACCTGCCTCATGAACTTCACATACCATCAGCTGTCCTGGCAGCTATCTAGGAAACCCTGTTGGGTCACTTCCGGTCCCATGCCCATTGAGCCCAGTGGGATGGAATCAAGCAGCTTCAGCACCCACACATATCTAACATGGAGCTCCTCACTCAAGGGGCTCAAAACTTCACAGCCAAAGACAAGTTCAGTGCCCAAGCCATTTCCCGCTGCCATGGAAACCAAGTGCTCTGGCAGCACATATGTCTGAAAGTGGATATGACACCTAGGGAAGGGTGTGTGCTGGTGAATGGCAACTGCCCGAAGCAGCAGCACAGCTCTTCCAGTGCCAAAACAACTCCACCTGCCTCATGAACTTCACATACCATCAGCTGTCCTGGCAGCTATCTAGGAAACCCTGTTGGGTCACTTCCGGTCCCATGCCCATTGAGCCCAGTGGGATGGAATCAATCAGCTTCAGCACCCACACAAAACGAACATGGAGCTCCTCACTCAGGGCACTCAAAACTCCACGGCCAAAGACAAGTTCAGTGCCCAAGCCATTTCCCGCTGCCATGGAAACCAAGTGCTCTGGCAGCACATATGTCTGAAAGTGGATATGACACCTAGGGAAGGGAGTGTGCTGGTGAATGGCAACTGCCCGAAGCAGCAGCACAGCTCTTCCACTGCCAGTGCCAAAACAACTCCACCTGCCTCATGAACTTCACATACCATCAGCTGTCCTGGCAGCTATCTAGGAAACCCTGTTGGGTCACTTCCGGTCCCATGCCCATTGAGCCCAGTGGGATGGAAACAAGTAGCTTGCGCACCCACACAAAAAGAACATGGAGCTCCTCACTCAAGGCGCTAAAAGCTCCACAGCCAAAGACAAGTTCAGTGCCCAAGCCATTTCCCGCTGCCATGGAAACCAAGTGCTCTGGCAGCACATATGTCTGAAAGTGGATATGACACCTAGGGAAGGGTGTGTGCTGGTGAATGGCAACTGCCCGAAGCAGCAGCACAGCTCTTCCAGTGCCAAAACAACTCCACCTGCCTCATGAACTTCACATACCATCAGCTGTCCTGGCAGCTATCTAGGAAACCTTGTTGGGGCACTTCCGGTCCCATGCCCATTGAGCCCAGTGGGATGGAATCAAGCAGCTTCAGCACCCACACAAAACGAACATTGAGCTCCTCACTCAAGGCACTCAAAACTCCACGGCCAAAGACAAGTTCAGTGCCCAAGCCATTTCCCGCTGCCATGGAAACCAAGTGCTCTGGCAGCACATATGTCTGAAAGTGGATATGACACCTAGGGAAGGGAGTGTGCTGGTGAATGGCAACTGCCCGAAGCAGCAGCACAGCTCTTCCACTGCCAAAACAACTCCACCTGCCTCATGAACTTCACATACCATCAGCTGTCCTGGCAGCTATCTAGGAAACCCTGTTGGGGCACTTCCGGTCCCATGCCCATTGAGCCCAGTGGGATGGAATCAAGCAGCTTGCGCACCCACACAAAAAGAACATGGAGCTCCTCACTCAAGGCACTCAAAACTCCACGGCCAAAGACAAGTTCAGTGCCCAAGCCATTTCCCGCTGCCATGGAAACCAAGTGCTCTGGCAGCACATATGTCTGAAAGTGGATATGACACCTAGGGAAGGGAGTGTGTTGGTGAATGGCAACTGCCCGAAGCAGCAGCACAGCTCTTCCACTGCCAAAACAACTCCACCTGCCTCATGAACTTCACATACCATCAGCTGTCCTGGCAGCTATCTAGGAAACCCTGTTGGGTCACTTCCGGTCCCATGCCCATTGAGCCCAGTGGGATGGAAACAAGCAGCTTCAGCACCCTCACAAAACGAACATGGAGCTCCTCACTCAAGGCGCTCAAAACTCCACGGCCAAAGACAAGTTCAGTGCCCAAGCCATTTCCCGCTGCCATGGAAACTAAGAGCTCTGTCAGCACATATGTCTGAAAGTGGATATGACACCTAGGGAAGGGAGTGTGGTGATGAATGGCAACTGCCCGAAGCAGCAGCACAGCTCTTCCACTGCCAAAACAACTCCACCTGCCTCATGACCTTCACATAGCATCAGCTGTCCTGGCAGCTATCTAGGAAACCCTGTTGGGTCACTTCCGGTCCCATGCCCATTGAGCCCAGTGGGATGGATTCAAGCAGCTTCAGCACCCACACAATAAAAACATGAAGCTCCTCACTCTTGGCGATAAAAACTTCACAGCCAAAGACAAGTTCAGTGCCCAAGCCATTTCCAGCTGCCATGGAAACCAAGTGCTCTGGCAGCACAAATGTCTGAAAGTGGATATGACACCTAGGGAAGGGAGTGTGTTGGTGAATGGCAACTGCCCGAAGCAGCAGCACAGCTCTTCCAGTGCCTAAACATGTACGCCTGCCTCATGAACTTCACATACCATCATCTGTCCTGGCAGCTATCTAGGAAAACCTGTTGGGTCACTTCCGGTCCCATGCCCATTGAGCTCAGTCGGATGGAATGAAGCAGCTTGCATACCACACAAAAAGAACATGGAGCTCCTCACTCAAGGCGCTCAAAACTTCACAGCCAAAGACAAGTTCAGTGCCCAAGCCATTTCCCGCTGCCATGGAAACCAAGTGCTCTGGCAGCACATATGTCTGAAAGTGGATATGACACCTAGGGAAGGGAGTGTGGTGGTGAATGGCAACTGCCCGAAGCAGCAGCACAACTCTTCCAGTGCAAAAACAACTCCACCTGCCTCATGAACTTCCCATACCATCAGCTGTCCTGGCAGCTATCTAGGAAACCCTGTTGGGTCACTTCCGGTCCCATGCCCATTGAGCCCAGTAGGATGGAAACAAGCAGCTTCAGCACCCACACAAAACGAACATGGAGCTCCTCACTCAAGGCGCTCAAAACTCCATGGCCAAAGACAAGTTTTGTGCCCAAGCCATTTCCCGCTGCCATGGAAACTAAGAGCTCTGGCAGCACATATGTCTGAAAGTGGACATGACACCTAGGGAAGGGAGTGTGGTGGTGAATGGCAACTGCCCGAAGCAGCAGCACAGCTCTTCCAGTGCCAAAACAACTCCACCTGCCTCATGAACTTCACATACCATCAGCTGTCCTGGCAGCTATCTAGGAAACCCTGTTGGGTCACTTCCGGTCCCATGCCCATTGAGCCCAGTGGGATGGAATCAAGCAGCTTCAGCACCCACACAAAACGAACATGGAGCTCCTCACTCAAGGCGCTCAAAACTCCACGACCAAAGACAAGTTCAGTGAACAAGCCATTTCCCGCTGCCATGGAAACAAAGTGCTCTGTCAGCACATATGTCTGAAAGTGGATATGACACCTAGGGAAGGGAGTGTGGTGATGAATGGCAACTGCCCGAAGCAGCAGCACAGCTCTTCCAGTGCCAAAACAACTCCACCTGCCTCATGAACTTCACATACCATCAGCTATCCTGGCAGCTATCTAGGAAACCCTGTTGGGTCACTTCCTGTCCCATGCCCATTGAGCATAGAGTAATGGAATCAAGCAGCTTCAGCACCCACACAAAAAAAACATGGGGCTCCTACTCAAGGCGCTCAAAACTCCACAGTCAAAGACAAGTTCAGTGCCCAAGCAATTTCCCGCTGCCATGGAAACCAAGTGCTCTGGCAGCACATATGTCTGAAAGTGGATATGACACCTAGGGAAGGGAGTGTGCTGGTGAATGGCAACTGCCCGAAGCAGCAGCACAGCTCTTCCACTGCCAAAACAACTCCACCTGCCTCATGACCTTCACATAGCATCAGCTGTCCTGGCAGCTATCTAGGAAACCCTGTTGGGTCACTTCCGGTCCCATGCCCATTGAGCCCAGTGGGATGGATTCAAGCAGCTTCAGCACCCACACAATAAAAACATGAAGCTCCTCACTCTTGGCGATAAAAACTTCACAGCCAAAGACAAGTTCAGTGCCCAAGCCATTTCCAGCTGCCATGGAAACCAAGTGCTCTGGCAGCACAAATGTCTGAAAGTGGATATGACACCTAGGGAAGGGAGTGTGTTGGTGAATGGCAACTGCCCGAAGCAGCAGCACAGCTCTTCCAGTGCCTAAACATGTACGCCTGCCTCATGAACTTCACATACCATCAGCTGTCCTGGCAGCTATCTAGGAAACCCTGTTGGGTCACTTCCGGTCCCATGCCCATTGAGCTCAGTCGGATGGAATGAAGCAGCTTGCATACCACACAAAAAGAACATGGAGCTCCTCACTCAAGGCGCTCAAAACTTCATGGCCAAAGACAAGTTCAGTGCCCAAGCCATTTCCCGCTGCCATGGAAACCAAGTGCTCTGGCAGCACATATGTCTGAAAGTGGATATGACACCTAGGGAAGGGAGTGTGGTGGTGAATGGCAACTGCCCGAAGCAGCAGCACAACTCTTCCAGTGCAAAAACAACTCCACCTGCCTCATGAACTTCACATACCATCAGCTGTCCTGGCAGCTATCTAGGAAACCCTGTTGGGTCACTTCCGGTCCCATGCCCATTGAGCCCAGTAGGATGGAAACAAGCAGCTTGAGCACCCACACAAAACGAACATGGAGCTCCTCACTCAAGGCGCTCAAAACTCCATGGCCAAAGACAAGTTTTGTGCCCAAGCCATTTCCCGCTGCCATGGAAACTAAGATCTCTGGCAGCACATATGTCTGAAAGTGGATATGACACCTAGGGAAGGGAGTGTGCTGGTGAATGGCAACTGCCCGAAGCAGCAGCACAGCTCTTCCACTGCCAAAACAACTCCACCTGCCTCATGAACTTCACATACCATCAGCTGTCCTGGCAGCTATCTAGGAAACCCTGTTGGGTCACTTCCGGTCCCATGCCCATTGAGCCCAGTGGGATGGAATCAAGCAGCTTCAGCACCCACACAAAACGAACATGGAGCTCCTCACTCAAGGCGCTCAAAACTCCACAGCCAAAGACAATTTCAGTGCTCAAGCCATTTCCCGCTGCCATGGAAACCAAGTGCTCTGGCAACACATATGTCTGAAAGTGGATATGACACCTAGGGAAGGGAGTGTGCTGGTGAATGGCAACTGCCCGAAGCAGCAGCACAGCTCTTCCACTGCCAAAATAACTCCACCTGCCTCATGACCTTCACATACCATCAGCTGTCCTGGCAGCTATCTAGGAAACCCTGTTGGGTCACTTCTGGTCCCATGCCCATTGAGCCCAGTGGGATGGAATCAAGCAGCTTCAGCACCCACACAAAACGAACATGGAGCTCCTCACTCAAGGCGCTCAAAACTCCACGACCAAAGACAAGTTCAGTGAACAAGCCATTTCCCGCTGCCATGGAAACAAAGTGCTCTGTCAGCACATATGTCTGAAAGTGGATATGACACCTAGGGAAGGGAGTGTGGTGATGAATGGCAACTGCCCGAAGCAGCAGCACAGCTCTTCCAGTGCCAAAACAACTCCACCTGCCTCATGAACTTCACATACCATCAGCTATCCTGGCAGCTATCTAGGAAACCCTGTTGGGTCACTTCCGGTCCCATGCCCATTGAGCATAGAGTAATGGAATCAAGCAGCTTCAGCACCCACACAAAAAAAACATGGGGCTCCTACTCAAGGCGCTCAAAACTCCACAGCCAAAGACAAGTTCAGTGCCCAAGCAATTTCCCGCTGCCATGGAAACCAAGTGCTCTGGCAGCACATATGTCTGAAAGTGGATATGACACCTAGGGAAGGGAGTGTGCTGGTGAATGGCAACTGCCCGAAGCAGCAGCACAGCTCTTCCAGTGCCAAAACAACTCCACCTGCCTCATGAACTTCACATACCATCAGCTGTCCTGGCAGCTATCTAGGAAACCCTGTTGGGTCACTTCCGGTCCCATGCCCATTGAGCCCAGTGGGATGGAATCAAGCAGCTTCAGCACCCACACAAAACGAACATGGAGATCCTCACTCAAGGCGCTCAAAACTCGACGGCCATAGACAAGTTCAGTGCCCAAGCCATTTCCCGCTGGCATGGAAACCAAGTGCTCTTGCAGCACATATGTCTCAAAGTGGATATGACACCTAGGGAAGGGAGTGTGGTGGTGAATGGCAACTGCCCGAAGCAGCAGCACAGCTCTTCCACTGCCAAAACAACTCCACCTGCCTCATGACCTTCACATACCATCAGCTGTCCTGGCAGCTATCTAGGAAACCCTGTTGGGTCACTTCCGGTCCCATGCCCATTGAGCCCAGTGGGATGGAAACAAGCAGCTTGAGCACCCACACAAAACGAACATGGAGCTCCTCACTCAAGGCGCTCAAAACTCCATGGCCAAAGACAAGTTCAGTGCCCAAGCCATTTCCCGCTGCCATGGAAACTAAGAGCTCTGGCAGCACATATGTCGGAAAGTGGATATGACACCTAGGGAAGGGAGTGTGCTGGTGAATGGCAACTGCCCGAAGCAGCAGCACAGCACTTCCACTGCCAAAACAACTCCACCTGCCTCATGAACTTCACATACCATCAGCTGTCCTGGCAGCTATCTAGGAAACCCTGTTGGCTCACTTCCGGTCCCATGCCCATTGAGCTCAGTCGGATGGAATGAAGCACCTCGCGTACCACACAAAAGAAACATGGAGCTCCTCACTCAAGGCGCTCAAAATTCCTCGGCCAAAGACAAGTTCAGTGCCAAAGCCATTTCCCGCTGCCATGGAAACCAAGTGCTCTGGCAGCACATATGTCTGAAAGTGGATATGACACCTAGGGAAGGGAGTGTGGTGGTGAATGGCAACTGCCCGAAGCAGCAGCACAGCTCTTCCAGTGCAAAAACAACTCCACCTGCCTCATGAACTTCACATACCATCAGCTGTCCTGGCAGCTATCTAGGAAACCCTGTTGGGTCACTTCCGGTCCCATGCCCATTGAGCATAGAGTAATGGAATCAAGCAGCTTCAGCACCCACACAAAAAAAAACATGGAGCTCCTCACTCAAGGCGCTCAAAACTTCACAGCCAAAGACAAGTTCAGTGCCCAAGCCATTTTTCGCTGCCATGGAAACCAAGTGCGCTGGCAGCACATATGTCTGAAAGTGGATATGACACCTAGGGAAGGGAGTGTGGTGGTGAATGGCAACTGCCCGAAGCAGCAGCACAGCTCTTCCAGTGCGAAAACAACTCCACCTGCCTCATGAACTTCACATACCATCAGCTGTCCTGGCAGCTATCTAGGAAACCCTGTTGGGTCACTTCCGGTCCCATGCCCATTGAGCCCAGTGGGATGGAATCAAGCAGCTTCAGCACCCACACAAAACGAACATGGAGCTCCTCACTCAAGGCGCTCAAAACTCCACGGCCAAAGACAAGTTTTGTGCCCAAGCCATTTTCCGCTGTCATGGAAACTAAGAGCTCTGGCAGCACATATGTCTGAAAGTGGATATGACACCTAGGGAAGGGAGTGTGCTGATGAATGGCAATTGCCCGAAGCAGCAGCACAGCTCTTCCACTGCCAAAACAACTCCACCTGCCTCATGAACTTCACATACCATCAGCTGTACTTGCAGCTATCTAGGAAACCCTGTTGGGTCACTTCCGGTCCCATGCCCATTGAGCTCAGTCGGATGGAATGAAGCAGCATGCGTGCCACACAAAAAGAAAATGGAGCTCCTCATCAAGGCGCTAAAAACTTCACAGCCAAAGACAAGTTCAGTGCCCAAGCCATTTCCCGCTGCCATGGAAACCAAGTGCTCTGGCAGCACATATGTCTGAAAGTGGATATGACACCTAGGGAAGGGAGTGTGCTGGTGAATGGCAACTGCCCGAAGCAGCAGCACAGCTCTTCCACTGCCAAAACAACTCCACCTGCCTCATGACCTTCACATACCATCAGCTGTCCTGGCAGCTATCTAGGAAACCCTGTTGGGTCTCTTCCGGTCCCATGCCCATTGAGCCCAGTGGGATGGAATCAAGCAGCTTGCGCACCCACACAAAAAAAACATCTAGCTCCTCACTCAAGGCGCTCAAAACTTCACAGCCAAAGACAAGTTCAGTGCCCAAGCCATTTCCCGCTGCCATGGAAACCAAGTGCTCTGACAGCACATATGTCTGAAAGTGGATATGACACCTAGGGAAGGGAGTGTGGTGTGTTGGTGAATGGCAACTGCCCGAAGCAGCAGCACAGCTCTTCCACTGCCAAAATAACTCCACCTGCCTCATGACCTTCACATACCATCAGCTGTCCTGGCAGCTATCTAGGAAACCCTGTTGGGTCACTTCCGGTCCCATGCCCATTGAGCCCAGTGGGATGGAATCAAGCAGCTTCAGCACCCACACAAAACGAACATGGAGATCCTCACTCAAGGCGCTTCAAATCCACGGCCAAAGACAAGTTCAGTGAACAAGCCATTTCCCGCTGCCATGGAAACTAAGAGCTCTGGCAGCACATATGTCTGAAAGTGGATATGACACCTAGGGAAGGGAGTGTGCTGGTGAATGGCAATTGCCCGAAGCAGCAGCACAGCTCTTCCAGTGTCAGAACAACTACACCTGCCTCATGAAATTCACATACCATCAGCTATCCTGGCAGCTATCTAGGAAACCTTGTTGGGTCACTTCCGGTCCCATGCCCATTGAGGTCAGTAGGATGGATTCAAGCAGCTTCAGCACCCACACAAAACGAACATCGAGCTCCTCACTCAAGGCGCTCAAAACTCCACGGCCAAAGACATGTTTTGTGCCCAAGCCATTTCCCGCTGCCATGGAAACTAAGAGCTCTGGCAGCACATATGTCTGAAAGTGGATATGACACCTAGGGAAGGGAGTGTGCTGGTGAATGGCAACTGCCCGAAGCAGCAGCACAGCACATCCACTGCCAAAACAACTCCACCTGCCTCATGAACTTCACATACCATCAGCTGTCCTGGCAGCTATCTAGGAAACCCTGTTGGGTCACTTCCGGTCCCATGCCCATTGAGCTCAGTCGGATGGAATGAAGCAGCTTGCGTACCACACAAAAAGAACATGGAGCTCCTCACTCAAGGCACTAAAAACTTCACAGCCAAAGACAAGTTCAGTGCCCAAGCCATTTCCCGCTGCCATGGAAATCAAGTGCTCTGGCAGCACATATGTCTGAAAGTGGATATGGCACCTAGGGAAGGGAGTGTGCTGGTGAATGGCAACTGCCCGAAGCAGCAGCACAGCTCTTCCACTGCCAAAACAACTCCACCTGCCTCATGACCTTCACATACCATCAGCTGTCCTGGCAGCTATCTAGGAAACCCTGTTGTGTAACTTCCGGTCCCATGCCCATTGAGCATAGAGTAATGGAATCAAGCAGCTTCAGCACCCACACAAAAAAAAACATCTAGCTCCTCACTCAAGGCGCTCAAAACTTCACAGCCAAAGACAAGTTCAGTGCCCAAGCCATTTCCCGCTGCCATGGAAACCAAGTGCTCTGTCAGCACATATGTCTGAAAGTGGATATGACACCCAAGGAAGGGAGTGTGCTGGTGAATGGCAACTGCCCGAAGCAGCAGCACAGCTCTTCCAGTGCCAAAACAACTCCACCTGCCTCATGAACTTCACATACCATCAGCTGTCCTGGCAGCTATCTTTGAAACCCTGTTGGGTCACTTCCGGTCCCATGCCCATTGAGCCCAGTGGGATGGAATCAAGCAGCTTGAGCACCCACACAAAACTAACATGGAGCTCCTCACTCAAGGCGCTCAAAACTCCATGGCCAAAGACAAGTTCAGTGCCCAAGCCATTTCCCGCTGCCATGGAAACCAAGTGCTCTGGTAGCACATATGTCTGAAAGTGGATATGACACCTAGAGTAGTGAGTGTGCTGGTGAATGGCAACTGCCCGAAGCAGCAGCACAGCTCTTCCACTGCCAAAACAACTCCACCTGCCTCATGAACTTCACATACCATCAGCTGTCGTGGCAGCTATCTAGGAAACCCTTTTGGGTCACTTCCGGTCCCATGCCCATTGAGCCCAGTGGGATGGAATCAAGCAGCTTCAGCACCCACACAAAACCAACATGGAGCTCCTCACTCAAGGCAATCAAAAGCCCACAGCCAAAGACAAGTTCAGTGCCCAAGCCATTTCCCGCTGCCATGGAAACCAAGTGCTCTGGCAGCACATATGTCTGAAAGTGGATATGACACCTAGGGAAGGGAGTGTGGTGGTGAATGGCAACTGCCTGAAGCAGCAGCACAGCTCTTCCACTGCCAAAACAACTCCACCTGCCTCATGAACTTCACATACCATCAGCTGTCCTGGCAGATATCTAGGAATCCCTGTTGGGTCACTTCCGGTCCCATGCCCATTGAGCCCTGTGGGATGAAATCAAGCAGGTTGAGCACCCACGCAAAACGAACATGGAGCTTCTCACTGAAGGCGCTCAAAACTCCACAGCCAAAGACAAGTTCAGTGACCAAGGCATTTCCCGCTGCCATGGAAACCAAGTGCTCTGGCAGCACATGTCTGAAAGTGGATATGACACCTAGGGAAGGGAGTGTGTTGGTGAATGGCAAATGCCCCAAGCAGCAGCACAGCTCTTCCAGTGCCAAAACAACTCCACAGGCCTCATGAACTTCACATACCATCAGCTGTCCTGGCAGCTATCTAGGAAACAGTGTTGGGTCACTTCCGGTCCCATGCCCATTGAGCCCAGATCAAGCAGCTTGATCACCCACACAAATCTAAAATGGAGCTCTTCACTCAAGGCGCTCAAAACTCCACAGCCAAAGACAAGTTCAGTGCCCAAGCCATTTCCCACTGCCATGGAAACCAAGTGCTCTGGCAGCGCATGTGTCTGAAAGTGGATATCACACCTATTGAAGGGAGTGTGGTGGTGAATGGCAACTGCCTGAAACAGCAGCACAGCTCTTCCAGTGCCAAAACAACTCCACCTGCCTCATGAACTTCACATACGATCAGCTGTCCTGGCAGCCATCTAGGAAACCCTGTTGGGTCACTTCCGGTCCCATGCCCATTGAGCCCAGTGGGATGGAATCAAGCAGCTTGATCACCCACACAATACTAACATGGAGCTCCTCACTCAAGGCGCTCCAAACTCCACGGCCAAAGACAAGTTCAGTGCCCAAACCATTTCCCGCTGCCATGGAAATCAAGTGCTCTGGCAGCACATATGTCTGAAAGTGGATATGACACCTAGGGAAGGGAGTGTGGTGGTGAATGGCAACTGCCCGAAGCAGCAGCACAGCTCTTCCAGTGCCAAAACAACTCCACCTGCCTCATGAACTTCACATACCATCAGCTGTCCTGGCAGCTATCTAGCAAACCCTGTTGCGTCACTTCCGGTCCCATGCCCATTGAGCCCTGTGGGATGAAATCAAGCAGCTTCAGCACCCACACGAATCTAACATAGAGGTCCTCACTGAAGGCGCTCAAAACTCCACGGCCAAAGACAAGTTCAGTGCCCAAGCCGTTTCCCACTGCCATGGAAACCAAGTGCTCTGGCAGCACATATGTCTGAAAGTGGATATGACACCTAGGGAAGGGAGTGTGGTGGTGAATGGCAACTGCCCGAAGCAGCAGCACAGCTCTTCCACTGCCAAAACAAATCCACCTGCCTCATGAACTTCACATACCATCAGCTGTCCTGGCAGCTATCTAGGAAACCCTGTTGCGTCACTTTCGGTCCCATGCCCATTGAGCCCTGTGGGATGAAATCAAGCAGCTTCAGCTCCCACACGAATCTAACATAGAGGTCCTCACTGAAGGCGCTCAAAACTCCACGGCCAAAGACAAGTTCAGTGCACAAGCCGTTTCCCACTGCCATGGAAACCAAGTGCTCTGGCAGCACATATGTCTGAAAGTGGATATGACACCTAGGGAAGGGAGTGTGGTGGTGAATGGCAACTGCCCGAAGCAGCAGCACAGCTCTTCCAGTGCCAAAACAACTCCACCTGCCTCATGAACTTCACATACCATCAGCTGTCCTGGCAGCTTTCTAGGAAACCCTGTTGGGTCACTTCCGGTCCCATGCCCAATGAGCCCTGTGGGATGGAATCAAGCAGCTTCAGCACCAATACAATTCTAACATGGAGGTCCTCACTCAAGGCGCTCAAAACTCCACGGCCAAAGACAAGTTCATTGCCCAAGCCATTTCCCGCTGCAATGGAAACCAAGTGCTCTGGCAGCACATATGTCTGAAAGTGGATATGACACCTAGGGAAGGGAGTGTGGTGGTGAATGGCAACTGCCCGAAGCAGCAGCACAGCTCTTCCACTGCCAAAACAACTCCACCTGCCTCATGAACTTCACATACCATCAGCTGTCCTGGCAGCTATCTAGGAAACCCTGTTGGGTCACTTCCGGTCCCATGCCCATTGAGCCCAGTGGGATGGAATCAAGCAGCTTCAGCACCCACACAAAACGAACATGGAGCTCCTCACTCAAGGTGTATAAACTCCACAGCTAAAGTCAAGTTCAGTGCCCAAGCCATTTCCCGCTGCCATGGAAACCAAGTGCTCTGGCAGCACATATGTTTGAAAGTGGATATGACACCTAGGGAAGGGAGTGTGCTGGTGAATGGCAACTGCCCGAAGCAGTAGCACAGCTCTTCCACAGCCAAAACAACTCCACCTGCCTCATGAACTTCACATACCATCAGCTGTCCTGGCAGCTATCTAGGAAACCCTGTTGGGTCACTTCCGGTCCCATGCCCTTTGAGCCCAGTGGGATGGAATCAAGCAGCTTTAGCACCCACACAACACGAACATGGAGCTCCTCACTCAAGGCGCTCAAAACTCCACAGCCAAAGACAAGTTCATTACCCAAGCCATTTCCCGCTGCCATGGAAACCAAGTGCTCTGGCAGCACATATGTCTGAAAGTGGATATGACACCTAGGGAAGGGAGTGTGCTGGTGAATGGCAACTGCCCGAAGAAGCAGCACAGCTCTTCCACTGCCAAAACAACTCCACCTGCCTCATGAACTTCATGTACCATCAGCTGTCCTGGCAGCTATCTAGGAAACCCTGTTGGGTGACTTCTGGTCCCATGCCCATTGAGCCCAGTGGGATGGAATCAAGCAGCTTCAGCACCCACACAAAACCAACATGGAGCTCCTCACTCAAGGAGCTCCAAACATCACGGCCAAAGACAAGTTCAGTGCCCAAACCATTTCCCGCTGCCATGGAAACCAAGTGCTCTGGCAGCACATATGTCTGAAAGTGGATATGACACCTAGGGAAGGGAGTGTGGTGGTGAATGGCAACTGCCCGAAGCAGCAGCACAGCTCTTCCACTGCCAAAACAACTCCACCTGCCTCATGAACTTCACGTACCATCAGCTGTCCTGGCAGCTATCTAGGAAACCCTGTTGGGTCACTTCCGGTCCCATGCTCAATGAGCCCAGTGGGATGAAATCAAGCAGCTTGAGCACCCATACAAAACGAACATGGAGCTCCTTACTCAAGGCGCTCAAAACTACATGGCGAAAGACAAGCTCAGTGCCCAAGCCATTTTCCGCTGTCAAGGAAACCAAGTGCTCTGGCAGCACATATGTCTGAAAGTGGATATGACACCTAGGGAAGGGAGTGTGGTGGTGAATGGCAACTGCCCGAAGCAGCAGCACAGCTCTTCCAGTGCCAAAACAACTCCACCTGCCTCATGAACTTCACATACCATCAGCTGTCCTGGCAGCTATCTAGGAAACCCTGTTGGGTCACTTCCGGTCCCATGCCCATTGAGCCCAGTGGGATGGAATCAAGAAGCTTGAGCACCCACACAAACCGACCATGGAGCTCCTCACTCAAGGCGCTCAAAACTTCAGGGCAAAAGACAAGTTCAGTGCCCAAGCCATTTCCCGCTGCCATGGAAACCAAATGCTCTGGCAGCACATATGTCTGAAAGTGGATATGACACCTAGGGAGTAGTGAGTGTGCTGGTGAATGGCAACTGCCCGAAGCAGCAGCACAGCTCTTCCAGTGCCAAAACAACTCCACCTGCCTCATGAACTTCACATACCATCAGCTGTCCTGGCAGCTATCTAGGAAACCCTGTTGGGTGACTTCTGGTCCCATGCCCATTGAGCCCAGTGGGATGGAATCAAGCAGCTTCAGCACCCACACAAAACCAACATGGAGCTCCTCACTCAAGGAGCTCCAAACATCACGGCCAAAGACAAGTTCAGTGCCCAAACCATTTCCCGCTGCCATGGAAACCAAGTGCTCTGGCAGCACATATGTCTGAAAGTGGATATGACACCTAGGGAAGGGAGTGTGGTGGTGAATGGCAACTGCCCGAAGCAGCAGCACAGCTCTTCCACTGCCAAAACAACTCCACCTGCCTCATGAACTTCACATACCATCAGCTGTCCTGGCAGCTATCTAGGAAACCCTGTTGGGTCACTTCCGGTCCCATGCCCATTGAGCTCAGCGGGATGGAATCAAGCAGCTTGAGCACCCACACAAAACGAACATGGAGCTCCTCACTCAAGGCGCTCCAAACTTCACGGCCAAAGACAAGTTCAGTGCCCAAGCCATTTCCCGCTGCCATGGAAACCAAGTGCTCTGGCAGCACATATGTCTGAAAGTGGATATGACACCTAGGGAAGGGATTGTGGTGGTGAATGGCAACTGCCCGAAGCAGCAGCACAGCTCTTCCACTGCCAAAACAACTCCACCTGCCTCATGAACTTCACATACCATCAGCTGTCCTGGCAGCTATCTAGGACACCCTGTTGCGTCACTTCCGGTCCCATGCACAATGAGCCCTGTGGGATGGAATCAAGCAGCTTCAGTACCCACACAAATCTAACATGGAGCTCCTCACTGAAGGCGCTCAAAACTCCACGGCCAAAGACAAGTTCAGTGACCAAGCCATTTCCCGCTGCCATGGAAACCAAGTGCTCTGGCAGCACATATGTCTGAAAGTGGATATGACACCTAGGGAAGGGAGTGTGCTGGTGAATGGCAAATGCCAGAAGCAGCAGCACAGCTCTTCCACTGCCAAAACAACTCCACCTGCCTCATGAACTTCACATACCATCAGCTGTCCTGGCAGCTATCTAGGAAACCCTGTTGGGTCACTTCCGGTCCCATGCCCATTGAGCCCAGTGGGATGGAATCAAGCAGCTTCAGCACACACACAAATCTAACATGGAGCTCCTCACTCAAGGCGTAAAAACTCCACAGCTAAAGTTAAGTTCAGTGAACAAGCCATTTCCTGCTGCCATGGAAACCAAGTGCTCTGCAGCACATATGTCTGAAAGTGGATATGACACCTAGGGAAGGGAGTGTGCTGGTGAATGGCAACTGCCCGAAGCAGCAGCACAGCTCTTCCACTGCCAAAACAACTCCACCTGCCTCATGAACTTCACATACCATCAGCTGTCCTGGCAGCCATCTAGGAAACCCTGTTGGGTCACTTCCGTTCCCATGCCCATTGAGCCCAGTGGGATGGAATCAAGCAGCTTGAGCGCCCACACAAAACAAACATGGAGCTCCTCACTCAAGGCGCTCCAAACTCCACAGGCAAAGACAAGTTCAGTGCCCAAGCCATTTCCCGCTGCCATGGAAATCAAGTGCTCTGGCAGCACATATGTCTGAAAGTGGATATGACACCTAGGGAAGGGAGTGTGCTGGTGAATGGCAACTGCCCGAAGCACAACTACAGCTCGTCCAGTGCAAAAACAACTCCACCTGCCTCATGAACGTCACATACCATCAGCTGTCTTGGCAGCTATCTTGGAAACCCTGTTGGGTCACATCCTGTCCTATGCCCATTGAGCCCAGATCAAGCAGCTTGACCACCCACACAAAACTAACAATGAGCTCCTCACTCAAGGCGCTCAAAACTCCACAGCCAAAGACAAGTTCAGAGCCCAAGCCATTTCCCGCTGCCATGGGAACCAAGTGCTCTGGCAGCACATATGTCTGAAAGTGGATATGACACCTAGGGAAGGGAGTTTGTTGGTGAATGGCAGCTGCCTGAAACAGCTGCACAGCTCTTCCAGTGCAAAAACAACTCCACCTGCCTCATGAACTTCACATACCATCAGCTGTCCTGGCAGCTACCTAGGAAACCCTGTTGGGTCACTTCCGGTCCCATGCCCATTGAGCCCAGTGGGATGGAATCAAGCAGCTTCAGCACCCACACAAAACGAACATGGAGCTCCTCACTCAAGGCGCTCCAAACTTCACGGCCAAAGACAAGTTCAGTGCCCAAGCCATTTCCCGCTGCCATATAAACCAAGTGCTCTGGCAGCACATATGTCTGAAAGTGGATATGACACCTAGGGAAGGGAGTGTGCTGGTGAATGGCAACTGCCCGAAGCAGCAGCACAGCTCTTCCAGTGCCAAAACAACTCCACCTGCCTCATGAACTTCACATACCATCAGCTGTCCTGGCAGCTATCTAGGACACCCTGTTGGGTCACTTCCGGTCCCATGCACAATGAGCCCTGTGGGATGGAATCAAGCAGCTTCAGTACCCACACAAATCTAACATGGAGCTCCTCACTCAAGGCGCTCAAAACTCCACGGCCAAAGACAAGTTCAGTGACCAAGCCATTTCCCGCTGCCATGGAAACCAAGTGCTCTGGCAGCACATATGTCTGAAAGTGGATATGACACCTAGGGAAGGGAGTGTGGTGGTGAATGGCAACTGCCCGAAGCAGCAGCACAGCTCTTCCAGTGCCAAAACAGCTCCACCTGCCTCATGAACTTCACATACCACCAGCTGTCCTGGCAGCTATCTAGGAAACCCTGTTGGGTCACTTCCGGTCCCATGCCCATTGAGCCCAGTGGGATGGAATCAAGCAGCTTGAGCACCCACACAAATCTAACATGGAGCTCCTCACTCAAGGCGTAAAAACTCCACAGCTAAAGTTAAGTTCAGTGAACAAGCCATTTCCTGCTGCCATGGAAACCAAGTGCTCTGCAGCACATATGTCTGAAAGTGGATATGACACCTAGAGAAGGGAGTGTAGTGTGGTGGTGAATGGCAACTGCCCGAAGCAGCAGCACAGCTCTTCCAGTGCCAAAACAACTCCACCTGCCTCCTGAACTTCCTGGCAGCTATCTAGGAAACCCTGTTGGGTCACTTCCGGTCCCATGCTCATTGAGCCCAGGGGGATGGAATCAAGCAGCTTCAGCACCCACACAAATCTAACACGGAGCTCCTCACTCAAGGCGCTCAAATCTCCACGGTCAAAGACAAGTTCAGTGCCGAAGCCATTTCCTGCTGCCATGGAAACCAAGTGCTCTGGCAGCACATATGTCTGAAAGTGGATATGACACCTAGGGAAGGGAGTGTGATGGTGAATGGCAACTGCCCGAAGCAGCAGCACAGCTCTTCCAGTGCCAAAACAACTCCACCTGCCTCATAAACTTCCTGGCAGCTATCTAGGAAACCCTGTTGGGTCACTTCCGGTCCCATGCCCATTGAGCCCAGTGGGATGGAATCAAGCAGCTTCAGCACCCACACAAATCTAACATGGAGCTCCTCACTCAAGGCGATCAAAACTCCACGGCCAAAACAAGTTCAGTGCCCAAGCCATTTCCCGCTGCCATGGAAACCAAGTGCTCTGGCAGCACATATGTCTGAAAGTGGATATGACACCTAGGGAAGGGAGTGTGGTGGTGAATGGCAACTACCCGAAGCAGCAGCACAACACTTCCAGTGCCAAAGCAACTCCACCTGCTTCGTGAACTTCCTGGCAGCTATCTAGGAAACCCTGTTGGGTCACTTCCGGTCCCATGCCCATTGAGCCCAGGGGGATGGAATCAAGCAGCTTCAGCACCCACACAAATCTAACACGGAGCTCCTCACTCAAGGCGCTCAAAACTCCACGGTCAAAGACAAGTTCAGTGCCCAAGCCATTTCCTGCTGCCATGGAAACCAAGTGCTCTGGCAGCACATATGTCTGAAAGTGGATATGACAGCTAGGGAAGGGAGTGTGCTGGTGAATGGCAACTGCCCGAAGCAGCAGCACAGCTCTTCCACTGCCAAAACAACTCCACCTGCCTCATGAACTTCACATACCATCAGCTGTCTTGGCAGCTATCTAGGAAACGCTGTTGGGTCACTTCCGGTCCCATGCCCATTGAGCCCAGTGGGATGGAATGAAGCAGCTTCAGCACCCACACAAAACGAACATGGAGCTCCTCACTCAAGGCGCTCAAAACTCCATGGCCAAAGACAAGATCAGTACCCAAGCCGTTTCCCGCTGCCATGGAAACCAAGTGCTCTGGCAGCACATATGTCTGAAAGTGGATATGACACCTAGAGAAGGGAGTGTAGTGTGGTGGTGAATGGCAACTGCCCGAAGCAGCAGCACAGCTCTTCCACTGCCAAAACAACTCCACCTGCTTCGTGAACTTCACATACCATCAGCCGTCCTGGCAGCTATCTAGGAAACCCTGTTGGGTCACTTCCGGTCCCATGCCCATTGAGCCCAGTGGGATGGAATCAAGAAGCTTCAGCACACACACAAATCTAACATGGAGCTCCTCACTCAAGGCGCTCAAAACTCCACAGCCAAAACAAGTTCAGTGCCCAAGCCATTTCCCGCTGCCATGGAAACCAAGTGCTCTGGCAGCACATATGTCTGAAAGTGGATATGACACCTAGGGAAGGGAGTGTGCTGGTGAATGGCAACTGCCCGAAGCAGCAGCACAACACTTCCAGTGCCAAAACAACTCCACCTGCCTCGTGAACTTCCTGGCAGCTATCTAGGAAACCCTGTTGGGTCACATCCGGTCCCATGCCCATTGAGCCCAGTGGGATGGAATCAAGCAGCTTGAGCACCCACACAAATCTAACATGGAGCTCCTCACTCAAGGCGCTCAAAACTCCACAGCCAAAGACAAGTTCAGTGCCCAAGCCATTTCCTGCTGCCATGGAAACCAAGTGCTCTGGCAGCACTTATGTCTGAAAGTGGATATGACAGCTAGGGAAGGGAGTGTGCTGGTGAATGGCAAATGCCCGAAGCAGCAGCACTGCTCTTCCACTGCCAAAACAACTCCACCTGCCTCGTGAACTTCACATACCATCAGCTGTCCTGGCAGCTATCTAGGAAACCCTGTTGGGTCACTTCCGGTCCCATGCCCATTGAGCCCAGTGGGATGGAATCAAGCAGCTTGAGCACCCACACAAAACGAACATGGAGCTCCTCACTCAAGGCGCTCAAAACTCCACAGCCAAAGACAAGTTCAGTGCCTAAGCCATTTCCTGCTGCCATGGAAACCAAGTGCTCTGGCAGCACATATGTCTGAAAGTGGAAATGACACATAGGGAAGGGAGTGTGCTGGTGAATGGCAACTGCCCGAAGCAGCAGCACAGCTCTTCCACTGCCAAAACAACTCCACCTGCCTCATGAACTTTCTGGCAGCTATCTAGGAAACCCTGTTGGGTCACTTCCGGTCCCATGCCCATTGAGCCCAGGGGGATGGAATCAAGCAGCTTCAGCACTCACACAAAACGAACATGGTGTTCCTCACTCAAGGCGCTCAAAACTCCACGGCCAAAGACAAGTTCAGTGCCCAAGCCATTTCCCGCTGCCATGGAAACCAAGTGCTCTGGCAGCACATATGTCTGAAAGTGGAAATGACACCTAGGGAAGGGAGTGTGCTGGTGAATGGCAACTGCCCGAAGCAGCAGCACAGCTCTTCCACTGCCAAAACAACTCCACCTGCCACATGAACTTCACATACCATCAGCTGTCCTGGCAGCTATCTAGGAAACCCTGTGGGGTCACTTCCGGTCCCATGCCCATTGAGCCCAGTGGGATGGAATCAAGCAGCTTCAGCACCCACACAAAACTAACATGGAGCTCCTCACTCAAGGCACTCAAAACTCCGCAGCCAAAGACAAGTTCAGTGCCCAAGCCATTTCCCACTGCCATGGAAACCAAGTGCTCTGGCAGCACATATGTCTGAAAGTGGATATGACACCTAGGGAAGGGAGTGTGTTGGTGAATGGCAACTGCCCGAAGCAGCAGCACAGCTCTTCCACTGCCAAAACAACTCCACCTGCCTCATGAACTTCCTGGCAGCTCTCTAGGAAACCCTGTTGTATCACTTCCGGTCCCATGCCCATTGCGCCCAGTGGGATGGAATCAAGAAGCTTCAGCACCCACACAAATCTAACATAGAGCTCCTCACTCAAGGCGATCAAAACTCCACGGCCAAAAGAAGTTCAGTGCCCAAGCCATTTCCCGCTGCCATGGAAACCAAGTGCTCTCCAAGCACATATGTCTGAAAGTGGATATGACACCTAGGGAAGGGAGTGTGCTGGTGAATGGCAACTGCCCGAAGCAGCAGCACAGCTCTTCCACTGCCAAAACAACTCCACCTACCTCGTGAACTTCACATACCATCAGCTGTCTTGGCAGTATCTAGGAAACCCTGTTGGGTCACTTCCGGTCCCATGCCCATTGAGCCCAGTGGGATGGAATGAAGCAGCTTCAGCAAACACACAAAACGAACATGGAGCTCCTCACTAAAGGCGCTAAAAACTCCACAGCCAAAACAAGTTCAGTGCCCAAGCCATTTCCCGCTGCCATGGAAACCGAGTGCTCTGGCAGCACATATGTCTGAAAGTGGATATGACACCTAGGGAAGGGAGTGTGCTGGTGAATGGCAACTGCCCGAAGCAGCAGCACAACACTTCCAGTGCCAAAACAACTCCACCTGCCTCGTGAACTTCCTGGCAGCTATCTAGGAAACCCTGTTGGGTCACTTCCGGTCCCATGCCCATTGAGCCCAGTGGGATGGAATCAAGCAGCTTGAGCACCCACACAAATCTAACATGGAGCTCCTCACTCAAGGCGCTCAAAACTCCACAGCCAAAGACAAGTTCAGTGCCCAAGCCATTTCCCGCTGCCATGGAAACCAAGTGCTCTGGCAGCACATATGTCTGACAGTGGATATGACACCTAGGGAAGGGAGTCTGGTGGTGAATGGCAACTGCCCGAAGCAGCAGCACAGCTCTTCCACTGCCAAAACAACTCCACCTGCCTCATGAACTTCACATACCATCAGCTGTCCTGGCAGCTATCTAGAAAACCCTGTTGTATCACTTCCGGTCCCATGCCCATTGAGGCCAGTGGGATGGAATCAAGCAGCTTCAGCACCCACACAAAACAAACATGGAGCTCCTCACTCAAGGCGCTCAAAACTCCATGGCCAAAGACAAGTTCAGTGCCCAAGCCATTTCCCGCTGCCATGGAAACCAAGTGCTCTGGCAGCACATATGTCTGAAAGTGGATATGACACCTAGGGAAGGGAGTGTGCTGGTGAATGGCAACTGCCCGAAGCAGCAGCACAGCTCTTCCAGTGCCAAAACAACTCCACCTGCCTCCTGAACTTCCTGGCAGCTATCTAGGAAACCCTGTTGGGTCACTTCCGGTCCCATGCTCATTGAGCCCAGGGGGATGGAATCAAGCAGCTTCAGCACCCACACAAATCTAACACGGAGCTCCTCACTCAAGGCGCTCAAATCTCCACGGTCAAAGACAAGTTCAGTGCCGAAGCCATTTCCTGCTGCCATGGAAACCAAGTGCTCTGGCAGCACATATGTCTGAAAGTGGATATGACACCTAGGGAAGGGAGTGTGCTGGTGAATGGCAACTGCCCGAAGCAGCAGCACAGCTCTTCCAGTGCCAAAACAACTCCACCTGCCTCATAAACTTCCTGTCAGCTATCTAGGAAACCCTGTTGGGTCACTTCCGGTCCCATGCCCATTGAGCCCAGTGGGATGGAATCAAGCAGCTTCAGCACCCACACAAATCTAACATGGAGCTCCTCACTCAAGGCGATCAAAACTCCACGGCCAAAACAAGTTCAGTGCCCAAGCCATTTCCCGCTGCCATGGAAACCAAGTGCTCTGGCAGCACATATGTCTGAAAGTGGATATGACACCTAGGGAAGGGAGTGTGGTGGTGAATGGCAACTACCCGAAGCAGCAGCACAACACTTCCAGTGCCAAAGCAACTCCACCTGCTTCGTGAACTTCCTGGCAGCTATCTAGGAAACCCTGTTGGGTCACTTCCGGTCCCATGCCCATTGAGCCCAGGGGGATGGAATCAAGCAGCTTCAGCACCCACACAAATCTAACACGGAGCTCCTCACTCAAGGCGCTCAAAACTCCACGGCCAAAGACAAGTTCAGTGCCCAAGCCATTTCCTGCTGCCATGGAAACCAAGTGCTCTGGCAGCACATATGTCTGAAAGTGGATATGACAGCTAGGGAAGGGAGTGTGCTGGTGAATGGCAACTGCCCGAAGCAGCAGCACAGCTCTTCCACTGCCAAAACAACTCCACCTGCCTCATGCACTTCACATACCATCAGCTGTCTTGGCAGCTATCTAGGAAACCCTGTTGGCTCACTTCCGGTCCCATGCCCATTGAGCCCAGTGGGATGGAATGAAGCAGCTTCAGCACCCACACAAAACGAACATGGAGCTCCTCACTCAAGGCGCTCAAAACTCCATGGCCAAAGACAAGATCAGTACCCAAGCCGTTTCCCGCTGCCATGGAAACCAAGTGCTCTGGCAGCACATATGTCTGAAAGTGGATATGACACCTAGAGAAGGGAGTGTAGTGTGGTGGTGAATGGCAACTGCCCGAAGCAGCAGCACAGCTCTTCCACTGCCAAAACAACTCCACCTGCTTCGTGAACTTCACATACCATCAGCCGTCCTGGCAGCTATCTAGGAAACCCTGTTGGGTCACTTCCGGTCCCATGCCCATTGAGCCCAGTGGGATGGAATCAAGAAGCTTCAGCACACACACAAATCTAACATGGAGCTCCTCACTCAAGGCGCTCGAAACTCCACAGCCAAAACAAGTTCAGTGCCCAAGCCATTTCCCGCTGCCATGGAAACCGAGTGCTCTGGCAGCACATATGTCTGAAAGTGGATATGACACCTAGGGAAGGGAGTGTGCTGGTGAATGGCAACTGCCCGAAGCAGCAGCACAACACTTCCAGTGCCAAAACAACTCCACCTACCTCGTGAACTTCACATACCATCAGCTGTCTTGGCAGCTCTCTAGGAAACCCTGTTGGGTCACTTCCGGTCCCATGCCCATTGAGCCCAGTGGGATGGAATGAAGCAGCTTCAGCAAACACACAAAACGAACATGGAGCTCCTCACTAAAGGCGCTAAAAACTCCACAGCCAAAACAAGTTCAGTGCCCAAGCCATTTCCCGCTGCCATGGAAACCGAGTGCTCTGGCAGCACATATGTCTGAAAGTGGATATGACACCTAGGGAAGGGAGTGTGCTGGTGAATGGCAACTGCCCGAAGCAGCAGCACAACACTTCCAGTGCCAAAACAACTCCACCTGCCTCGTGAACTTCCTGGCAGCTATCTAGGAAACCCTGTTGGGTCACTTCCGGTCCCATGCCCATTGAGCCCAGTGGGATGGAATCAAGCAGCTTGAGCACCCACACAAATCTAACATGGAGCTCCTCACTCAAGGCGCTCAAAACTCCACAGCCAAAGACAAGTTCAGTGCCGAAGCCATTTCCTGCTGCCATGGAAACCAAGTGCTCTGGCATCACTTATGTCTGAAAGTGGATATGACAGCTACGGAAGGGAGTGTGCTGGTGAATGGCAACTGCCCGAAGCAGCAGCACAGCTCTTCCAGTGCCAAAACAACTCCACCTGCCTCGTGAACTTCACATACCATCAGCTCTCCTGGCAGCTATCTAGGAAACCCTGTTGGGTCACTTCCGGTCCCATGCCCATTGAGCCCAGTGGGATGGAATCTAGCAGCTTGAGCACCCACACAAAACGAACATGGAGCTCCTCACTCAAGGCGCTCAAAACTCCACAGCCAAAGACAAGTTCAGTGCCCAAGCCATTTCCTGCTGCCATGGAAACCAAGTGCTCTGGCAGCACATATGTCTGAAAGTGGAAATGACACATAGGGAAGGGAGTGTGCTGGTGAATGGCAACTGCCCGAAGCAGCAGCACAGCTCTTCCACTGCCAAAACAACTCCACCTGCCTCATGAACTTTCTGGCAGCTATCTAGGAAACCCTGTTTGGTCACTTCCGGTCCCATGCCCATTGAGCCCAGTGGGATGGAATCAAGCAGCTTCAGCACTCACACAAAACGAACATGGTGTTCCTCACTCAAGGCGCTCAAAACTCCACGGCCAAAGACAAGTTCAGTGCCCAAGCCATTTCCCGCTGCCATGGAAACCAAGTGCTCTGGCAGCACATATGTCTGAAAGTGGAAATGACACCTAGGGAAGGGAGTGTGGTGGTGAATGGCAACTGCCCGAAGCAGCAGCACAGCTCTTGCACTGCCAAAACAACTCCACCTGCCTCATGAACTTCACATACCATCAGCTGTCCTGGCAGCTATCTAGGAAACCCTGTTGGGTCACTTCCGGTCCCATGCCCATTGAGCCCAGTGGGATGGAATCAAGCAGCTTCAGCACCCACACAAAACTAACATGGAGCTCCTCACTCAAGGCACTCAAAACTCCGCAGCCAAAGACAAGTTCAGTGCCCAAGCCATTTCCCACTGCCATGGAAACCAAGTGCTCTGGCAGCACATATGTCTGAAAGTGGATATGACACCTAGGGAAGGGAGTGTGTTGGTGAATGGCAACTGCCCGAAGCAGCAGCACAGCTCTTCCACTGCCAAAACAACTCCACCTGCCTCATGAACTTCCTGGCAGCTATCTAGGAAACCCTGTTGTATCACTTCCGGTCCCATGCCCATTGCGCCCAGTGGGATGGAATCAAGAAGCTTCAGCACCCACACAAATCTAACATGGAGCTCCTCACTCAAGGCGATCAAAACTCCACGGCCAAAAGAAGTTCAGTGCCCAAGCCATTTCCCGCTGCCATGGAAACCAAGTGCTCTCCAAGCACATATGTCTGAAAGTGGATATGACACCTAGGGAAGGGAGTGTGCTGGTGAATGGCAACTGCCCGAAGCAGCAGCACAGCTCTTCCAGTGCCAAAACAACTCCACCTACCTCGTGAACTTCACATACCATCAGCTGTCCTGGCAGCTCTCTAGGAAACCCTGTTGGGTCACTTCCGGTCCCATGCCCATTGAGCCCAGTGGGATGGAATGAAGCAGCTTCAGCAAACACACAAAACGAACATGGAGCTCCTCACTAAAGGCGCTAAAAACTCCACGGAAAAAACAAGTTCAGTGCCCAAGCCATTTCCCGCTGCCATGGAAACCAAGTTCTCTGGCAGCACCTCTGTCTGAAAGTGGATATGACACCTAGGGAAGGGAGTGTGCTGGTGAATGGCAACTGCCCGAAGCTGCAGCACAGCTCTTCCACTGCCAAAACAACTCCACCTGCCTCATGAACTTCACATACCATCAGCTGTCCTGGCAGCTATCTACTAACCCCTGTTGAGTCACTTCCGGTCCCATGCCCATTGAGCCCAGGGGGAAGGAATCAAGCAGCTTCAGCACCCACACAAAACTAACATGGAGCTCCTCACGCAAGGTGCTCAAAACCCCACAGCCAAAGACAAGTTCAGTGCCCAAGCCATTTCCCGCTGCCATGGAACTCAAGTGCTCTGGCAGCACATATGTCTGAAAGTGGATATGGCACCTAGGGAAGGGAGTGTGGTGGTGAATGGCAACTGCCTGAAGCAGCAGCAGAGCTCTTCCAGTGCCTAAACAACTCCACCTGCCTCATGAACTTCACATACCATCAGCTGTCCTGGCACCTATCTAGGAAACCCTGTTGGGTCACTTCCGATCCCATGCCCATTGAGCCCAGTGGGATGGAATCAAGCAGCTTGAGCACCCACACAAAACGAACATGGAGCTCCTCACTCAAGGCGCTCAAAACTCCACATCCGAAGACAAGTTCAGTGCCCTAGCCATTTCCCGCTGCCATGGAAACCAAGTGCTCTGGCAGCACATATGTCTGAAAGTGGATATGACACCTAGGGAAGGGATTGTGCTCGTGAATGGCAACTGCCCGAAGCAGCAGCACAGCTCTTCCACTGCCAAAACAACTCCACCTGCCTCATGAACTTCACATACCATCAGCTGTCCTGGCAGCTATGTAGGAAACCCTGTTGGGTCACTTCCGGTCCCATGCCCATTGAGCCCAGAGGGATGGAATCAAGCAGCTTCAGCACCCACACAAATCTAACATGGAGCTTCTCACTCAAGGCGCTTAAAACTCCACAGCCAAAGACAAGTTCAGTGCCCAAGCCATTTCCCGCTGCCATGGAAACCAAGTGCTCTGGCAGCACATATGTCTGAAAGTGGATATGACACCTAGGGAAGGGAGTGTGCTGGTGAATGGCAACTGCCCGAAGCAGCAGCACAGCTCTTCCACTGCCAAAACAACTCCACCTGCCTCATGAACTTCACATATAATCAGCTGTCCTGGCAGCTATCTAGGAAACCCTGTTGTGTCACTTCCGGTCCCATGCCCATTGAGCCCAGTGGGGTGGAATCAAGCACCTTGAGCACCCACACAAATCTAACATGGAGCTCCTCACTCAAGGCGCTCAAAACTCCATGGCCAAAGACAAGTTCAGTGCCCAAGCCATTTCCCGCTGCCATGGAAACCAAGTGCTCTGGCAGCACATATGTCTGAAAGTGGATATGACACCTAGGGAAGGGAGTGTGCTGGTGAATGGCAACTGCCAGAAGCAGCAGCACAGCTCTTCCACTGACAAAACAACTCCAACTGCCTCATGAACTTCACATACCATCAGCTGTCCTGCAGCTATCTAGGAAACCCTGTTGAGTCACTTCTGCTCCCATGCCCATTGAGCCCAGTGTAATGGAATCAAGAAGCTTGAGCACCCACACAAATCTAACATGGAGCTCCTCACTCAAGGCGCTCAAAACTTCACAGCCAAACTCAAGTTCAGTGCCCAAGCCATTTCCCGCTGCCATGGAAACCAAGTGCTCTGGCAGCACATATGTCTGAAAGGAGATATGACACCTAGGGAAGGGAGTGTGCTGGTGATTGGCAACTGCCCGAAGCAGCAGCACAGCTCTTCCAGTGCCAAAACAACTCCACCTGCCTCATGAACTTCACATACCAACAGCTGTCCTGGCAGCTATCTAAGAAACGCTGTTGGGTCACTTCCGGTCCCATGCACATTCATCCCAGTGGGATGGAATCAAGCAGCTTCAGCACCCACACGAAACGAACATGGAGCTCCTCACTCAAGGCGCTCAAAACTCCATGGCCAAAGACAAGTTCAGTGCCCAAGCCATTTCCCGCTGCCATGGAAACCAAGTGCTCTGGCAGCACATATGTCTGAAAGTGGATATGACACCTAGGGAAGGGAGTGTGCTGGTGAATGGCAACTGCCCGAAGCAGCAGCACAGCTCTTCCACTGCCAAAACAACTCCACCTGCCTCATGAACTTCACATACCATCAGCTGTCCTGGCAGCTATCTACTAACCCCTGTTGGGTCACTTCCGGTCCCATGCCCATTGAGCCCAGGGGGAAGGAATCAAGCAGCTTCAGCACCCACACAAAACTAACATGGAGCTCCTCACGCAAGGTGCTCAAAACCCCACAGCCAAAGACAAGTTCAGTGCCCAAGCCATTTCCCGCTGCCATGGAACTCAAGTGCTCTGGCAGCACATATGTCTGAAAGTGGATATGGCACCTAGGGAAGGGAGTGTGGTGGTGAATGGCAACTGCCTGAAGCAGCAGCAGAGCTCTTCCAGTGCCAAAACAACTCCACCTGCCTCATGAACTTCACATACCATCAGCTGTCCTGGCACCTATCTAGGAAACCCTGTTGGGTCACTTCCGATCCCATGCCCATTGAGCCCAGTGGGATGGAATCAAGCAGCTTGAGCACCCACACAAATTTAATGTGGAGCTCCTCACTCAAGGCGCTCAAAACTCCACAGCCGAAGACAAGTTCAGTGCCCTAGCCATTTCCCGCTGCCATGGAAACCAAGTGCTCTGGCAGCACATATGTCTGAAAGTGGATATGACACCTAGGGGAGGGAGTGTGCTGGTGAATGGAAACTGCCTGAAGCAGCAGCACAGCTCTTTCACTGCCAAAACAACTCCACCTGCCTCATGAACTTCACATACCATCAGCTGTCCTGGCAGCTATCTAGGAAACCCTGTTGGGTCACTTCCGGTCCCATGCCCATTGAGCCCAGTGGGATGGAATCAAGCAGCTTCAGCACCCACACAAAACGAACATGGAGCTTCTCACTCAAGGCGCTTAAAACTCCACAGCCAAAGACAAGTTCAGTGCCGAAGCCATTTCCCTCTGCCATGGAAACCAAGTGCTCTGGCAGCACATATGTCTGAAAGTGGATATGACACCTAGGGAAGGGAGTGTGGTGGTGAATGGCAACTGCCCGAAGCAGCAGCACAGCTCTTCCACTGCCAAAACAACTCCACCTGCCTCATGAACTTCACATACCATCAGCTGTCCTGGCAGCTATCTAGGAAACCCTGTTGGGTCACTTCCGGTCCCATGCCCATTGAGACCAGGGGATGGAATCAAGCAGCTTCAGCACCCACACAAAACGAACATGGAGCTCGTCACTCAAGGCGCTAAAATCTCCACAGCCAAAGACAAGTTCAGTGCTGAAGCCATTTCCCGCTGCCATGGAAACCAAGTGCTCTGGCAGCACATATGTGTGAAAGTGGATATGACACCTAGGGAAGGGAGTGTGCTGGTGAATGGAAACTGCCGGAAGCAGCAGCACAGCTCTTCCACTGCCAAAGAACTCCACCTGCCTCATAAACTTCACATACCATCAGCTGTCCTGGCAGCTATCTAGGAACCCTGTTGGGTCACTTCCGGTCCCATGCCCATTGAGCCCAGTGGGATGGAATCAAGCAGCTTCAGCACCCACACAAAACGAACATGGAGCTCCTCACTTAAGACGCTCAAAACTCCACGGCCAAAGACAAGTTCAGTGCCCTAGCCATTTCCCGCTGCCATGGAAACCAAGTGCTCTGGCAGCACATATGTCTGAAAGTGGATATGACACCTAGGGAAGGGAGTGTGCTGGTCAATGGCAACTGCCCGAAGCAGCAGCACAGCTCTTCCACTGCCAAAACTACTCCATCTGCCTCATGAACTTCACATACCATCAGCTGTCCTGGCAGCTATCTAGGAAACCCTGTTGGGTCACTTCCGGTCCCAAGCATATTGAGCCCAGTGGGATGGAATCAAGCAGCTTCAGCAAACACACAAAACGAACATGGAGCTTCTCACTCTAGGCGCTCAAAACTCCACAGCCAAAGACAAGTTCAGTGCCCAAGCCATTTCCCGCTGCCATGGAAACCAAGTGCTCTGGCAGCACATATGTCTGAAAGTGGATATGACACCTAGGGAAGGAGGTGTGCTGGTGAATGGCACCTGTCCGAAGCAGCAGCACAGCTCTTCCAGTGCGAAAACAACTCCACCTGCCTCATGAACTTCACATACCATCAGCTGTCCTGGCAGCTATCTGGAAACCCTGTTGGGTCACTTCCGGTCCCACGCCCATTGATCCCAGTGGGATGGAATCAAGCAGCTTCAGCACCCACACAAAACGAACATGGAGCTCCTCACTCAAGGCGCTCAAAACTCCACAGCCAAAGACAAGTTCAGTGCCCAAGCCATTTCCCGCTGCCATGGAACTCAAGTGCTCTGGCAGCACATATGTCTGAAAGTGGATATGACACCTAGGGAAGAGAGTGTGCTGGTGAATGGCAACTGCCTGAAGCAGCAGCACAGCTCTTCCACTGCCAAAACAACTCCACCTGCCTCATGCACTTCACATACCATCAGCTGTCCTGGCAGCTATCTAGAAACCCTGTTGGCTCACTACCGGTCCCATGCCCATTGAGCCCAGTGGGATGGAATCAAGCAGCTTCAGCACCCACACAGATCTAACATGGAGCTCCTCACTCAAGGAGCTTAAAACTCCACGGCCAAAGACAAGTTCAGTGCCCAAGCCATTTCCCGCTGCCATGGAAACCAAGTGCTCTGGCAGCACATATGTCTGAAAGTGGATATGACACCTAGGGAAGGGAGTGTACTGGTGAATGGCAACTGCCTGAAGCAGCAGCACAGCTCTTCCACTGCCAAAACAACTCCACATGTCTCATGAACTTCACATACCATCAGCTGTCCTGCAGCTATCTAGGAAACCCTGTTGTGTCACTTCCGGTCCCATGCCCATTGAGCCCAGTGGGATGGAATCAAGCAGCTTCAGCACCCACACAAATCTAACATGGAGCTCCTCACTCAAGGCGCTCAAAACTACATGGCGAAAGACAAGTTCAGTGCCCAAGCCATTTCCCGCTGCCATGGAACTCAAGTGCTCTGGCAGCACATATGTCTGAAAGTGGATATGACACCTAGGGAAGGGAGTGTGCTGGTGAATGGCAACTGCCTGAAGCAGCAGCACAGCTCTTCCAGTGCCAAAACAACTTCACCTGCCTCATGAACTTCACATACCATCAGCTGTCCTGGCAGCTATCTAGAAAACCCTGTTGGCTCACTTCCGGTCCCATGCCCATTGAGCCCAGTGAAATGGAATCAAGCAGCTTCAGCACCCACACAAATCTAACATGGAGCTCCTCACTCAAGGAGCGCAAAACCCCACAGCCAAAGACAAGTTCAGTGCCCAAGCCATTTCCCGCTGCCATGGAAACCAAGTGCTCTGGCAGCACATATGTCTGAAAGTGGATATGACACCTAGGGAAGGGAGTGTGGTAGTGAATGGCAACTGCCCGAAGCAGTAGCACAGCTCTTCCACTGCCAAAACAACTCCACCTGCCTCATGAACTTCACATATAATCAGCTGTCCTGGCAGCTATCTAGGAAACCCTGTTGGGTCACTTCCGGTCCCATGCCCATTGAGCCCAGTGGGATGGAATCAAGCACCTTGAGCACCCACACAAATCTAACATGGAGCTCCTCACTCAAGGCGCTCAAAACTCCATGGCCAAAGACAAGTTCAGTAGCCAAGCCATTTCCCGCTGCCATGGAAACCAAGTGCTCTGGCAGCACATATGTCTGAAAGTGGATATGACACCTAGGGAAGGGAGTGTGTTGGTGAGTGGCAACTGCCCGAAGCAGCAGCACAGCTCTTCCAGTGCCAAAACAACTCCACCTGCCTCATGCACTTCACATACCATCAGCTGTCCTGGCAGCTATCTAGGAAACCCTGTTGGGTCACTTCCGGTCCCATGCCCATTGAGCCCAGTGGGATGGAATCAAGCAGCTTCAGCACCCACGCAAAACTAACATGGAGCTCCTCACTCAAGGCGCTCAAAACTCCGCAGCCAAAGACAAGTTCAGTGCCCAAGCCATTTCCCGCTGCCATGGAAACCAAGTGCTCTGGCAGCACATATGTCTGAAAGTGGATATGACACCTAGGGAAGGGAGTGTGGTGGTGAATGGCAACTGCCCGAAGCAGCAGCACAGCTCTTCCACTGCCAAAACAACTCCACCTGCCTCATGAACTTCACATACCATCAGCTGTCCTGGCAGCTATCTAGGAAACCCTGTTTGGTCACTTCCGGTCCCATGCCCATTGAGCCCAGTGGGATGGAATCAAGCAGCTTCAGCACCCACACAAAACGAACATGGAGCTCCTCACTCAAGGCGCTCAAAACTCCACGGCCAAAGACAAGTTCAGTGCCCAAGCCATTTCCCGCTGCTTTGGAAACTAAGAGCTCTGGCAGCACATATCTCTGAAAGTGGATATGACACCTAGGGAAGGGTGTGTGCTGGAGAATGTCAACTTCCCGAAGCAGCAGCACAGCTCTTCCACTGCCAAAACAACTCCACCTGCCTCATGAACTTCACATACCATCAGCTGTCCTGGCAGCTATCTAGGAAACCCTGTTGGGTCACTTCCGGTCCCATGCCCATTGAGCCTAGTGGGATGGAATCAAGCAGCTTCAGCATTCACACAAAACGAACATGGAGCTCCTCACTCAAGGCGCTCAAAACTCCACGGCCAAAGACAAGTTCAGTGCCCAAGCCATTTCCCGCTGCCATGGAAACCAAGTGCTCTGGCAGCACATATGTCTGAAAGTGGATATGACACCTAGAGAAGGGAGTGTGCTGGTGAATGGCAACTGCCCGAAGCAGCAGCACAGCTCTTCCACTGCCAAAACAACTCCACCTGCCTCATGAACTTCACATACCATCAGCTGTCCTGGCAGCTCTCTAGGAAACCCTGTTGGGACACTTCCGGTCCCATGCCCATTGAGCCCAGTGGGATGGAATCAAGCAGCTTCAGCACCCACACAAAACGAACATGGAGCTCCTCACTCAAGGCGCTCAAAATTCCATGGCGGAAGACAAGTTCAGTGCCCAAGCCATTTCCCGCTGCCATGGAAACCAAGTGCTCTGGCAGCACATATGTCTGAAAGTGGATATGACACCTAGGGAAGAGAGTGTGTTGGTGAATGGCAACTGCCCGAAGCAGCAGCACAGCTCTTCTACTGCCAAAACAACTCCACCTGCCTCATGAACTTCACATACCATCAGCTGTCCTGGCAGTATCTAGGAAACCCTGTTGGGTCACTTCCGGTCCCATGCCCATTGAGGGCAGTGGGATGGAATCAAGCAGCTTCAGCACCCACACAAAACGAACATGGAGCTCCTCACTCAAGGCACTCAAAACTCCACAGCCAAAGACAAGTTCAGTGCCCAAGCCATTTCCCGCTGCCATGGAAACCAAGTGCTCTGGCAGCACATATGTCTGAAAGTGGATATGACACCTAGGGAAGGGAGTGTGGTGGTGAAAGGCAACTGCCTGAAGCAGCAGCACAGCTCTTCCACTGCCAAAACAACTCCATCTGCCTCATGAACTTCCCATACCATCAGCTGTCCTGGCAGCTATCTAGGAAACCCTGTTGGGTCACTTCCGGTCCCATGCCCATTGAGCCCAGTGGGATGGAATCAAGCAGCTTCAGCACCCACACAAATCTAACATGTAACTCCTCACTCAAGGTGCTCAAAATTCCATGGCGGAAGACAAGTTCAGTGCCCAAGCCATTTCCCGCTGCCATGGAAACCAAGTGCTCTGGCAGCACATATGTCTGAAAGTGGATATGACACCTAGGGAAGGGAGTGTGGTGGTGAATGGCAACTGCCCGAAGCAGCAGCACAGCTCTTCCACTGCCAAAACAACTCCACCTGCCTCATGAACTTCACATACCATCAGCTGTCCTGGCAGCTATCTAGGAAACCCTGTTTGGTCACTTCCGGTCCCATGCCCATTGAGCCCAGTGGGATGGAATCAAGCAGCTTCAGCACCCACACAAAACGAACATGGAGCTCCTCACTCAAGGCGCTCAAAACTCCACGGCCAAAGACAAGTTCAGTGCCCAAGCCATTTCCCGCTGCTTTGGAAACTAAGAGCTCTGGCAGCACATATCTCTGAAAGTGGATATGACACCTAGGGAAGGGTGTGTGCTGGAGAATGTCAACTTCCCGAAGCAGCAGCACAGCTCTTCCACTGCCAAAACAACTCCACCTGCCTCATGAACTTCACATACCATCAGCTGTCCTGGCAGCTATCTAGGAAACCCTGTTGGGTCACTTCCGGTCCCATGCCCATTGAGCCTAGTGGGATGGAATCAAGCAGCTTCAGCATTCACACAAAACGAACATGGAGCTCCTCACTCAAGGCGCTCAAAACTCCACGGCCAAAGACAAGTTCAGTGCCCAAGCCATTTCCCGCTGCCATGGAAACCAAGTGCTCTGGCAGCACATATGTCTGAAAGTGGATATGACACCTAGAGAAGGGAGTGTGCTGGTGAATGGCAACTGCCCGAAGCAGCAGCACAGCTCTTCCACTGCCAAAACAACTCCACCTGCCTCATGAACTTCACATACCATCAGCTGTCCTGGCAGCTCTCTAGGAAACCCTGTTGGGACACTTCCGGTCCCATGCCCATTGAGCCCAGTGGGATGGAATCAAGCAGCTTCAGCACCCACACAAAACGAACATGGAGCTCCTCACTCAAGGCGCTCAAAATTCCATGGCGGAAGACAAGTTCAGTGCCCAAGCCATTTCCCGCTGCCATGGAAACCAAGTGCTCTGGCAGCACATATGTCTGAAAGTGGATATGACACCTAGGGAAGAGAGTGTGTTGGTGAATGGCAACTGCCCGAAGCAGCAGCACAGCTCTTCTACTGCCAAAACAACTCCACCTGCCTCATGAACTTCACATACCATCAGCTGTCCTGGCAGTATCTAGGAAACCCTGTTGGGTCACTTCCGGTCCCATGCCCATTGAGGGCAGTGGGATGGAATCAAGCAGCTTCAGCACCCACACAAAACGAACATGGAGCTCCTCACTCAAGGCACTCAAAACTCCACAGCCAAAGACAAGTTCAGTGCCCAAGCCATTTCCCGCTGCCATGGAAACCAAGTGCTCTGGCAGCACATATGTCTGAAAGTGGATATGACACCTAGGGAAGGGAGTGTGGTGGTGAAAGGCAACTGCCTGAAGCAGCAGCACAGCTCTTCCACTGCCAAAACAACTCCATCTGCCTCATGAACTTCCCATACCATCAGCTGTCCTGGCAGCTATCTAGGAAACCCTGTTGGGTCACTTCCGGTCCCATGCCCATTGAGCCCAGTGGGATGGAATCAAGCAGCTTCAGCACCCACACAAATCTAACATGTAACTCCTCACTCAAGGTGCTCAAAATTCCATGGCGGAAGACAAGTTCAGTGCCCAAGCCATTTCCCGCTGCCATGGAAACCAAGTGCTCTGGCAGCACATATGTCTGAAAGTGGATATGACACCTAGGTAAGGGAGTGTGGTGGTGAATGGCAACTGCCCGAAGCAGCAGCACAGCTCTTGCACTGCCAAAACTACTCCACCTGCCTCATGAACTTGACATACCATCAGCTGTCCTGGCAGCTCTCTAGGAAACCCTGTTGGGTCACTTCCGGTCCCATGCCCATTGAGCCCAGTGGGATGGAATCAAGCAGCTTCAGCACAAACACAAAACGAACATGGAGCTCCTCACTCAAGGCGCTCAAAACGCTACGGACAAAGACAAGTTCAGTGCCCAAGCCATTTCCCGCTGCCATGGAAACCAAGTGCTCTGGCAGCACATATGTCTGAAAGTGGATATGACACCTAGGGAAGGGAGTGTGGTGGTGAATGGCAACTGCCCGAAGCAGCAGCACAGCTCTTCCACTGCCAAAACAACTCCACCTGCCTCATGAACTTCATATACCATCAGCTGTCCTGGCAGCTATCTAGGAAACCCTGTTGGGTCACTTCCGGTCCCATGCCCATGGAGCCCAGTGGGATGGAATCAAGCAGCTTCAGCACCCACACAAAACGAACATGGAGCTCCTCACTCAAGGCGCGTAAAACTCCACAGCCAAAGACAAGTTCAGTGCCCAAGCCATTTCCCGCTGCCATGGAAACCAAGTGCTCTGGCAGCACATATGTCTGAAAGTGGATATGACACCTAGGGAAGGGAGTGTGTTGGTGAAAGGCAACTGCCCGAAGCAGCAGCACAGCTCTTCCAGTGCCAAAACAACTCCACCTGCCTCATGAACTTCACATACCATCAGCTGTCCTGGCAGCTATCTAGGAAACCCTGTTGGGTCACTTCCGGTCTCATGCCCATTGAGCCCAGTGGGATGGAATCAAGCAGCTTGAGCACCCACGCAAAATGAACATGGAGCTCCTCACTCAAGGCTCTCCAAACGTCACGGCCAAAGACAAGTTCAGTGCCCAAGCCATTTCCCGCTGCCATGGAACTCAAGTGCTCTGGCAGCACATATGTCTGAAAGTGGATATGACACCTAGGGAAGGGAGTGTGCTGGTGAATGGCAACTGCCCGAAGCAGCAGCACAGCTCTTCCACAGCCAAAACAACTCCACCTACCTCATGAACTTCACATACCATCAGCTGTCCTGGCAGCTATCTAGGAAACCCTGTTGTGTCACTTCCGGTCCCATGCCCATTGAGCCCAGTGGGATGGAATCAAGCAGCTTCAGCACCCACACAAATATAGCATGGAGCTCCTCACTCAAGGCGCTCAAAATTCCATGGCGGAAGACAAGTTCAGTGCCCAAGCCATTTCCCGCTGCCATGGAAACCAAGTGCTCTGGCAGCACATATGTCTGAAAGTGGATATGACACCTAGGGAAGGGAGTCTGGTGGTGAATGGCAACTGCCCGATTCAGCAGCACAGCTCTTCCAGTGCCAAAACAACTCCACCTGCCTCATGAACTTCACATACCATCAGCTGTCCTGGCAGCTATCTAGGAAACCCTGTTGGGTCACTTCCGGTCCCATGCAAATTGAGCCAGTGGGATGGAATCAAGCAGCTTCAGCACCCACACAAAACTAACATGGAGCTCCTCACTCAAGGCGCTCAAAACTCCACAGCCAAAGACAAGTTCAGTGCCCAAGCCATTTCCCGCTGCCATGGAAACCAAGTGCTCTGGCAGCACATAAGTCTGAAAATGGATATGACACCTAGGGAAGGGAGTGTGTTGGTGAATGGCAAATGCCCGAAGCAGCAGCACAGCTCTTCCACTGCCAAAACAACTCCACCTGCCTCATGAACTTGACATACCATCAGCTGTCCTGGCACCTATCTAGGAAACCCTGTTGGGTCCCTTGCGGTCCCACGCCCACTGAGCCCAGTGAGATGGAATCAAGCAGCTTCAGCACCAACACAAAACGAACATGGAGCTCCTTACTCAAGGCGCTCAAAACTCCACGGCCAAAGACAAGTTCAGTGCCCAAGCCATTTCCCGCTGCCATGGAATCCAAGTGCTCTGGCAGCACATATCTCTGAAAGTGGATATGACACCTAGGGAAGGGAGTGTGTTGGTGAATGGCAACTGCCCGAAGCAGCAGCACAGCTCTTCCACTGCCAAAACAACTCCACCTGCCTCATGCACTTCACATACCATCAGCTGTCCTGGCAGCTATCTAGGAAACCTTGTTGGGTCACTTCCGGTCCCATGCACATTGAGCCCAGTGGGATGGAATCAAGCAGCTTCAGCACCCACGCAAAACGAACATGGAGCTTCTCACTCAAGGCGCTCAAAACTCCACAGCCAAAGACAAGTTCAGTGCCCAAGCCATTTCCCGCTGCCATGGAAACCAAGTGCTCTGGCAGCACATATGTCTGAAAGTGGATATGACACCTAGGGAAGGGAGTGTGGTGGTGAATGGCAACTGCCCGAAGCAGCAGCACAGCTCTTCCACTGCCAAAACAACTCCACCTGCCTCATGCACTTCACATACCATCAGCTGTCCTGGCAGCTATCTAGGAAACCCTGTTGGGTCACTTCCGGTCCCATGCACATTGAGCCCAGTGGGATGGAATTAAGCAGCTTGAGCACCCACACAAAACGAACATGGAGCTCCTCACTCAAGGCACTCAAAACTCCACGGCCAAAGACAAGTTCAGTGCCCAAGCCATTTCCCGCTGCCATGGAAACCAAGTGCTCTGGCAGCACATATGTCTGAAAGTGGATATGACACCTAGGGAAGGGAGTGTGCTGGTGAATGGCAACTGCCCGAAGCAGCAGCACAGCTCTTCCACTGCCAAAACAACTCCACCTGCCTCATGCATTTCACATACCATCAGCTGTCCTGGCAGCTCTCTAGGAAACCCTGTTGTGTCACTTCCGTTCCCATGCTCATTGAGCCCAGTGGGATGGAATCAAGCAGCTTCAGCACCCACACAAAACTAACATGGAGCTCCTCACTCAAGGCGCTCAAAACTCCACAGCCAAAGACAAGTTCAGTGCCCAAGCCATTTCGCGCTGCCATGGAAACCAAGTGCTCTGGCAGCACATATCTCTGAAAGTGGATATGACACCTAGGGAAGGGAGTGTGGTGGTGAAAGTCAACTGTCTGAAGCAGCAGCACAGCTCTTCCACTGTCAAAACAACTCCACCTGCCTCATGAACTTCACATACCATCAGCTCTCCTGGCAGCTATCTAGGAAACCCTGTTGGGTCACTTCCGGTCCCATGCCCATTGAGCCCAGTGGGATGGAATCAAGCAGCTTCAGCACCCACACAAAACGAACATGGAGCTCCTCACTCAAGGCGCTCAAAACTCCACAGCCAAAGACAAGTTCAGTGCCCAAGCCATTTCCCGCTGCCATGGAAACCAAGTGCTCTGGCAGCACATATCTCTGAAAGTGGATATGACACCTAGAGAAGGGAGTGTGCTGGTGAATGGCAACTGCCCGAAGCAGCAGCACAGCTCTTCCACTGCCAAAACAACTCCACCTGCCTCATGAACTTCACATACCATCAGCTGTCCTGGCAGCTATCTAGGAAACCCTGTTGGCTCACTTCCGGTCCCATGCCCATTGAGCCCAGTGGGATGGAATCAAGCAGCTTGAGCACCCACACAAATCTAACATGTAACTCCTCACTCAAGGTGCTCAAAACGTCACGGCCAAAGACAAGTTCAGTGCCCAAGCCATTTCCCGCTGCCATGGAAACCAAGTGCTCTGGCAGCACATATGTCTGAAAGTGGATATGACACCTAGGGAAGGGAGTGTGCTGGTGAATGGCAACTGCCCGAAGCAGCAGCACAGCTCTTCCAGTGCCAAAACAACTCCACCTGCCTCATGCACTTCACATACCATCAGCTGTCCTGGCAGCTATCTAGGAAACCCTGTTGGGTCACTTCCGGTCCCATGCCCATTGAGCCCAGTGGGATGGAATCAAGCAGCTTCAGCACCCACACAAAACGAACATGGAGCTCCTCACTCAAGGCGCTCAAAACTCCACAGCCAAAGACAAGTTCAGTGCCCAAGCCATTTCCCGCTGCCATGGAAACCAAGTGCTCTGGCAGCACATATCTCTGAAAGTGGATATGACACCTAGAGAAGGGAGTGTGCTGGTGAATGGCAACTGCCCGAAGCAGCAGCACAGCTCTTCCACTGCCAAAACAACTCCACCTGCCTCATGAACTTCACATACCATCAGCTGTCCTGGCAGCTATCTAGGAAACCCTGTTGGCTCACTTCCGGTCCCATGCCCATTGAGCCCAGTGGGATGGAATCAAGCAGCTTGAGCACCCACACAAATCTAACATGTAACTCCTCACTCAAGGTGCTCAAAACGTCACGGCCAAAGACAAGTTCAGTGCCCAAGCCATTTCCCGCTGCCATGGAAACCAAGTGCTCTGGCAGCACATATGTCTGAAAGTGGATATGACACCTAGGGAAGGGAGTGTGCTGGTGAATGGCAACTGCCCGAAGCAGCAGCACAGCTCTTCCAGTGCCAAAACAACTCCACCTGCCTCATGAACTTCACATACCATCAGCTGTCCTGGCAGCTATCTAGGAAACCCTGTTGGGTCACTTCCGGTCCCATGCCCATTGAGCCCAGTGGGATGGAATCAAGCAGCTTCAGCACCCACACAAAACGAACATGGAGCTCCTCACTCAAGGCGCTCAAAACTCCACAGCCAAAGACAAGTTCAGTGCCCAAGCCATTTCCCGCTGCCATGGAAACCAAGTGCTCTGGCAGCACATATCTCTGAAAGTGGATATGACACCTAGAGAAGGGAGTGTGCTGGTGAATGGCAACTGCCCGAAGCAGCAGCACAGCTCTTCCACTGCCAAAACAACTCCACCTGCCTCATGAACTTCACATACCATCAGCTGTCCTGGCAGCTATCTAGGAAACCCTGTTGGCTCACTTCCGGTCCCATGCCCATTGAGCCCAGTGGGATGGAATCAAGCAGCTTCAGCACCCACACAAAACGAACATGGAGCTCCTCACTCAAGGCGCTCAAAACTCCACAGCCAAAGACAAGTTCAGTGCCCAAGCCATTTCCCGCTGCCATGGAAACCAAGTGCTCTGGCAGCACATATCTCTGAAAGTGGATATGACACCTAGAGAAGGGAGTGTGCTGGTGAATGGCAACTGCCCGAAGCAGCAGCACAGCTCTTCCAGTGCCAAAACAACTCCACCTGCCTCATGCATTTCACATACCATCAGCTGTCCTGGCAGCTCTCTAGGAAACCCTGTTGGCTCACTTCCGGTCCCACGCCCATTGAGCCCAGTGGGATGGAATCAAGCAGCTTCAGCACCCACACAAAACGAACATGGAGCTCCTCACTCAAGGCGCTCAAAACTCCACGGACAAAGACAAGTTCAGTGCCCAAGCCATTTCCCGCTGCCATGGAAACCAAGTGCTCTGGCAGCACATATCTCTGAAAGTGGATATGACACCTAGGGAAGGGAGTGTGGTGGTGAATGGCAACTGCCCGAAGCAGCAGCACAGCTCTTCCACTGCCAAAACAACTCCACCTGCCTCATGAACTTGACATACCATCAGCTGTCCTGGCAGCTATCTAGGAAACCCTGTTGGGTCACATCCGGTCCCATGCACATTGAGCCCAGTGGGATGGAATCAAGCAGCTTCAGCACCCACACAAAACGAACATGGAGCTCCTCACTCAAGGCGCTCAAAACTCCACGGCCAAAGACAAGTTCAGTGCCCAAGCCATTTCGCGCTGCCATGGAAACCAAGTGCTCTGGCAGCACATATGTCTGAAAGTGGATATGACTCCTAGGAAAGGGAGTGTGGTGGTGAATGGCAACTGCCCGAAGCAGCAGCACAGCTCTTCCAGTGCCAAAACAACTCCACCTGCCTCATGCATTTCACATACCATCAGCTGTCCTGGCAGCTATCTAGGAAACCCTGTTGGGTCACTTCCGGTCCCATGCACATTGAGCCCAGTGGGATGGAATCAAGCAGCTTCAGCACCCACACAAAACGAACATGGAGCTCCTCACTCAAGGCGCTCAAAACTCCACGGCCAAAGACAAGTTCAGTGCCCAAGCCATTTCCCGCTGCCATGGAAACCAAGTGCTCTGGCAGCACATATGTCTGAAAGTGGATATGACACCTAGGGAAGGGAGTGTGCTGGTGAAAGGCAACTGCCTGAAGCAGCAGCACAGCTCTTCCACTGCCAAAACAACTCTACCTGCCTCATGAACTTCACATACCAACAGCTGTCCTGGCACCTATCTAGGAAACCCTGTTGGGTCACTTCCGGTCCCATGCCCATTGAGCCCAGTGGGATGGAATCAAGCAGCTTGAGCACCCACACAAATCTAACATGTAACTCCTCACTCAAGGTGCTCAAAACGTCACAGCCAAAGACAAGTTCAGTGCCCAAGCCATTTCCCGCTGCCATGGAAACCAAGTGCTCTGGCAGCACATATGTCTGAAAGTGGATATGACACCTAGGGAAGGGAGTGTGCTGGTGAATGGCAACTGCCCGAAGCAGCAGCACAGCTCTTCCAGTGCCAAAACAACTCCACCTGCCTCATGCACTTCACATACCATCAGCTGTCCTGGCAGCTATCTAGGAAACCCTGTTGGGTCACTTCCGGTCCCATGCCCATTGAGCCCAGTGGGATGGAATCAAGCAGCTTCAGCACCCACACAAAACGAACATGGAGCTCCTCACTCAAGGCGCTCAAAACTCCACAGCCAAAGACAAGTTCAGTGCCCAAGCCATTTCCCCCTGCCATGGAAACCAAGTGCTCTGGCAGCACATATCTCTGAAAGTGGATATGACACCTAGGGAAGGGAGTGTGCTGGTGAAAGGCAACTGCCCGAAGCAGCAGCACAGCTCTTCCACTGCCAAAACAACTCCACCTGCCTCATGAACTTCACATACCATCAGCTGTCCTGGCAGCTATCTAGGAAACCCTGTTGGCTCACTTCCGGTCCCATGCCCATTGAGCCCAGTGGGATGGAATCAAGCAGCTTGAGCACCCACACAAATCTAACATGTAACTCCTCACTCAAGGTGCTCAAAACGTCACGGCCAAAGACAAGTTCAGTGCCCAAGCCATTTCCCGCTGCCATGGAAACCAAGTGCTCTGGCAGCACATATGTCTGAAAGTGGATATGACACCTAGGGAAGGGAGTGTGCTGGTGAATGGCAACTGCCCGAAGCAGCAGCACAGCTCTTCCAGTGCCAAAACAACTCCACCTGCCTCATGCACTTCACATACCATCAGCTGTCCTGGCAGCTATCTAGGAAACCCTGTTGGGTCACTTCCGGTCCCATGCCCATTGAGCACAGTGGGATGGAATCAAGCAGCTTCAGCACCCACACAAAACTAACATGGAGCTCCTCACTCAAGGCGCTCAAAACTCCACAGCCAAAGACAAGTTCAGTGCCCAAGCCATTTCCCGCTGCCATGGAAACCAAGTGCTCTGGCAGCACATATCTCTGAAAGTGGATATGACACCTAGAGAAGGGAGTGTGCTGGTGAATGGCAACTGCCCGAAGCAGCAGCACAGCTCTTCCAGTGCCAAAACAACTCCACCTGCCTCATGAACTTCACATACCATCAGCTGTCCTGGCAGCTATCTAGGAAACCCTGTTGGCTCACTTCCGGTCCCATGCACATTGAGCCCAGTGGGATGGAATCAAGCAGCTTCAGCACCCACACAAAACGAACATGGAGCTCCTCACTCAAGGCGCTCAAAACTCCACGGCCAAAGACAAGTTCAGTGCCCAAGCCATTTCCCGCTGCCATGGAAACCAAGTGCTCTGGCAGCACATATGTCTGAAAGTGGATATGACACCTAGGGAAGGGAGTGTGGTGGTGAATGGCAACTGCCCGAAGCAGCAGCACAGCTCTTCCAGTGCCAAAACAACTCCACCTGCCTCATGCACTTCACATACCATCAGCTGTCCTGGCAGCTATCTAGGAAACCCTGTTGGGTCACTTCCGGTCCCATGCCCATTGAGCCCAGTGGGATGGAATCAAGCAGCTTCAGCACCCACACAAAACTAACATGGAGCTCCTCACTCAAGGCGCTCAAAACTCCACAGCCAAAGACATGTTCAGTGCCCAAGCCATTTCCCGCTGCCATGGAAACCAAGTGCTCTGGCAGCACATATCTCTGAAAGTGGATATGACACCTAGAGAAGGGAGTGTGCTGGTTAATGGCAACTGCCCGAAGCAGCAGCACAGCTCTTCCACTGCCAAAACAACTCCACCTGCCTCATGAACTTGACATACCATCAGCTGTCCTGGCAGCTCTCTAGGAAACCCTGTTGGCTCACTTCCGGTCCCACGCCCATTGAGCCCAGTGGGATGGAATCAAGCAGCTTAAGCACCCACACAAAACGAACATGGAGCTCCTCACTCAAGGCGCTCAAAACTCCACGGACAAAGACAAGTTCAGTGCCCAAGCCTTTTCCCGCTGCCATGGAAACCAAGTGCTCTGGCAGCACATATCTCTGAAAGTGGATATGACACCTAGGGAAGGGAGTGTGGTGGTGAATGGCAACTGCCCGAAGCAGCAGCACAGCTCTTCCAGTGCCAAAACAACTCCACCTGCCTCATGAACTTGACATACCATCAGCTGTCCTGGCAGCTATCTAGGAAACCCTGTTGGGTCACTTCCGGTCCCATGCACATTGAGCCCAGTGGGATGGAATCAAGCAGCTTCAGCACCCACACAAAACGAACATGGAGCTTCTCACTCAAGGCGCTCAAAAATCCACAGCCAAAGACAAGTCCATTGCCCAAGCCATTTCCCGCTGCCATGGAAACCAAGTGCTCTGGCAGCACATATCTCTGAAAGTGGATATGACTCCTAGGAAAGGGAGTGTGCTGATGAATGGCAACTGCCCGAAGCAGCAGCACAGCTCTTCCACTGCCAAAACAACTCCACCTGCCTCATGCATTTCACATACCATCAGCTGTCCTGGCATGTATCTAGGAAACCCTGTTGGGTCACTTCCGGTCCCATGCCCATTGAGCCCAGTGGGATGGAATTAAGCAGCTTCAGCACCCACACAAAACTAACATGGAGCTCCTCACTCAAGGCGCTCAAAACTCCACGGCCAAAGACAAGTTCAGTGCCCAAGCCATTTCCCGCTGCCATGGAAACCAAGGGCTCTGGCAGCACATATGTCTGAAAGTGGATATGACACCTAGGGAAGGGAGTGTGGTGGTGAATGGCAACTGCCCGAAGCAGCAGCACAGCTCTTCCACTGCCAAAACAACTCCACCTGCCTCATGAACTTCACATACCATCAGCTGTCCTGGCAGCTCTCTAGGAAACCCTGTTGGGTCACTTCCGGTCCCATGCTCTTTGAGCCCAGTGGGATGGAATCAAGCAGCTTCAGCACCCACACAAAACGAACATGGAGCTCCTCACTCAAGGCGCTCAAAGCTCCACAGCCAAAGACAAGTTCAGTGCCCAAGCCATTTCCCGCTGCCATGGAAACCAAGTGCTCTGGCAGCACATATGTCTGAAAGTGGATATGACACCTAGGAAAGGGAGTGTGCTGGTGAAAGGCAACTGCCCGAAGCAGCAGCACAGCTCTTCCAGTGCCAAAACAACTCCACCTGCCTCATGCACTTCACATACCATCAGCTGTCCTGGCAGCTATCTAGGAAACCCTGTTGGGTCACTTCCGGTCCCATGCCCATTGAGCCCAGTGGGATGGAATCAAGCAGCTTCAGCACCCACACAAATCTAACATGGAGCTCCTCACTCAAGGCGCTCAAAACTCCACAGCCAAAGACAAGTTCAGTGCCCAAGGCATTTCCCGCTGCCATGGAAACCAAGTGCTCTGGCAGCACATATGTCTGAAAGTGGATATGACACCTAGGGAAGGGAGTGTGCTGGTGAATGGCAACTGCCCGAAGCAGCAGCACAGCTCTTCCACTGCCAAAACAACTCCACCTGCCTCATGAACTTCACATACCATCAGCTGTCCTGGCAGCTATCTAGGAAACCCTGTTGGGTCACTTCCGGTCCCATGCCCATTGAGCACAGTGGGATGGAATCAAGCAGCTTCAGCACCCACACAAAACGAACATGGAGCTCCTCACTCAAGGTGCTCAAAACTCCACGGCCAAAGACAAGTTCAGTGCCCAAGCCATTTCCCGCTGCCATGGAAACCAAGTGCTCTGGCAGCACATATCTCTGAAAATGGATATGACACCTAGGGAAGGGAGTCTGTTGGTGAATGGCAACTGCCCGAAGCAGCAGCACAGCTCTTCCAGTGCCAAAACAACTCCACCTGCCTCATGCACTTCACATACCATCAGCTGTCCTGGCAGCCTTCTAGGAAACCCTGTTGGGTCACTTCCGCTCCCACGCCCATTGAGCCCTGTGGGATGGAATCAAGCAGCTTCAGCACCCACACAAAACGAACATGGAGCTCCTCACTCAAGGCGCTCAAAACTCCACGGCCAAAGACAAGTTCAGTGCCCAAGCCATTTCCCGCTGCCATGGAAACCAAGTGCTCTGGCAGCACATATGTGTGAAAGTGGATATGACACCTAGGGAAGGGAGTGTGGTGGTGAATGGCAACTGCCCGAAGCAGCAGCACAGCTCTTCCAGTGCCAAAACAACTCCACCTGCCTCATGCATTTCACATACCATCAGCTGTCCTGGCAGCTCTCTAGGAAACCCTGTTGGGTCACTTCCGGTCCCATGCCCATTGAGCCCAGTGGGATGGAATTAAGCAGCTTCAGTACCCACACAAAACGAACATGGAGCTCCTCACTCAAGGCGCTCAAAACTCCACGGACAAAGACAAGTTCAGTGCCCAAGCCATTTCCCGCTGCCATGGAAACCAAGTGCTCTGGCAGCACATATGTCTGAAAGTGGATATGACACCTAGGGAAGGGAGTGTGCTGGTGAATGGCAACTGCCCGAAGCAGCAGCACAGCTCTTCCACTGCCAAAACAACTCCACCTGCCTCATGAACTTCACATACCATCAGCTGTCCTGGCAGCTCTCTAGGAAACCCTGTTGGGTCACTTCCGGTCCCATGCTCTTTGAGCCCAGTGGGATGGAATCAAGCAGCTTCAGCACCCACACAAAACTAACATGGAGCTCCTCACTCAAGGCGCTCAAAACTCCACAGCCAAAGACAAGTTCAGTGCCCAAGCCATTTCCCGCTGCCATGGAAACCAAGTGCTCTGGCAGCACATATGTCTGAAAGTGGATATGACACCTAGGGAAGGGAGTGTGCTGGTGAAAGGCAACTGCCTGAAGCAGCAGCACAGCTCTTCCAGTGCCAAAACAACTCCACCTGCCTCATGAACTTCACATACCATCAGCTGTCCTGGCAGCTATCTAGGAAACCCTGTGGGGTCACTTCCGGTCCCATGCCCATTGAGCCCAGTGGGATGGAATCAAGCAGCTTGAGCACCCACACAAATCTAACATGTAACTCCTCACTCAAGGTGCTCAAAACGTCACGGCCAAAGACAAGTTCAGTGCCCAAGCCATTTCCCGCTGCCATGGAAACCAAGTGCTCTGGCAGCACATATGTGTGAAAGTGGATATGACACCTAGGGAAGGGAGTGTGCTGGTGAATGGCAACTGCCCGAAGCAGCAGCACAGCTCTTCCACTGCCAAAACAACTCCACCTGCCTCATGAACTTCACATACCATCAGCTGTCCTGGCAGCTATCTAGGAAACCCTGTTGGGTCACTTCCGGTCCCATGCCCATTGAGCACAGTGGGATGGAATCAAGCAGCTTCAGCACCCACACAAAACGAACATGGAGCTCCTCACTCAAGGTGCTCAAAACTCCACGGCCAAAGACAAGTTCAGTGCCCAAGCCATTTCCCGCTGCCATGGAAACCAAGTGCTCTGCCAGCACATATCTCTGAAAATGGATATGACACCTAGGGAAGGGAGTCTGTTGGTGAATGTCAACTGCCCGAAGCAGCAGCACAGCTCTTCCACTGCCAAAACAACTGCACCTGCCTCATGCACTTCACATACCATCAGCTGTCCTGGCAGCCTTCTAGGAAACCCTGTTGGGTCACTTCCGGTCCCACGCCCATTGAGCCCAGTGGGATGGAATCAAGCAGCTTCAGCACCCACACAAAACGAACATGGAGCTCCTCACTCAAGGCGCTCAAAACTCCACGGCCAAAGACAAGTTCAGTGCCCAAGCCATTTCCCGCTGCCATGGAAACCAAGTGCTCTGGCAGCACATATGTCTGAAAGTGGATATGACACCTAGGGAAGGGAGTGTGCTGGTGAATGGCAACTGCCCGAAGCAGCAGCACAGCTCTTCCAGTGCCAAAACAACTCCACCTGCCTCATGAACTTCACATACCATCAGCTGTCCTGGCACCTATCTAGGAAACCCTGTTGGGTCACTTCCGGTCCCATGCCCATTGAGCCCAGTGGGATGGAATCAAGCAGCTTCAGCACCCACACAAAACTAACATGGAGCTCCTCACTCAAGGCGCTCAAAACTCCACGGCCAAAGACAAGTTCAGTGCCCAAGCCATTTCCCGCTGCCATGGAAACCAAGTGCTCTGGCAGCACATATGTCTGAAAGTAGATATGACACCTAGGGAAGGGAGTGTGCTGGTGAATGGCAACTGCCCGAAGCAGCAGCACAGCTCTTCCACTGCCAAAACAACTCCACCTGCCTCATGAACTTCACATACCATCAGCTGTCCTGGCAGCTATCTAGGAAACCCTGTGGGGTCACTTCCGGTCCCATGCCCATTGAGCCCAGTGGGATGGAATCAAGCAGCTTGAGCACCCACACAAATCTAACATGTAACTCCTCACTCAAGGTGCTCAAAACGTCACGGCCAAAGACAAGTTCAGTGCCCAAGCCATTTCCCGCTGCCATGGAAACCAAGTGCTCTGGAAGCACATATGTCTGAAAGTGGATATGACACCTAGGGAAGGGAGTGTGGTGGTGAATGGCAACTGCCCGAAGCAGCAGCACAGCTCTTCCACTGCCAAAACAACTCCACCTGCCTCATGAACTTCACATACCATCAGCTGTCCTGGCAGCTATCTAGGAAACCCTGTTGGGTCACTTCCGGTCCCATGCCCATTGAGCCCAGTGGGATGGAATCAAGCAGCTTCAGCACCCACACAAAACGAACATGGAGCTCCTCACTCAAGGTGCTCAAAACTCCACGGCCAAAGACAAGTTCAGTGCCCAAGCCATTTCCCGCTGCCATGGAAACCAAGTGCTCTGCCAGCACATATCTCTGAAAATGGATATGACACCTAGGGAAGGGAGTCTGTTGGTGAATGGCAACTGCCCGAAGCAGCAGCACAGCTCTTCCACTGCCAAAACAACTGCACCTACCTCATGCACTTCACATACCATCAGCTGTCCTGGCAGCCTTCTAGGAAACCCTGTTGGGTCACTTCCGGTCCCACGCCCATTGAGCCCAGTGGGATGGAATCAAGCAGCTTCAGCACCCACACAAAACGAACATGGAGCTCCTCACTCAAGGCGCTCAAAACTCCACGGCCAAAGACAAGTTCAGTGCCCAAGCCATTTCCCGCTGCCATGGAAACCAAGTGCTCTGGCAGCACATATGTCTGAAAGTGGATATGACACCTAGGGAAGGGAGTGTGGTGGTGAATGGCAACTGCCCGAAGCAGCAGCACAGCTCTTCCAGTGCCAAAACAACTCCACCTGCCTCATGAACTTCACATACCATCAGCTGTCCTGGCACCTATCTAGGAAACCCTGTTGGGTCACTTCCGGTCCCATGCCCATTGAGCCCAGTGGGATGGAATCAAGCAGCTTCAGCACCCACACAAAACGAACATGGAGCTCCTCACTCAAGGCGCTCAAAACTCCACAGCCAAAGACAAGTTCAGTGCCCAAGCCATTTCCCGCTGCCATGGAAACCAAGTGCTCTGGCAGCACATATGTCTGAAAGTGGATATGACACCTAGGGAAGGGAGTGTGCTGGTGAATGGCAACTGCCCGAAGCAGCAGCACAGCTCTTCCACTGCCAAAACAACTCCACCTGCCTCATGAACTTCACATACCATCAGCTGTCCTGGCAGCTATCTAGGAAACCCTGTTAGCTCACTTCCAGTCCCATGCCCATTGAGCCCAGTGGGATGGAATCAAGCAGCTTAAGCACCCACACAGATCTAACATGGAGCTCCTCACTCAAGGCGCTCAAAACTCCACAGCCAAAGACAAGTTCAGTGCCCAAGCCATTTCCCGCTGCCATGGAAACCAAGTGCTCTGGCAGCACATATCTCTGAAAGTGGATATGACACCTAGGGAAGGGAGTGTGCTGGTGAATGGCAACTGCCCGAAGCAGCAGCACAGCTCTTCCACTGCCAAAACAACTCCACCTGCCTCATGAACTTCACATACCATCAGCTGTCCTGGCAACTCTCTAGGAAACCCTGTTGGGTCACTTCCGGTCCCATGCTCTTTGAGCCCAGTGGGATGGAATCAAGCAGCTTCAGCACCCACACAAAACTAACATGGAGCTCCTCACTCAAGGCGCTCAAAGCTCCACAGCCAAAGACAAGTTCAGTGCCCAAGCCATTTCCCGCTGCGATGGAAACCAAGTGCTCTGGCAGCACATATGTCTGAAAGTGGATATGACACCTAGGGAAGGGAGTGTGCTGGTGAAAGGCAACTGCCTGAAGCAGCAGCACAGCTCTTCCAGTGCCAAAACAACTCCACCTGCCTCATGAACTTCACATACCATCAGCTGTCCTGGCAGCTATCTAGGAAACCCTGTTGGGTCACTTCTGGTCCCATGCCCATTGAGCCCAGTGGGATGGAATCAAGCAGCTTCAGCACCCACACAAATCTAACATGTAACTCCTCACTCAAGGCGCTCAAAACTCCACAGCCAAAGACAAGTTCAGTGCCCAAGCCATTTCCCGCTGCCATGGAAACCAAGTGCTCTGGCAGCACATATGTGTGAAAGTGGATATGACACCTAGAGTAGTGAGTGTGCTGGTGAATGGCAACTGCCCGAAGCAGCAGCACAGCTCTTCCAGTGCCAAAACAACTCCACCAGCCTCATGAACTTCACATACCATCAGCTGTCCTGGCAGCTATCTAGGAAACCCTGTTGGGTCACTTCCGGTCCCATGCCCATTGAGCCCAGTGGGATGGAATCAAACAGCTTCAGCACCCACACAGATCTAACATGGAGCTCCTCACTCAAGGCGCTCAAAACGTCACGGCCAAAGACAAGTTCAGTGTCAAGGCATTTCCCGCTGCCATGGAAACCAAGTGCTCTGGCAGCACATATGTCTGAAAGTGGATATGACACCTAGGGAAGGGAGTGTGCTGGTGAATGGCAACTGCCCGAAGCAGCAGCACAGCTCTTCCACTGCCAAAACAACTCCACCTGCCTCATGCATTTCACATACCATCAGCTGTCCTGGCAGGTATTTAGGAAACCCTGTTGGGTCACTTCCGGTCCCATGCCCATTGAGCCCAGTGGGATGGAATTAAGCAGCTTCAGCACCCACACAAAACGAACATGGAGCTCCTCACTCAAGGCGCTCAAAGCTCCACGGCCAAAGACAAGTTCAGTGCCCAAGCCATTTCCTGCTGCCATGGAAACCAAGTGCTCTGGCAGCACATATGTCTGAAAGTGGATATGACACCTAGGGAAGGGAGTGTGCTGGTGAAAGGCAACTGCCTGAAGCAGCAGCACAGCTCTTCCAGTGCCAAAACAACTCCACCTGCCTCATGAACTTCACATACCATCAGCTGTCCTGGCAGCTATCTAGGAAACACTGTGGGGTCACTTCCGGTCCCATGCCCATTGAGCCCAGTGGGATGGAATCAAGCAGCTTGAGCACCCACACAAATCTAACATGTAACTCCTCACTCAAGGTGCTCAAAACGTCACGGCCAAAGACAAGTTCAGTGCCCAAGCCATTTCCTGCTGCCATGGAAACCAAGTGCTCTGGCAGCACATATGTCTGAAAGTGGATATGACACCTAGGGAAGGGAGTGTGCTGGTGAATGGCAACTGCCCGAAGCAGCAGCACAGCTCTTCCACTGCCAAAACAACTCCACCTGCCTCATGAACTTCACATACCATCAGCTGTCCTGGCAGCTATCTAGGAAACCCTGTTGGGTCACTTCCGGTCCCATGCCCATTGAGCACAGTGGGATGGAATCAAGCAGCTTCAGCACCCACACAAAACGAACATGGAGCTCCTCACTCAAGGTGCTCAAAACTCCACGGCCAAAGACAAGTTCAGTGCCCAAGCCATTTCCCGCTGCCATGGAAACCAAGTGCTCTGGCAGCACATATGTCTGAAAGTGGATATGACACCTAGGGAAGGGAGTGTGCTGGTGAATGGCAACTGCCCGAAGCAGCAGCACAGCTCTTCCAGTGCCAAAACAACTCCACCTGCCTCATGCATTTCACATACCATCAGCTGTCCTGGCAGCTATCTAGGAAACCCTGTTGGGTCACTTCCGGTCCCATGCCCATTGAGCCCAGTGGGATGGAATTAAGCAGCTTCAGCACCCACACAAAACGAACATGGAGCTCCTCACTCAAGGCGCTCAAAACTCCACGGCCAAAGACAAGTTCAGTGCCCAAGCCATTTCCCGCTGCCATGGAAACCAAGTGCTCTGGCAGCACATATGTCTGAAAGTGGATATGACACCTAGGGAAGGGAGTGTGCTGGTGAATGGCAACTGCCCGAAGCAGCAGCACAGCTCTTCCAGTGCCAAAACAACTCCACCTGCCTCATGAACTTCACATACCATCAGCTGTCCTGGCAGCTCTCTAGGAAACCCTGTTGGGTCACTTCCGGTCCCATGCTCTTTGAGCCCAGTGGGATGGAATCAAGCAGCTTCAGCACCCACACAAAACTAACATGGAGCTCCTCACTCAAGGCGCTCAAATCTCCACAGCCAAAGACAAGTTCAGTGCCCAAGCCATTTCCCGCTGCCATGGAAACCAAGTGCTCTGGCAGCACATATATCTGAAAGTGGATATGACACCTAGGGAAGGGAGTGTGCTGGTGAAAGGCAACTGCCTGAAGCAGCAGCACAGCTCTTCCACTGCCAAAACAACTCCACCTGCCTCATGAACTTCACATACCATCAGCTGTCCTGGCAGCTATCTAGGAAACCCTGTGGGGTCACTTCCGGTCCCATGCCCATTGAGCCCAGTGGGATGGAATCAAGCAGCTTCAGCACCCACACAAAACGAACATGGAGCTCCTAACTCAAGGTGCTCAAAACGTCACGGCCAAAGACAAGTTCAGTGCCCAAGCCATTTCCCGCTGCCATGGAAACCAAGTGCTCTGGAAGCACATATGTCTGAAAGTGGATATGACACCTATGGAAGGGAGTGTGGTGGTGAATGGCAACTGCCCGAAGCAGCAGCACAGCTCTTCCACTGCCAAAACAACTCCACCTGCCTCATGAACTTCACATACCATCAGCTGTCCTGGCAGCTATCTAGCAAACCCTGTTGCGTCACTTCCGGTCCCATGCCCATTGAGCACAGTGGGATGGAATCAAGCAGCTTCAGCAACCACACAAAACGAACATGGAGCTCCTCACTCAAGGTGCTCAAAACTCCACGGCCAAAGACAAGTTCAGTGCCCAAGCCATTTCCCGCTGCCATGGAAACCAAGTGCTCTGCCAGCACATATCTCTGAAAATGGATATGACACCTAGGGAAGGGAGTCTGTTGGTGAATGTCAACTGCCCGAAGCAGCAGCACAGCTCTTCCACTGCCAAAACAACTGCACCTGCCTCATGCTCTTCACATACCATCAGCTGTCCTGGCAGCCTTCTAGGAAACCCTGTTGGGTCACTTCCGGTCCCACGCCCATTGAGCCCAGTGGGATGGAATCAAGCAGCTTCAGCACCCACACAAAACGAACATGGAGCTCCTCACTCAAGGCGCTCAAAACTCCACGGCCAAAGACAAGTTCAGTGCCCAAGCCATTTCCCGCTGCCATGGAAACCAAGTGCTCTGGCAGCACATATGTCTGAAAGTGGATATGACACCTAGGGAAGGGAGTGTGGTGGTGAATGGCAACTGCCCGAAGCAGCAGCACAGCTCTTCCAGTGCCAAAACAACTCCACCTGCCTCATGAACTTCACATACCATCAGCTGTCCTGGCATGTATCTAGGAAACCCTGTTGGGTCACTTCCGGTCCCATGCCCATTGAGCCCAGTGGGATGGAATTAAGCAGCTTCAGTACCCACACAAAACGAACATGGAGCTCCTCACTCAAGGCGCTCAAAACTCCACGGCCAAAGACAAGTTCAGTGCCCAAGCCATTTCCCGCTGCCATGGAAACCAAGTGCTCTGGCAGCACATATGTCTGAAAGTGGATATGACACCCAGGGAAGGGAGTGTGCTGGTGAATGGCAACTGCCCGAAGCAGCAGCACAGCTCTTCCAGTGCCAAAACAACTCCACCTGCCTCATGAACTTCACATACCATCAGCTGTCCTGGCACCTATCTAGGAATCCCTGTTGGCTCACTTCCGGTCCCATGCCCATTGAGCCCAGTGGGATGGAATCAAGCAGCTTCAGCACCCACACAAAACTAACATGGAGCTCCTCACTCAAGGCGCTCAAAACTCCACAGCCAAAGACAAGTTCAGTGCCCAAGCCATTTCCCGCTGCCATGGAAACCAAGTGCTCTGGCAGCACATATGTGTGAAAGTGGATATGACACCTAGGGAAGGGAGTGTGCTGGTGAATGGCAACTGCCCGAAGCAGCAGCACAGCTCTTCCACTGCCAAAACAACTCCACCTGCCTCATGAACTTCACATACCATCAGCTGTCCTGGCAGCTATCTAGGAAACCCTGTTGGGTCACTTCCGGTCCCATGCCCATTGAGCCCAGTGGGATGGAATCAAGCAGCTTAAGCACCCACACAGATCTAACATGGAGCTCCTCACTCAAGGCGCTCAAAACTCCACAGCCAAAGACAAGTTCAGTGCCCAAGCCATTTCCCGCTGCCATGGAAACCAAGTGCTCTGGCAGCACATATGTCTGAAAGTGGATATGACACCTAGGGAAGGGAGTGTGCTGGTGAAAGGCAATTGCCTGAAGCAGCAGCACAGCTCTTCCACTGCCAAAACAACTCTACCTGCCTCATGAACTTCACATACCAACAGCTGTCCTGGCAGCTATCTAGGAAACCCTGTTGGGTCACTTCCGGTCCCATGCCCATTGAGCCCAGTGGGATGGAATCAAGCAGCTTGAGCACCCACACAAATCTAACATGTAACTCCTCACTCAAGACGCTCAAAACTCCACGGCCAAAGACAAGTTCAGTGCCCAAGCCATTTCCCGCTGCCATGGAAACCAAGTGCTCTGGCAGCACATATGTCTGAAAGTGGATATGACACCTAGGGAAGGGAGTGTGCTGGTGAATGGCAACTGCCCGAAGCAGCAGCACAGCTCTTCCAGTGCCAAAACAACTCCACCTGCCTCATGCACTTCACATACCATCAGCTGTCCTGGCAGCTATCTAGGAAACCCTGTTGGGTCACTTCCGGTCCCATGCCCATTGAGCCCAGTGGGATGGAATCAAGCAGCTTCAGCACCCACACAAAACTAACATGGAGCTCCTCACTCAAGGCGCTCAAAACTCCACAGCCAAAGACAAGTTCAGTGCCCAAGCCATTTCCCGCTGCCATGGAAACCAAGTGCTCTGGCAGCACATATCTCTGAAAGTGGATATGACACCTAGAGAAGGGAGTGTGCTGGTGAATGGCAACTGCCCGAAGCAGCAGCACAGCTCTTCCACTGCCAAAACAACTCCACCTGCCTCATGAACTTCACATACCATCAGCTGTCCTGGCAGCTCTCTAGGAAACCCTGTTGGGTCACTTCCGTTCCCATGCTCTTTGAGCCCAGTGGGATGGAATCAAGCAGCTTCAGCACCCACACAAAACGAACATGGAGCTCCTCACTCAAGGCGCTCAAAGCTCCACAGCCAAAGACAAGTTCAGTGCCCAAGCCATTTCCCGCTGCCATGGAAACCAAGTGCTCTGGCAGCACATATGTCTGAAAGTGGATATGACACCTAGGGAAGGGAGTGTGGTGGTGAAAGGCAACTGCCCGAAGCAGCAGCACAGCTCTTCCAGTGCCAAAACAACTCCACCTGCCTCATGCACTTCACATACCATCAGCTGTCCTGGCAGCTATCTAGGAAACCCTGTTGGGTCACTTCCGGTCCCATGCCCATTGAGCCCAGTGGGATGGAATCAAGCAGCTTCAGCACCCACACAAAACGAACATGGAGCTCCTCACTCAAGGTGCTCAAAACTCCACGGCCAAAGACAAGTTCAGTGCCCAAGCCATTTCCCGCTGCCATGGAAACCAAGTGCTCTGGCAGCACATATGTGTGAAAATGGATATGACACCTAGGGAAGGGAGTCTGTTGGTGAATGGCAACTGCCCGAAGCAGCAGCACAGCTCTTCCACTGCCAAAACAACTGCACCTGCCTCATGCACTTCACATACCATCAGCTGTCCTGGCACCTATCTAGGAAACCCTGTTGGGTCACTTCCGGTCCCACGCCCATTGAGCCCTGTGGGATGGAATCAAGCAGCTTCAGCACCCAAACAAAACGAACATGGAGCTCCTCACTCAAGGCGCTCAAAACTCCACGGCCAAAGACAAGTTCAGTGCCCAAGGCATTTCCCGCTGCCATGGAAACCAAGTGCTCTGGCAGCACATATGTCTGAAAGTGGATATGACACCTAGGGAAGGGAGTGTGGTGGTGAATGGCAACTGCCCGAAGCAGCAGCACAGCTCTTCCAGTGCCAAAACAACTCCACCTGCCTCATGCATTTCACATACCATCAGCTGTCCTGGCAGCTCTCTAGGAAACCCTGTTGGGTCACTTCCGGTCCCATGCCCATTGAGCCCAGTGGGATGGAATCAAGCAGCTTCAGCACCCACACAAAACGAACATGGAGCTCCTCACTCAAGGCGCTCAAAACTCCACGGCCAAAGACAAGTTCAGTGCCCAAGCCATTTCCCGCTGCCATGGAAACCAAGTGCTCTGGCAGCACATATGTCTGAAAGTGGATATGACACCTAGGGAAGGGAGTGTGCTGGTGAATGGCAACTGCCCGAAGCAGCAGCACAGCTCTTCCACTGCCAAAACAACTCCACCTGCCTCATGAACTTCACATACCATCAGCTGTCCTGGCAGCTATCTAGGAAACCCTGTTGGGTCACTTCCGGTCCCATGCTCTTTGAGCCCAGTGGGATGGAATCAAGCAGCTTCAGCACCCACACAGATCTAACATGGAGCTCCTCACTCAAGGCGCTCAAAACTCCACAGCCAAAGACAAGTTCAGTGCCCAAGCCATTTCCCGCTGCCATGGAAACCAAGTGCTCTGGCAGCACATATGTCTGAAAGTGGATATGACACCTAGGGAAGGGAGTGTGCTGGTGAAAGGCAACTGCCTGAAGCAGCAGCACAGCTCTTCCACTGCCAAAACAACTCCACCTGCCTCATGAACTTCACATACCATCAGCTGTCCTGGCAGCTATCTAGGAAACCCTGTTGGGTCACTTCCGGTCCCATGCCCATTGAGCCCAGTGGGATGGAATCAAGCAGCTTGAGCACCCACACAAATCTAACATGTAACTCCTCACTCAAGGTGCTCAAAACGTCACGGCCAAAGACAAGTTCAGTGCCCAAGCCATTTCCCGCTGCCATGGAAACCAAGTGCTCTGGCAGCACATATGTCTGAAAGTGGATATGACTCCTAGGAAAGGGAGTGTGCTGGTGAATGGCAACTGCCCGAAGCAGCAGCACAGCTCTTCCAGTGCCAAAACAACTCCACCTGCCTCATGCATTTCACATACCATCAGCTGTCCTGGCAGCTATCTAGGAAACCCTGTTGGGTCACTTCCGGTCTGATGCACATTGAGCCCAGTGGGATGGAATTAAGCAGCTTCAGCACCCACACAAAACGAACATGGAGCTCCTCACTCAAGGCGCTCAAAACTCCACAGCCAAAGACAAGTTCAGTGCCCAAGCCATTTCCCGCTGCCATGGAAACCAAGTGCTCTGGCAGCACATATGTCTGAAAGTGGATATGACACCTAGGGAAGGGAGTGTGGTGGTGAAAGGCAACTGCCTGAAGCAGCAGCACAGCTCTTCCAGTGCCAAAACAACTCCACCTGCCTCATGCACTTCACATACCATCAGCTGTCCTGGCACCTATCTAGGAAACCCTGTTGGGTCACTTCCGGTCCCATGCCCATTGAGCCCAATGGGATGGAATCAAGCAGCTTCAGCACCCACACAAATCTAACATGGAGCTCCTCACTCAAGGCGCTCAAAACTCCACAGCCAAAGACAAGTTCAGTGCCCAAGGCATTTCCCGCTGCCATGGAAACCAAGTGCTCTGGCAGCACATATGTCTGAAAGTGGATATGACACCTAGGGAAGGGAGTGTGCTGGTGAATGGCAACTGCCCGAAGCAGCAGCACAGCTCTTCCAGTGCCAAAACAACTCCACCTGCCTCATGCATTTCACATACCATCAGCTGTCCTGGCAGCTCTCTAGGAAACCCTGTTGGGTCACTTCCGGTCCCATGCCCATTGAGCCCAGTGGGATGGAATTAAGCAGCTTCAGCACCCACACAAAACGAACATGGAGCTCCTCACTCAAGGCGCTCAAAACTCCACGGCCAAAGACAAGTTCAGTGCCCAAGCCATTTCCCGCTGCCATGGAAACCAAGTGCTCTGGCAGCACATATGTCTGAAAGTGGATATGACACCTAGGGAAGGGAGTGTGTTGGTGAATGGCAACTGCCCGAAGCAGCAGCACAGCTCTTCCAGTGCCAAAACAACTCCACCTGCCTCATGAACTTCACATACCATCAGCTGTCCTGGCAGCTCTCTAGGAAACCCTGTTGGGTCACTTCCGGTCCCATGCTCTTTGAGCCCAGTGGGATGGAATCAAGCAGCTTCAGCACCCACACAAAACTAACATGGAGCTCCTCACTCAAGGCGCTCAAAACTCCACAGCCAAAGACAAGTTCAGTGCCCAAGGCATTTCCCGCTGCCATGGAAACCAAGTGCTCTGGCAGCACATATGTCTGAAAGTGGATATGACACCTAGGGAAGGGAGTGTGCTGGTGAAAGGCAACTGCCTGAAGCAGCAGCACAGCTCTTCCAGTGCCAAAACAACTCCACCTGCCTCATGAACTTCACATACCATCAGCTGTCCTGGCAGCTATCTAGGAAACCCTGTTGGGTCACTTCCGGTCCCATGCCCATTGAGCCCAGTGGGATGGAATCAAGCAGCTTCAGCACCCACACAAATCTAACATGTAACTCCTCACTCAAGGTGCTCAAAACGTCACGGCCAAAGACAAGTTCAGTGCCCAAGCCATTTCCCGCTGCCATGGAAACCAAGTGCTCTGGCAGCACATATGTCTGAAAGTGGATATGACACCTAGGGAAGGGAGTGTGCTGGTGAATGGCAACTGCCCGAAGCAGCAGCACAGCTCTTCCACTGCCAAAACAACTCCACCTGCCTCATGAACTTCACATACCATCAGCTGTCCTGGCAGCTATCTAGGAAACCCTGTTGGGTCACTTCCGGTCCCATGCCCATTGAGCACAGTGGGATGGAATCAAGCAGCTTCAGCACCCACACAAAACGAACATGGAGCTCCTCACTCAAGGTGCTCAAAACTCCACAGCGAAAGACAAGTTCAGTGCCCAAGCCATTTCCCGCTGCCATGGAAACCAAGTGCTCTGCCAGCACATATCTCTGAAAATGGATATGACACCTAGGGAAGGGAGTGTGGTGGTGAATGGCAACTGCCCGAAGCAGCAGCACAGCTCTTCCACTGCCAAAACAACTGCACCTGCCTCATGCACTTCACATACCATCAGCTGTCCTGGCAGCTATCTAGGAAACCCTGTTGGCTCACTTCCGGTCCCACGCCCATTGAGCCCAGTGGGATGGAATCAAGCAGCTTCAGCACCCACACAAAACGAACATGGAGCTCCTCACTCAAGGCGCACAAAACTCCACGGCCAAAGACAAGTTCAGTGCCCAAGCCATTTCCCGCTGCCATGGAAACCAAGTGCTCTGGCAGCACATATGTCTGAAAGTGGATATGACACCTAGGGAAGGGAGTGTGTTGGTGAATGGCAACTGCCCGAAGCAGCAGCACAGCTCTTCCAGTGCCAAAACAACTCCACCTGCCTCATGAACTTCACATACCATCAGCTGTCCTGGCAGCCATCTAGGAAACCCTGTTGGGTCACTTCCGGTCCCATGCCCATTGAGCCCAGTGGGATGGAATCAAGCAGCTTGAGCACCCACACAAAACGAACATGGAGCTCCTCACTCAAGGCGCTCAAAACTCCACAGCCAAAGACAAGTTCAGTGCCCAAGCCATTTCCCGCTGCCATGGAAACCAAGTGCTCTGGCAGCACATATGTGTGAAAGTGGATATGACACCTAGGGAAGGGAGTGTGGTGGTGAATGGCAACTGCCCGAAGCAGCAGCACAGCTCTTCCACTGCCAAAACAACTCCACCAGCCTCATGCACTTCACATACCATCAGCTGTCCTGGCAGCTATCTAGGAAACCCTGTTGGGTCACTTCCGGTCCCATGCCCATTGAGCCCAGTGGGATGGAATCAAGCAGCTTAAGCACCCACACAGATCTAACATGGAGCTCCTCACTCAAGGCGCTAAAAACTCCACGGAAAAAACAAGTTCAGTGCCCAAGGCATTTCCCGCTGCCATGGAAACCAAGTGCTCTGGCAGCACATATGTCTGAAAGTGGATATGACACCTAGGGAAGGGAGTGTGCTGGTGAATGGCAACTGCCCGAAGCAGCAGCACAGCTCTTCCACTGCCAAAACAACTCCACCTGCCTCATGAGCTTCACATACCATCAGCTGTCCTGGTACCTATCTAGGAAACCCTGTTGGGTCACTTCCGGTCCCATGCCCATTGAGCCCAGTGGGATGGAATCAAGCAGCTTCAGCACCCACACAAAACGAACATGGAGCTCCTCACTCAAGACGCTCAAAACTCCACGGCCAAAGACAAGTTCAGTGCCCAAGCCATTTCCCGCTGCCATGGAAACCAAGTGCTCTGGCAGCACATATGTCTGAAAGTGGATATGACACCTAGGGAAGGGAGTGTGCTGGTGAAAGGCAACTGCCTGAAGCAGCAGCACAGCTCTTCCACTGCCAAAACAACTCCACCTGCCTCATGAACTTCACATACCATCAGCTGTCCTGGCAGCTATCTAGGAAACCCTGTTGGGTCACTTCCGGTCCCATGCCCTTTGAGCCCAGTGGGATGGAATCAAGCAGCTTCAGCACCCACGCAAAACGAACATGGAGCTTCTCACTCAAGGCGTTCAAAACTCCACAGCCAAAGACAAGTTCAGTGCCCAAGCCATTTCCCGCTGCCATGGAAACCAAGTGCTCTGGCAGCACATATCTCTGAAAGTGGATATGACACCTAGGAAAGGGAGTGTGCTGGTGAATGGCAACTGCCCGAAGCAGCAGCACAGCTCTTCCAGTGCCAAAACAACTCCACCTGCTTCATGCATTTCACATACCATCAGCTGTCCTGGCGGGTATCTAGGAAACCCTGTTGGGTCACTTCCGGTCCCATGCCCATTGAGCCCAGTGGGATGGAATTAAGCAGCTTCAGCACCCACACAAAACTAACATGGAGCTCCTCACTCAAGGCGCTCAAAACTCCACGGCCAAAGACAAGTTCAGTGCCCAAGCCATTTCCCGCTGCCATGGAAACCAAGTGCTCTGGCAGCACATATGTCTGAAAGTGGATATGACACCTAGGGAAGGGAGTGTGCTGGTGAATGGCAACTGCCCGAAGCAGCAGCACAGCTCTTCCACTGCAAAAACAACTCCACCTGCCTCATGAACTTCACATACCATCAGCTGTCCTGGCAGCTATCTAGGAAACCCTGTTGGGTCACTTCCGGTCCCATGCTCTTTGAGCCCAGTGGGATGGAATCAAGCAGCTTCAGCACCCACACAAAACTAACATGGAGCTCCTCACTCAAGGCGCTCAAAGCTCCACAGCCAAAGACAAGTTCAGTGCCCAAGCCATTTCCCGCTGCCATGGAAACCAAGTGCTCTGGCAGCACATATGTCTGAAAGTGGATATGACACCTAGGGAAGGGAGTGTGCTGGTGAAAGGCAACTGCCCGAAGCAGCAGCACAGCTCTTCCAGTGCCAAAACAACTCCACCTGCCTCATGAACTTCACATACCATCAGCTGTCCTGGCACCTATCTAGGAAACCCTGTTGGGTCACTTAGGTCCCATGCCCATTGAGCCCAGTGGGATGGAATCAAGCAGCTTCAGCACCCCAACAAATCTAACATGTAACTCCTCACTCAAGGTGCTCAAAACGTCACGGCCAAAGACAAGTTCAGTGCCGAAGCCATTTCCCGCTGCCATGGAAACCAAGTGCTCTGGCAGCACATATGTCTGAAAGTGGATATGACACCTAGGGAAGGGAGTGTGCTGGTGAATGGCAACTGCCCGAAGCAGCAGCACAGCTCTTCCACTGCCAAAACAACTCCACCTGCCTCATGAACTTCACATACCATCAGCTGTCCTGGCAGCTATCTAGGAAACCCTGTTGGGTCACTTCCGGTCCCATGCCCATTGAGCCCAGTGGGATGGAATCAAGCAGCTTCAGCACCCACACAGATCTAACATGGAGCTCCTCACTCAAGGCGCTCAAAACTACATGGCCAAAGACAAGTTCAGTGCCAAAGCCATTTCCCGCTGCCATGGAAACCAAGTGCTCTGGCAGCACATATGTCTGAAAGTGGATATGACACCTAGGGAAGGGAGTGTGTTGGTGAATGGCAACTGCCCGAAGGAGCAGCACAGCTCTTCCACTGCCAAAACAACTCCACCTGCCTCATGAACTTCACATACCATCAGCTGTCCTGGCACCTATCTAGGAAACCCTGTTGGGTCACTTCCGGTCCCATGCCCATTGAGCCCAGTGGGATGGAATCAAGCAGCTTCAGCACCCAAACAAATCTAACATGGAGCTCCTCACTCAAGGCGCTCAAAACTCCACAGCCAAAGACAAATTCAGTGCCCAAGCCATTTCCCGCTGCCATGGAAACCAAGTGCTCTGGCAGCACATATCTCTGAAAGTGGATATGACACCTAGGAAAGGGAGTGTGCTGGTGAATGGCAACTGCCCGAAGCAGCAGCACAGCTCTTCCACTGCCAAAACAACTCCACCTGCCTCATGAGCTTCACATACCATCAGCTGTCCTGGCAGCTATCTAGGAAACCCCGCTGGGTCACTTCCGGTCCCATGCCCATTGAGCCCAGTGGGATGGAATCAAGCAGCTTGAGCACCCACACAAAACGAACATGGAGCTCCTCACTCTAGGCGCTCGAAACTCCATGGCCAAAGACAAGTTCAGTGCCCAAGCCATTTCCCGCTGCCATGGAAACCAAGTGCTCTGGCAGCACATATGTCTGAAAGTGGATATGACACCTAGGGAAGGGATTGTGGTGGTGAATGGCAACTGCCCGAAGCAGCAGCACAGCTCTTCTACTGCCAAAACAACTCCACCTGCCTCATGAACTCCACATACCATCAACTGTCCTGGCAGCTATGTAGGAAACCCTGTTGGGTCACTTCCGGTCCCATGCCCATTGAGCCCAGTGGGATGGAATCAAGCAGCTTCAGCACCCACACAAAACGAACATGGAGCTCCTCACTCAAGGCGCTCAAAACTCCACAGCCAAAGACAAGTTCAGTGCCCAAGCCATTTCCCGCTGCCATGGAAACCAAGTGCTCTGGCAGCACATATGTCTGAAAGTGGATATGACACCTAGGAAAGGGAGTGTGCTGGTGAATGGCAACTGCCCGAAGCAGCAGCACAGCTCTTCCAGTGCCAAAACAACTCCACCTGCCTCATGCATTTCACATACCATCAGCTGTCCTGGCAGGTATCTAGGAAACCCTGTTGGGTCACTTCCGGTCCCATGCCCATTGAGCCCAGTGGGATGGAATTAAGCAGCTTCAGCACCCACACAAAAGTAACATGGAGCTCCTCACTCAAGGCGCTCAAAACTCCACAGCCAAAGACAAGTTCAGTGCCCAAGCCATTTCCCGCTGCCATGGAAACCAAGTGCTCTGGCAGCACATATCTCTGAAAGTGGATATGACACCTAGGGAAGGGAGTGTGTTGGTGAATGGCAACTGCCCGAAGCAGCAGCACAGCTCTTCCACTGCCAAAACAACTCCACCTGCCTCATGAGCTTCACATACCATCAGCTGTCCTGGCAGCTCTCTAGGAAACCCTGTTGGGTCACTTCCGGTCCCATGCTCTTTGAGCCCAGTGGGATGGAATCAAGCAGCTTCAGCACCCACACAGATCTAACATGGAGCTCCTCACTCAAGGCGCTCAAAGCTCCACAGCCAAAGACAAGTTCAGTGCCCAAGCCATTTCCCGCTGCCATGGAAACCAAGTGCTCTGGCAGCACATATGTCTGAAAGTGGATATGACATCTAGGGAAGGGAGTCTGGTGGTGAAAGGCAACTGCCCGAAGCAGCAGCACAGCTCTTCCAGTGCCAAAACAACTCCACCTGCCTCATGAACTTCACATACCATCAGCTGTCCTGGCAGCTATCTAGGAAACCCTGTTGGGTCACTTAGGTCCCATGCCCATTGAGCCCAGTGGGATGGAATCAAGCAGCTTCAGCACCCACACAAATCTAACATGTAACTCCTCACTCAAGGTGCTCAAAACGTCACGGCCAAAGACAAGTTCAGTGCCCAAGCCATTTCCCGCTGCCATGGAAACCAAGTGCTCTGGCAGCACATATCTCTGAAAGTGGATATGACACCTAGGGAAGGGAGTGTGCTGGTGAATGGCAACTGCCCGAAGCAGCAGCACAGCTCTTCCACTGCCAAAACAACTCCACCTGCCTCATGCATTTCACATACCATCAGCTGTCCTGGCAGCTCTCTAGGAAACCCTGTTGGGTCACTTCCGGTCCCATGCCCATTGAGCCCAGTGGGATGGAATTAAGCAGCTTCAGCACCCACACAAAACGAACATGGAGCTCCTCACTCAAGGCGCTCAAAACTCCACGGCCAAAGACAAGTTCAGTGCCCAAGCCATTTTCCGCTGCCATGGAAACCAAGTGCTCTGGCAGCACATATGTGTGAAAGTGGATATGACACCTAGGGAAGGGAGTGTGTTGGTGAATGGCAACTGCCCGAAGCAGCAGCACAGCTCTTCCAGTGCCAAAACAACTCCACCTGCCTCATGAACTTCACATACCATCAGCTGTCCTGGAACCTATCTAGGAAACCCTGTTGGGTCACTTCCGGTCCCATGCCCATTGAGCCCAGTGGGATGGAATCAAGCAGCTTCAGCACCCACACAAAACTAACATGGAGCTCCTCACTCAAGGCGCTCAAAACTCCACAGCCAAAGACAAGTTCAGTGCCCAAGCCATTTCCCGCTGCCATGGAAACCAAGTGCTCTGGCAGCACATATGTCTGAAAGTGGATATGACACCTAGGGAAGGGAGTGTGCTGGTGAATGGCAACTGCCCGAAGCAGCAGCACAGCTCTTCCACTGCCAAAACAACTCCACCTGCCACATGAACTTCACATACCATCAGCTGTCCTGGCAGCTATCTAGGAAACCCTGTTGGGTCACTTAGGTCCCATGCCCATTGAGCCCAGTGGGATGGAATCAAGCAGCTTCAGCACCCACACAGATCTAACATGGAGCTCCTCACTCCAGGCGCTCAAAACTCCACGGCCAAAGACAAGTTCAGTGCCCAAGCCATTTCCCGCTGCCATGGAAACCAAGTGCTCTGGCAGCACATATGTCTGAAAGTGGATATGACACCTAGGGAAGGGAGTGTGCTGGTGAATGCAAACTGCCCGAAGTAGCAGCACAGCTCTTCCACTGCCAAAACAACTCCACCTGCCTCATGAACTTCACATACCATCAGCTGTCCTGGCAGCTATTTAGAAAATCCTGTTGGGTCACTTCCGGTCCCATGCCCATTGAGCCCAGTGGGATGGAATCAAGCAGCTTCAGCACCCACACAGATCTAACATGGAGCTCCTCACTCAAGGCGCTCAAAACTCCACAGCCAAAGACAAATTCAGTGCCCAAGCCATTTCCCGCTGCCATGGAAACCAAGTGCTCTGGCAGCACATATCTCTGAAAGTGGATATGACACCTAGGAAAGGGAGTGTGCTGGTGAATGGCAACTGCCCGAAGCAGCAGCACAGCTCTTCCACTGCCAAAACAACTTCACCTGCCTCATGAACTTCACATACCATCAGCTGTCCTGGCAGCTATCTAGGAAACCCTGCTGTGACACTTCCGGTCCCATGCCCATTGAGCCCAGTGGGATGGAATCAAGCAGCTTCAGCACCCACACAAAACTAACATGGAGCTCCTCACTCAAGGCGCTCGAAACTCCACGGCCAAAGACAAGTTCAGTGCCCAAGCCATTTCCCGCTGCCATGGAAACCAAGTGCTCTGGCAGCACATATGTCTGAAAGTGGATATGACACCTAGGGAAGGGAGTGTGGTGGTGAATGGCAACTGCCCGAAGCAGCAGCACAGCTCTTCCACTGCCAAAACAACTCCACCTGCCTCATGAACTCCACATACCATCAGCTGTCCTGGCAGCTATCTAGGAAACCCTGTTGGGTCACTTCCGGTCCCATGCCCATTGAGCCCAGTGGGATGGAATCAATCAGCTTCAGCACCCACACAAAACGAACATGGAGCTCCTCACTCAAGGCGCTCAAAACTCCACGGCCAAAGACAAGTTCAGTGCCCAAGCCATTTCCCGCTGCCATGGAAACCAAGTGCTCTGGCAGCACATATGTCTGAAAGTGGATATGACACCTAGGGAAGGGAGTGTGGTGGTGAATGGCAACTGCCTGAAGCAGCAGCACAGCTCTTCCAGTGCCAAAACAACTCCACCTGCCTCATGCATTTCACATACCATCAGCTGTCCTGGCAGGTATCTAGGAAACCCTGTTGGGTCACTTCCGGTCCCATGCCCATTGAGCCCAGTGGGATGGAATTAAGCAGCTTCAGCACCCACACAAAACTAACATGGAGCTCCTCACTCAAGGCGCTCAAAACTCCACGGCCAAAGACAAGTTCAGTGCCCAAGCCATTTCCCGCTGCCATGGAAACCAAGTGCTCTGGCAGCACATATGTCTGAAAGTGGATATGACACCTAGGGAAGGGAGTGTGCTGGTGAATGGCAACTGCCCGAAGCTGCAGCACAGCTCTTCCACTGCCAAAACAACTCCACCTGCCTCATGACCTTCACATACCATCAGCTGTCCTGGCACCTATCTAGGAAACCCTGTTGGGTCACTTCCGGTCCCATGCTCTTTGAGCCCAGTGGGATGGAATCAAGCAGATTCAGCACCCACACAAAACTAACATGGAGCTCCTCACTCAAGGCGCTCAAAGCTCCACAGCCAAAGACAAGTTCAGTGCCCAAGCCATTTCCCGCTGCCATGGAAACCAAGTGCTCTGGCAGCACATATGTCTGAAAGTGGATATGACACCTAGGGAAGGTAGTCTGGTGGTGAATGGCAACTGCCCGAAGCAGCAGCACAGCTCTTCCAGTGCCAAAACAACTCCACCTGCCTCATGAACTTCACATACCATCAGCTGTCCTGGCACCTATCTAGGAAACCCTGTTGGGTCACTTAGGTCCCATGCCCATTGAGCCCAGTGGGATGGAATCAAGCAGCTTCAGCACCCACACAAAACTAACATGTAACTCCTCACTCAAGGTGCTCAAAACTTCGAGGCCAAAGATAAGTTCAGTGCCCAAGCCATTTCCCGCTGCCATGGAAACCAAGTGCTCTGGCAGCACATATGTCTGAAAGTGGATATGACACCTAGGGAAGGGAGTGTGCTGGTGAATGGCAACTGCCCGAAGCAGCAGCACAGCTCTTCCACTGCCAAAACAACTCCACCTGCCTCATGAACTTCACATACCATCAGCTGTCCTGGCAGCTATCTAGGAAACCCTGTTGGGTCAATTCCGGTCCCATGCCCATTGAGCCCAGTGGGATGGAATCAAGCAGCTTCAGCACCCACACAGATCTAACATGGAGCTCCTCACTCAAGGCGCTCAAAACTCCACAGCCAAAGACAAGTTCAGTGCCCAAGCCATTTCCCGCTGCCATGGAAACCAAGTGCTCTGGCAGCACATATCTCTGAAAGTGGATATGACACCTAGGGAAGGGTGTGTGCTGGTGAATGCAAACTGCCCGAAGTAGCAGCACAGCTCTTCCACTGCCAAAACAACTCCACCTGCCTCATGAACTTCACATACCATCAGCTGTCCTGGCAGCTATCTAGAAAACCCTGTTGGCTCACTTCCGGTCCCATGCCCATTGAGCCCAGTGGGATGGAATCAAGCAGCTTCAGCACCCACACAGATCTAACATGGAGCTCCTCACTCAAGGTGCTCAAAACTCCACGGCCAAAGACAAGTTCAGTGCCCAAGCCATTTCCCGCTGCCATGGAAACCAAGTGCTCTGGCAGCACATATGTCTGAAAGTGGATATGACACCTAGGGAAGGGAGTGTGCTGGTGAATGGCAACTGCCCGAAGCAGCAGCACAGCTCTTCCAGTGCCAAAACAACTCCACCTGCCTCATGCATTTCACATACCATCAGCTGTCCTGGCAGGTATCTAGGAAACCCTGTTGGGTCACTTCCGGTCCCATGCCCATTGAGCCCAGTGCGAGGGAATCAAGCAGCTTCAGCACCCAAACAAATCTAACATGGAGCTCCTCACTCAAGGCGCTCAAAACTCCACAGCCAAAGACAAATTCAGTGCCCAAGCCATTTCCCGCTGCCATGGAAACCAAGTGCTCTGGCAGCACATATCTCTGAAAGTGGATATGACACCTAGGGAAGGGAGTGTGCTGGTGAATGGCAACTGCCCGAAGCAGCAGCACAGCTCTTCCAGCGCCAAAACAACTCCACCTGCCTCATGAACTTCACATACCATCAGCTGTCCTGGCAGCTATCTAGGAAACCCTGTTGGGTCACTTCCGGTCCCATGCCCATTGAGCCCAGTGGGATGGAATCAAGCAGCTTCAGCACCCAAACAAATCTAACATGGTGCTCCTCACTCAAGGCGCTCAAAACTCCACAGCCAAAGACAAATTCAGTGCCCAAGCCATTTCCCGCTGCCATGGAAACCAAGTGCTCTGGCAGCACATATCTCTGAAAGTGGATATGACACCTAAGAAAGGGAGTGTGCTGGTGAATGGCAACTGCCCGAAGCAGCAGCACAGCTCTTCCACTGCCAAAACAACTCCACCTGCCTCATGAACTTCACATACCATCAGCTGTCCTGGCAGCTATCTAGGAAACCCTGCTGGGACACTTCCGGTCCCATGCGCATTGAGCCCAGTGGGATGGAATCAAGCAGCTTCAGCACCCACACAAAACTAACATGGAGCTCCTCACTCAAGGCGCTCGAAACTCCACGGCCAAAGACAAGTTCAGTGCCCAAGCCATTTCCCGCTGCCATGGAAACCAAGTGCTCTGGCAGCACATATGTCTGAAAGTGGATATGACACCTAGGGAAGGGAGTGTGCTGGTGAATGGCAACTGCCCGAAGCAGCAGCACAGCTCTTCCAGTGCCAAAACAACTCCACCTGCCTCATGAACTTCACATACCATCAGCTGTCCTGGCAGCTATCTAGGAAACCCTGTTGGGTCACTTCCGGTCCCATGCCCATTGAGCCCAGTGGGATGGAATCAAGCAGCTTCAGCACCCACACAGATCTAACATGGAGCTCCTCACTCAAGGCGCTCAAAGCTCCACGGCCAAAGACAAGTTCAGTGCCCAAGCCATTTCCCGCTGCCATGGAAACCAAGTGCTCTGGCAGCACATATGTCTGAAAGTGGATATGACACCTAGGGAAGGGAGTGTGCTGGTGAATGCAAACTGCCCGAAGTAGCAGCACAGCTCTTCCACTGCCAAAACAACTCCACCTGCCTCATGAACTTCACATACCATCAGCTGTCCTGGCAGCTATCTAGAAAACCCTGTTGGGTCACTTCCGGTTCCATGCCCTTTGAGCCCAGTGGGATGGAATCAAGCAGCTTCAGCACCCACACAGATCTAACATGGAGCTCCTCACTCAAGGCGCTCAAAACTACATGGCCAAAGACAAGTTCAGTGCCAAAGCCATTTCCCGCTGCCATGGAAACCAAGTGCTCTGGCAGCACATATCTCTGAAAGTGGATATGACACCTAGGGAAGGGAGTCTGGTGGTGAATGGCAACTGCCCGAAGCAGCAGCACAGCTCTTCCACTGCCAAAACAACTCCACCTGCCTCATGCACTTCACATACCATCAGCTGTCCTGGCACCTATCTAGGAAACCCTGTTGGGTCACTTCCGGTCCCATGCCCATTGAGCCCAGTGGGAGGGAATCAAGCAGCTTCAGCACCCAAACAAATCTAACATGGAGCTCCTCACTCAAGGCGCTCAAAACTCCACAGCCAAAGACAAATTCAGTGCCCAAGCCATTTCCCGCTGCCATGGAAACCAAGTGCTCTGGCAGCACATATCTCTGAAAGTGGATATGACACCTAGGGAAGGGAGTGTGCTGGTGAATGGCAACTGCCCGAAGCAGCAGCACAGCTCTTCCAGTGCCAAAACAACTCCACCTGCCTCATGAACTTCACATACCATCAGCTGTCCTGGCAGCTATCTAGGAAACCCTGTTGGGTCACTTCCGGTCCCATGCCCATTGAGCCCAGTGGGATGGAATCAAGCGTCTTCAGCACCCAAACAAATCTAACATGGTGCTCCTCACTCAAGGCGCTCAAAACTCCACAGCCAAAGACAAATTCAGTGCCCAAGCCATTTCCCGCTGCCATGGAAACCAAGTGCTCTGGCAGCACATATGTCTGAAAGTGGATATGACACCTAGGAAAGGGAGTGTGCTGGTGAATGGCAACTGCCCGAAGCAGCAGCACAGCTCTTCCACTGCCAAAACAACTCCACCTGCCTCATGAACTTCACATACCATCAGCTGTCCTGGCAGCTATCTAGGAAACCCTGTTGGGTCACTTCCGGTCCCATGCCCATTGAGCCCAGTGGGATGGAATCAAGCAGCTTCAGCACCCACACAAATCTAGCATGGAGCTCCTCACTCAAGGCGCTCAAACCTACATGGCGGAAGACAAGTTCAGTGCCCAAGCCATTTCCCGCTGCCATGGAAACCAAGTGCTCTGGCAGCACATATGTCTGAAAGTGGATATGACACCTAGGGGAGCGACTGTGCTGGTGAATGTCAACTGCCCGAAGCAGCAGCACAGCTCTTCCACTGCCAAAACAACTCCACCTGCCTCATGAACTTCACATACCATCAGCTGTCCTGGCAGCTATCTAGGAAACCCTGTTGGGTCCCTTCCGGTCCCATGCCCATTGAGCCCAGTGGGATGGAATCCAGCAGCTTCAGCACCCACACAAATCTAACATGGAGATCCTCACTCAAGACGCACAAAACTCCACAGCCAAAGACAGGTTCAGTGCCCAAGCCATTTCCCGCTGCCATGGAAACCAAGTGCTCTGGCAGCACATATGTCTGAAAGTGGATATGACACCTAGGGAAGGGAGTGTGCTGGTGAATGGCAACTGCCCGAAGCAGCAGCACAGCTCTTCCACTGCCAAAACAACTCCACCTGCCTCATGAGCTTCACATACCATCAGCTGTCCTGGCACCTATCTAGGAAACCCTGTTGGGTCACTTCCGGTCCCATGCTCTTTGAGCCCAGTGGGATGGAATCAAGCAGCTTCAGCACCCACACAAAACTAACATGGAGCTCCTCACTCAAGGCGCTCAAAGCTCCACAGCCAAAGACAAGTTCAGTGCCCAAGCCATTTCCCGCTGCCATGGAAACCAAGTGCTCTGGCAGCACATATGTGTGAAAGTGGATATGACACCTAGGGAAGGGAGTGTGCTGGTGAATGGCAACTGCCCGAAGCAGCAGCACAGCTCTTCCAGTGCCAAAACAACTCCACCTGCCTCATGAACTTCACATACCATCAGCTGTCCTGGCAGGTATGTTGGACACCTTGTTGGGTCAATTCCGGTCCCATGCCCATTGACCCCAGTGGGATGGAATCAAGCAGCTTCAGCACCCACACAAAACGAACATGGAGCTCCTCACCCAAGGTGCTCAAAAGCCCACAGCCAAAGACATGTTCAGTGCCCAAGCCATTTCCCGCTGCCATGGAAACCAAGTGCTCTGGCAGCACATATGTGTGAAAGTGGATATGACACCTAGGGAAGGGAGTGTGCTGGTGAATGGCAACTGCCCGAAGCAGCAGCACAGCTCTTCCACTGCCAAAACAACTCCACCTGCCTCATGAGCTTCACATACTATCAGCTGTCCTGGCACCTATCTAGGAAACCCTGTTGGGTCACTTCCGGTCCCATGCTCTTTGAGCCCAGTGGGATGGAATCAAGCAGCTTCAGCACCCACACAAAACTAACATGGAGCTCCTCACTCAAGGCGCTCAAAGCTCCACAGCCAAAGACAAGTTCAGTGCCCAAGCCATTTCCGGCTGCCATGGAAACCAAGTGCTCTGGCAGCACATATGTGTGAAAGTGGATATGACACCTAGGGAAGGGAGTGTGCTGGTGAATGGCAACTGCCCGAAGCAGCAGCACAGCTCTTCCAGTGCCAAAACAACTCCACCTGCCTCATGAACTTCACATACCATCAGCTGTCCTGGCAGCTATCTAGGAAACCCTGTTGGGTCACTTCCGGTCCCATGCCCATTGAGCCCAGTGGGATGGAATCAAGCAGCTTCAGCACCCAAACAAATCTAACATGGTGCTCCTCACTCAAGGCGCTCAAAACTCCACAGCCAAAGACAAATTCAGTGCCCAAGCCATTTCCCGCTGCCATGGAAACCAAGTGCTCTGGCAGCACATATGTGTGAAAGTGGATATGACACCTAGGGAAGGGAGTGTGGTGGTGAATGGCAACTGCCTGAAGCAGCAGCACAGCTCTTCCAGTGCCAAAACAACTCCACCTGCCTCATGCATTTCACATACCATCAGCTGTCCTGGCAGGTATCTAGGAAACCCTGTTGGGTCACTTCCGGTCCCATGCCCATTGAGCCCAGTGGGATGGAATTAAGCAGCTTCAGCACCCACACAAAACTAACATGGAGCTCCTCACTCAAGGCGCTCAAAACTCCACGGCCAAAGACAAGTTCAGTGCCCAAGCCATTTCCCGCTGCCATGGAAACCAAGTGCTCTGGCAGCACATATGTCTGAAAGTGGATATGACACCTAGGGAAGGGAGTGTGCTGGTGAATGGCAACTGCCCGAAGCTGCAGCACAGCTCTTCCACTGCCAAAACAACTCCACCTGCCTCATGACCTTCACATACCATCAGCTGTCCTGGCACCTATCTAGGAAACCCTGTTGGGTCACTTCCGGTCCCATGCTCTTTGAGCCCAGTGGGATGGAATCAAGCAGATTCAGCACCCACACAAAACTAACATGGAGCTCCTCACTCAAGGCGCTCAAAGCTCCACAGCCAAAGACAAGTTCAGTGCCCAAGCCATTTCCCGCTGCCATGGAAACCAAGTGCTCTGGCAGCACATATGTCTGAAAGTGGATATGACACCTAGGGAAGGTAGTCTGGTGGTGAATGGCAACTGCCCGAAGCAGCAGCACAGCTCTTCCAGTGCCAAAACAACTCCACCTGCCTCATGAACTTCACATACCATCAGCTGTCCTGGCACCTATCTAGGAAACCCTGTTGGGTCACTTAGGTCCCATGCCCATTGAGCCCAGTGGGATGGAATCAAGCAGCTTCAGCACCCACACAAAACTAACATGTAACTCCTCACTCAAGGTGCTCAAAACTTCGAGGCCAAAGATAAGTTCAGTGCCCAAGCCATTTCCCGCTGCCATGGAAACCAAGTGCTCTGGCAGCACATATGTCTGAAAGTGGATATGACACCTAGGGAAGGGAGTGTGCTGGTGAATGGCAACTGCCCGAAGCAGCAGCACAGCTCTTCCACTGCCAAAACAACTCCACCTGCCTCATGAACTTCACATACCATCAGCTGTCCTGGCAGCTATCTAGGAAACCCTGTTGGGTCAATTCCGGTCCCATGCCCATTGAGCCCAGTGGGATGGAATCAAGCAGCTTCAGCACCCACACAGATCTAACATGGAGCTCCTCACTCAAGGCGCTCAAAACTCCACAGCCAAAGACAAGTTCAGTGCCCAAGCCATTTCCCGCTGCCATGGAAACCAAGTGCTCTGGCAGCACATATCTCTGAAAGTGGATATGACACCTAGGGAAGGGTGTGTGCTGGTGAATGCAAACTGCCCGAAGTAGCAGCACAGCTCTTCCACTGCCAAAACAACTCCACCTGCCTCATGAACTTCACATACCATCAGCTGTCCTGGCAGCTATCTAGAAAACCCTGTTGGCTCACTTCCGGTCCCATGCCCATTGAGCCCAGTGGGATGGAATCAAGCAGCTTCAGCACCCACACAGATCTAACATGGAGCTCCTCACTCAAGGTGCTCAAAACTCCACGGCCAAAGACAAGTTCAGTGCCCAAGCCATTTCCCGCTGCCATGGAAACCAAGTGCTCTGGCAGCACATATGTCTGAAAGTGGATATGACACCTAGGGAAGGGAGTGTGCTGGTGAATGGCAACTGCCCGAAGCAGCAGCACAGCTCTTCCAGTGCCAAAACAACTCCACCTGCCTCATGCATTTCACATACCATCAGCTGTCCTGGCAGGTATCTAGGAAACCCTGTTGGGTCACTTCCGGTCCCATGCCCATTGAGCCCAGTGCGAGGGAATCAAGCAGCTTCAGCACCCAAACAAATCTAACATGGAGCTCCTCACTCAAGGCGCTCAAAACTCCACAGCCAAAGACAAATTCAGTGCCCAAGCCATTTCCCGCTGCCATGGAAACCAAGTGCTCTGGCAGCACATATCTCTGAAAGTGGATATGACACCTAGGGAAGGGAGTGTGCTGGTGAATGGCAACTGCCCGAAGCAGCAGCACAGCTCTTCCAGCGCCAAAACAACTCCACCTGCCTCATGAACTTCACATACCATCAGCTGTCCTGGCAGCTATCTAGGAAACCCTGTTGGGTCACTTCCGGTCCCATGCCCATTGAGCCCAGTGGGATGGAATCAAGCAGCTTCAGCACCCAAACAAATCTAACATGGTGCTCCTCACTCAAGGCGCTCAAAACTCCACAGCCAAAGACAAATTCAGTGCCCAAGCCATTTCCCGCTGCCATGGAAACCAAGTGCTCTGGCAGCACATATCTCTGAAAGTGGATATGACACCTAAGAAAGGGAGTGTGCTGGTGAATGGCAACTGCCCGAAGCAGCAGCACAGCTCTTCCACTGCCAAAACAACTCCACCTGCCTCATGAACTTCACATACCATCAGCTGTCCTGGCAGCTATCTAGGAAACCCTGCTGGGACACTTCCGGTCCCATGCGCATTGAGCCCAGTGGGATGGAATCAAGCAGCTTCAGCACCCACACAAAACTAACATGGAGCTCCTCACTCAAGGCGCTCGAAACTCCACGGCCAAAGACAAGTTCAGTGCCCAAGCCATTTCCCGCTGCCATGGAAACCAAGTGCTCTGGCAGCACATATGTCTGAAAGTGGATATGACACCTAGGGAAGGGAGTGTGCTGGTGAATGGCAACTGCCCGAAGCAGCAGCACAGCTCTTCCAGTGCCAAAACAACTCCACCTGCCTCATGAACTTCACATACCATCAGCTGTCCTGGCAGCTATCTAGGAAACCCTGTTGGGTCACTTCCGGTCCCATGCCCATTGAGCCCAGTGGGATGGAATCAAGCAGCTTCAGCACCCACACAGATCTAACATGGAGCTCCTCACTCAAGGCGCTCAAAGCTCCACGGCCAAAGACAAGTTCAGTGCCCAAGCCATTTCCCGCTGCCATGGAAACCAAGTGCTCTGGCAGCACATATGTCTGAAAGTGGATATGACACCTAGGGAAGGGAGTGTGCTGGTGAATGCAAACTGCCCGAAGTAGCAGCACAGCTCTTCCACTGCCAAAACAACTCCACCTGCCTCATGAACTTCACATACCATCAGCTGTCCTGGCAGCTATCTAGAAAACCCTGTTGGGTCACTTCCGGTTCCATGCCCTTTGAGCCCAGTGGGATGGAATCAAGCAGCTTCAGCACCCACACAGATCTAACATGGAGCTCCTCACTCAAGGCGCTCAAAACTACATGGCCAAAGACAAGTTCAGTGCCAAAGCCATTTCCCGCTGCCATGGAAACCAAGTGCTCTGGCAGCACATATCTCTGAAAGTGGATATGACACCTAGGGAAGGGAGTCTGGTGGTGAATGGCAACTGCCCGAAGCAGCAGCACAGCTCTTCCACTGCCAAAACAACTCCACCTGCCTCATGCACTTCACATACCATCAGCTGTCCTGGCACCTATCTAGGAAACCCTGTTGGGTCACTTCCGGTCCCATGCCCATTGAGCCCAGTGGGAGGGAATCAAGCAGCTTCAGCACCCAAACAAATCTAACATGGAGCTCCTCACTCAAGGCGCTCAAAACTCCACAGCCAAAGACAAATTCAGTGCCCAAGCCATTTCCCGCTGCCATGGAAACCAAGTGCTCTGGCAGCACATATCTCTGAAAGTGGATATGACACCTAGGGAAGGGAGTGTGCTGGTGAATGGCAACTGCCCGAAGCAGCAGCACAGCTCTTCCAGTGCCAAAACAACTCCACCTGCCTCATGAACTTCACATACCATCAGCTGTCCTGGCAGCTATCTAGGAAACCCTGTTGGGTCACTTCCGGTCCCATGCCCATTGAGCCCAGTGGGATGGAATCAAGCGTCTTCAGCACCCAAACAAATCTAACATGGTGCTCCTCACTCAAGGCGCTCAAAACTCCACAGCCAAAGACAAATTCAGTGCCCAAGCCATTTCCCGCTGCCATGGAAACCAAGTGCTCTGGCAGCACATATGTCTGAAAGTGGATATGACACCTAGGAAAGGGAGTGTGCTGGTGAATGGCAACTGCCCGAAGCAGCAGCACAGCTCTTCCACTGCCAAAACAACTCCACCTGCCTCATGAACTTCACATACCATCAGCTGTCCTGGCAGCTATCTAGGAAACCCTGTTGGGTCACTTCCGGTCCCATGCCCATTGAGCCCAGTGGGATGGAATCAAGCAGCTTCAGCACCCACACAAATCTAGCATGGAGCTCCTCACTCAAGGCGCTCAAACCTACATGGCGGAAGACAAGTTCAGTGCCCAAGCCATTTCCCGCTGCCATGGAAACCAAGTGCTCTGGCAGCACATATGTCTGAAAGTGGATATGACACCTAGGGGAGCGACTGTGCTGGTGAATGTCAACTGCCCGAAGCAGCAGCACAGCTCTTCCACTGCCAAAACAACTCCACCTGCCTCATGAACTTCACATACCATCAGCTGTCCTGGCAGCTATCTAGGAAACCCTGTTGGGTCCCTTCCGGTCCCATGCCCATTGAGCCCAGTGGGATGGAATCCAGCAGCTTCAGCACCCACACAAATCTAACATGGAGATCCTCACTCAAGACGCACAAAACTCCACAGCCAAAGACAGGTTCAGTGCCCAAGCCATTTCCCGCTGCCATGGAAACCAAGTGCTCTGGCAGCACATATGTCTGAAAGTGGATATGACACCTAGGGAAGGGAGTGTGCTGGTGAATGGCAACTGCCCGAAGCAGCAGCACAGCTCTTCCACTGCCAAAACAACTCCACCTGCCTCATGAGCTTCACATACCATCAGCTGTCCTGGCACCTATCTAGGAAACCCTGTTGGGTCACTTCCGGTCCCATGCTCTTTGAGCCCAGTGGGATGGAATCAAGCAGCTTCAGCACCCACACAAAACTAACATGGAGCTCCTCACTCAAGGCGCTCAAAGCTCCACAGCCAAAGACAAGTTCAGTGCCCAAGCCATTTCCCGCTGCCATGGAAACCAAGTGCTCTGGCAGCACATATGTGTGAAAGTGGATATGACACCTAGGGAAGGGAGTGTGCTGGTGAATGGCAACTGCCCGAAGCAGCAGCACAGCTCTTCCAGTGCCAAAACAACTCCACCTGCCTCATGAACTTCACATACCATCAGCTGTCCTGGCAGGTATGTTGGACACCTTGTTGGGTCAATTCCGGTCCCATGCCCATTGACCCCAGTGGGATGGAATCAAGCAGCTTCAGCACCCACACAAAACGAACATGGAGCTCCTCACCCAAGGTGCTCAAAAGCCCACAGCCAAAGACATGTTCAGTGCCCAAGCCATTTCCCGCTGCCATGGAAACCAAGTGCTCTGGCAGCACATATGTGTGAAAGTGGATATGACACCTAGGGAAGGGAGTGTGCTGGTGAATGGCAACTGCCCGAAGCAGCAGCACAGCTCTTCCACTGCCAAAACAACTCCACCTGCCTCATGAGCTTCACATACTATCAGCTGTCCTGGCACCTATCTAGGAAACCCTGTTGGGTCACTTCCGGTCCCATGCTCTTTGAGCCCAGTGGGATGGAATCAAGCAGCTTCAGCACCCACACAAAACTAACATGGAGCTCCTCACTCAAGGCGCTCAAAGCTCCACAGCCAAAGACAAGTTCAGTGCCCAAGCCATTTCCGGCTGCCATGGAAACCAAGTGCTCTGGCAGCACATATGTGTGAAAGTGGATATGACACCTAGGGAAGGGAGTGTGCTGGTGAATGGCAACTGCCCGAAGCAGCAGCACAGCTCTTCCAGTGCCAAAACAACTCCACCTGCCTCATGAACTTCACATACCATCAGCTGTCCTGGCAGCTATCTAGGAAACCCTGTTGGGTCACTTCCGGTCCCATGCCCATTGAGCCCAGTGGGATGGAATCAAGCAGCTTCAGCACCCACACAAAACGAACATGGAGCTCCTCACCCAAGGTGCTCAAAAGCCCACAGCCAAAGACAAGTTCAGTGCCCAAGCCATTTCCCGCTGCCATGGAAACCAAGTGCTCTGGCAGCACATATGTCTGAAAGTGGATATGACACCTAGGGAAGGGAGTGTGCTGGTGAATGGCAACTGCCCGAAGCAGCAGCACAGCTCTTCCACTGCCAAAACAACTCCACCTGCCTCATGAGCTTCACATACCATCAGCTGTCCTGGCACCTATCTAGGAAACCCTGTTGGGTCACTTCCGGTCCCATGCCCATTGAGCCCAGTGGGATGGAATCAAGCAGCTTCAGCACCCACACAAAACTAACATGGAGCTCCTCACTCAAGGCGCTCAAAGCTCCACAGCCAAAGACAAGTTCAGTGCCCAAGCCATTTCCCGCTGCCATGGAAACCAAGTGCTCTGGCAGCACATATGTCTGAAAGTGGATATGACACCTAGGGAAGGGAGTGTGCTGGTGAAAGGCAACTGCCCGAAGCAGCAGCACAGCTCTTCCACTGCCAAAACAACTCCACCTGCCTCATGAACTTCACATACCATCAGCTGTCCTGGCACCTATCTAGGAAACCCTGTTGGGTCACTTAGGTCCCATGCCCATTGAGCCCAGTGGGATGGAATCAAGCAGCTTCAGCACCCACACAAATCTAACATGTAACTCCTCACTCAAGGTGCTCAAAACGTCACGGCCAAAGACAAGTTCAGTGCCCAAGCCATTTCCCGCTGCCATGGAAACCAAGTGCTCTGGCAGCACATATGTGTGAAAGTGGATATGACACCTAGGGAAGGGAGTGTGCTGGTGAATGGCAACTGCCCGAAGCAGCAGCACAGCTCTTCCACTGCCAAAACAACTCCACCTGCCTCATGAACTTCACATACCATCAGCTGTCCTGGCAGCTATCTAGGAAACCCTGTTGGGTCACTTCCGGTCCCATGCCCATTGAGCCCAGTGGGATGGGATCAAGCAGCTTCAGCACCCACACAAAACGAACATGGAGCTCCTCACTCAAGGTGCTCAAAACTCCATGGCCAAACACAAGTTCAGTGCCAAAGCCATTTCCCGCTGCCATGGAAACCAAGTGCTCTGGCAGCACATATCTCTGAAAGTGGATATGACACCTAGGGAAGGGAGTCTGGTGGTGAATGGCAACTGCCCGAAGCAGCAGCACAGCTCTTCCACTGCCAAAACAACTCCACCTGCCTCATGCACTTCACATACCATCAGCTGTCCTGGCAGCTATCTAGGAAACCCTGTTGGGTCACTTACGGTCCCACGCCCATTGAGCCCAGTGGGATGGAATCAAGCAGCTTCAGCACCCACACAAAACAAACATGGAGCTCCTCACTCAAGGCGCTCAAAACTCCACGGACAAAGACAAGTTCAGTGCCCAAGCCATTTCCCGCTGCCATGGAAACCAAGTGCTCTGGCAGCACATATGTCTGAAAGTGGATATGACACCTAGGGAAGGGAGTGTGCTGGTGAATGGCAACTGCCCGAAGCAGAAGCACAGCTCTTCCAGTGCCAAAACAACTCCACCTGCCTCATGCATTTCACATACCATCAGCTGTCCTGGCAGCTCTCTAGGAAACCCTGTTGGGTCACTTCCGGTCCCATGCCCATTGAGCCCAGTGGGATGGAATCAAGCAGCTTCAGCACCCACACAAAACGAACATGGAGCTCCTCACTCAAGGCGCTGAAAACTCCACAGCCAAAGACAAGTTCAGTGCCCAAGCCATTTCCCGCTGCCATGGAAACCAAGTGCTCTGGCAGCACATATGTCTGAAAGTGGATATGACACCTAGGGAAGGGAGTGTGGTGGTGAATGGCAACTGCCCGAAGCAGCAGCACAGCTCTTCCAGTGCCAAAACAACTCCACCTGCCTCATGAACTTCACATACCATCAGCTGTCCTGGCAGCTATCTAGGAAACCCTGTTGGGTCACTTCCGGTCCCATGCCCATTGAGCCCAGTGGGATGGAATCAAGCAGCTTCAGCACCCACACAGATCTAACATGGAGCTCCTCACTCAAGGCGCTCAAAACTCCACGGCCAAAGACAAGTTCAGTGCCCAAGCCATTTCCCGCTGCCATGGAAACCAAGTGCTCTGGCAGCACATATGTCTGAAAGTGGATATGACACCTAGGGAAGGGAGTGTGCTGGTGAATGCAAACTGCCCGAAGTAGCAGCACAGCTCTTCCACTGCCAAAACAACTCCACCTGCCTCATGAACTTCACATACCATCAGCTGTCCTGGCAGCTATCTAGGAAACCCTGTTGGGTCCCTTCCGGTTCCATGCCCATTGAGCCCAGTGGGATGGAATCAAGCAGCTTCAGCACCCACACAGATCTAACATGGAGCTCCTCACTCAAGGCGCTCAAAACTACATGGCCAAAGACAAGTTCAGTGCCCAAGCCATTTCCCGCTGCCATGGAAACCAAGTGCTCTGGCAGCACATATGTCTGAAAGTGGATATGACACCTAGGGAAGGGAGTCTGGTGGTGAATGGCAACTGCCCGAAGCAGCAGCACAGCTCTTCCACTGCCAAAACAACTCCACCTGCCTCATGAATTTCACATACCATCAGCTGTCCTGGCACCTATCTAGGAAACCCTGTTGGGTCACTTCCGGTCCCATACCCATTGAGCCCAGTGGGAGGGAATCAAGCAGCTTCAGCACCCAAACAAATCTAACATGGAGCTCCTCACTCAAGGCGCTCAAAACTCCACAGCCAAAGACAAATTCTGTGCCCAAGCCATTTCCCGCTGCCATGGAAACCAAGTGCTCTGGCAGCACATATGTCTGAAAGTGGATATGACACCTAGGGAAGGGAGTGTGCTGGTGAATGGCAACTGCCCGAAGCAGCAGCACAGCTCTTCCACTGCCAAAACAACTCCACCTGCCTCATGAACTTCACATACCATCAGCTGTCCTGGCAGCTATCTAGGAAACCCTGTTGGGTCACTTCCGGTCCCATGCACATTGAGCCCAGTGGGATGGAATCAAGCAGCTTCAGCACCCAAACAAATCTAACATGGTGCTCCTCACTCAAGGCGCTCAAAACTCCACAGCCAAAGACAAATTCAGTGCCCAAGCCATTTCCCGCTGCCATGGAAACCAAGTGCTCTGGCAGCACATATGTGTGAAAGTGGATATGACACCTAGGGAAGGGAGTGTGCTGGTGAATGGCAACTGCCCGAAGCAGCAGCACAGCTCTTCCAGTGCCAAAACAACTCCACCTGCCTCATGAACTTCACATACCATCAGCTGTCCTGGTAGCTGTCTAGGAAACCCTGTTGGCTCACTTCCGGTCCCATGCCCATTGAGCCCAGTGGGATGGAATCAAGCAGCTTCAGCACCCACACAAAACGAACATGGAGCTCCTCACCCAAGGTGCTCAAAAGCCCACAGCCAAAGACAAGTTCAGTGCCCAAGCCATTTCCCTCTGCCATGGAATCCAAGTGCTCTGGCAGCACATATGTCTGAAAGTGGATATGACACCTAGGGAAGGGAGTGTGCTGGTGAATGGCAACTGCCCGAAGCAGCAGCACAGCTCTTCCACTGCCAAAACAACTCCACCTGCCTCATGAGCTTCACATACCATCAGCTGTCCTGGCACCTATCTAGGAAACCCTGTTGGGTCACTTCCGGTCCCATGCTCTTTGAGCCCAGTGGGATGGAATCAAGCAGCTTCAGCACCCACACAAAACTAACATGGAGCTCCTCACTCAAGGCGCTCAAAGCTCCACAGCCAAAGACAAGTTCAGTGCCCAAGCCATTTCCCGCTGCCATGGAAACCAAGTGCTCTGGCAGCACATATGTCTGAAAGTGGATATGACACCTAGGGAAGGGACTCCGGTGGTGAAAGGCAACTGCCCGAAGCAGCAGCACAGCTCTTCCAGTGCCAAAACAACTCCACCTGCCTCATGAACTTCACATACCATCAGCTGTCCTGGCACCTATCTAGGAAACCCTGTTGGGTCACTTAGGTCCCATGCCCATTGAGCCCAGTGGGATGGAATCAAGCAGCTTCAGCACCCACACAAATCTAACATGTAACTCCTCACTCAAGGTGCTCAAAACGTCACGGCCAAAGACAAGTTCAGTGCCCAAGCCATTTCCCGCTGCCATGGAAACCAAGTGCTCTGGCAGCACATATCTCTGAAAGTGGATATGACACCTAGGGAAGGGAGTGTGCTGGTGAATGGCAACTGCCCGAAGCAGCAGCACAGCTCTTCCACTGCCAAAACAACTCCACCTGCCTCATGAACTTCACATACCATCAGCTGTCCTGGCAGCTATCTAGGAAACCCTGTTGGCTCACTTCCGGTCCCATGCCCATTGAGCCCAGTGGGATGGAATCAAGCAGCTTCAGCACCCACACAAAACTAACATGGAGCTCCTCACTCAAGGTGCTCAAAACTCCACGGCCAAAGACAAGTTCAGTGCCAAAGCCATTTCCCGCTGCCATGGAAACCAAGTGCTCTGGCAGCACATATCTCTGAAAGTGGATATGACACCTAGGGAAGGGAGTCTGGTGGTGAATGGCAACTGCCCGAAGCAGCAGCACAGCTCTTCCACTGCCAAAACAACTCCACCTGCCTCATGCACTTCACATACCATCAGCTGTCCTGGCAGCTATCTAGGAAACCCTGTTGGGTCACTTCCGGTCCCACGCCCATTGAGCCCAGTGGGATGGAATCAAGCAGCTTCAGCACCCACACAAAACAAACATGGAGCTCCTCACTCAAGGCGCTCAAAACTCCACGGACAAAGACAAGTTCAGTGCCCAAGCCATTTCCCGCTGCCATGGAAACCAAGTGCTCTGGCAGCACATATGTCTGAAAGTGGATATGACACCTAGGGAAGGGAGTGTGCTGGTGAATGGCAACTGCCCGAAGCAGCAGCACAGCTCTTCGTGTGCCAAAACAACTCCACCTGCCTCATGCATTTCACATACCATCAGCTGTCCTGGCAGGTATCTAGGAAACCCTGTTGGGTCACTTCCGGCCCCATGCCCATTGAGCCCAGTTGGATGGAATTAAGCAGCTTCAGCACCCACACAAAACTAACATGGAGCTCCTCACTCAAGGCGCTCAAAACTCCACGGCCAAAGACAAGTTCAGTGCCCAAGCCATTTCCCGCTGCCATGGAAACCAAGTGCTCTGGCAGCACATATGTGTGAAAGTGGATATGACACCTAGGGAAGGGAGTGTGTTGGTGAATGGCAACTGCCCGAAGCAGCAGCACAGCTCTTCCACTGCCAAAACAACTCCGTCTGCCTCATGAACTTCACATACCATCAGCTGTCCTGGCACCTATCTAGGAAACCCTGTTGGCTCACTTCCGGTTCCATGCCCATTGAGCCCAGTGGGATGGAATCAAGCAGCTTCAGCACCCACACAAAACTAACATGGAGCTCCTCACTCAAGGCGCTCAAAACTCCACAGCCAAAGACAAGTTCAGTGCCCAAGCCATTTCCCGCTGCCATGGAAACCAAGTGCTCTGGCAGCACATATGTCTGAAAGTGGATATGACACCTAGGGAAGGGAGTGTGCTGGTGAATGGCAACTGCCCGAAGCAGCAGCACAGCTCTTCCACTGCCAAAACAACTCCACCTGCCTCATGAACTTCACATACCATCAGCTGTCCTGGCAGCTATCTAGGAAACCCTGTTGGGTCACTTCCGGTCCCATGCCCATTGAGCCCAGTGGGATGGAATCAAGCAGCTTCAGCACCCACACAGATCTAACATGGAGCTCCTCACTCAAGGCGCTCAAAGCTCCACGGCCAAAGACAAGTTCAGTGCCCAAGCCATTTCCCGCTGCCATGGAAACCAAGTGCTCTGGCAGCACATATGTCTGAAAGTGGATATGACACCTAGGGAAGGGAGTGTGCTGGTGAATGCAAACTGCCCGAAGTAGCAGCACAGCTCTTCCACTGCCAAAACAACTCCACCTGCCTCATGAACTTCACATACCATCAGCTGTCCTGGCAGCTATCTAGAAAACCCTGTTGGGTCACTTCCGGTCCCATGCCCATTGAACCCAGTGGGATGGAATCAAGCAGCTTCAGCACCCACACAGATCTAACATGGAGCTCCTCACTCAAGGCGCTCAAAACTACATGGCCAAAGACAAGTTCAGTGCCCAAGCCATTTCCCGCTGCCATGGAAACCAAGTGCTCTGGCAGCACATATCTCTGAAAGTGGATATGACACCTAGGGAAGGGAGTGTGCTGGTGAATGGCAACTGCCCGAAGCAGCAGCACAGCTCTTCCACTGCCAAAACAACTCCACCTGCCTCATGAACTTCACATACCATCAGCTGTCCTGGCAGCTATCTAGGAAACCCTGTTGGCTCACTTCCGGTCCCATGCCCATTGAGCCCAGTGGGATGGAATCAAGCAGCTTCAGCACCCACAGAAAACTAACATGGAGCTCCTCACTCAAGGTGCTCAAAACTCCACGGCCAAAGACAAGTTCAGTGCCAAAGCCATTTCCCGCTGCCATGGAAACCAAGTGCTCTGGCAGCACATATCTCTGAAAGTGGATATGACACCTAGGGAAGGGAGTCTGGTGGTGAATGGCAACTGCCCGAAGCAGCAGCACAGCTCTTCCAGTGCCAAAACAACTCCACCTGCCTCATGCACTTCACATACCATCAGCTGTCCTGGCAGCTATCTAGGAAACCCTGTTGGGTCACTTCCGGTCCCATGCCCATTGAGCCCAGTGGGATGGAATCAAGCAGCTTCAGCACCCACACAAAACAAACATGGAGCTCCTCACTCAAGGCGCTCAAAACTCCACAGCCAAAGACAAGTTCAGTGCCCAAGCCATTTCCCGCTGCCATGGAAACCAAGTGCTCTGGCAGCACATATGTCTGAAAGTGGATATGACACCTAGGGAAGGGAGTGTGCTGGTGAATGGCAACTGCCCGAAGCAGCAGCACAGCTCTTCCACTGCCAAAACAACTCCACCTGCCTCATGAACTTCACATACCATCAGCTGTCCTGGCAGCTCTCTAGGAAACCCTGTTGGGTCACTTCCGGTCCCATGCCCATTGAGCCCAGTGGGATGGAATTAAGCAGCTTCAGCACCCACACAAAACGAACATGGAGCTCCTCACTCAAGGCGCTCAAAACTCCACGGCCAAAGACAAGTTCAGTGCCCAAGCCATTTCCCGCTGCCATGGAAACCAAGTGCTCTGGCAGCACATATGTGTGAAAGTGGATATGACACCTAGGGAAGGGAGTGTGTTGGTGAATGGCAACTGCCCGAAGCAGCAGCACAGCTCTTCCACTGCCAAAACAACTCCACCTGCCTCATGAACTTCACATACCATCAGCTGTCCTGGCAGCTATCTAGGAAACCCTGTTGGGTCACTTCCGGTTCCATGCCCATTGAGCCCAGTGGGATGGAATCAAGCAGCTTCAGCACCCACACAAAACTAACATGGAGCTCCTCACTCAAGGCGCTCAAAACTCCACAGCCAAAGACAAGTTCAGTGCCCAAGCCATTTCCCGCTGCCATGGAAACCAAGTGCTCTGGCAGCACATATGTCTGAAAGTGGATATGACACCTAGGGAAGGGAGTGTGCTGGTGAATGGCAACTGCCCGAAGCAGCAGCACAGCTCTTCCACTGCCAAAACAACTCCACCTGCCTCATGAACTTCACATACCATCAGCTGTCCTGGCAGCTATCTAGGAAACCCTGCTGGGACACTTCCGGTCCCATGCCCATTGAGCCCAGTGGGATGGAATCAAGCAGCTTCAGCACCCACACAAAACGAACATGGAGCTCCTCACTCAAGGCGCTCGAAACTCCACAGCCAAAGACAAGTTCAGTGCCCAAGCCATTTCCCGCTGCCATGGAAACCAAGTGCTCTGGCAGCACATATGTCTGAAAGTGGATATGACACCTAGGGAAGGGAGTGTGCTGGTGAATGGCAACTGCCCGAAGCAGCAGCACAGCTCTTCCACTGCCAAAACAACTCCACCTGCCTCATGAACTTCACATACCATCAACTGTTCTGGCAGCTATCTAGGAAACCCTGTTGGGTCACTTCCGGTCCCATGCCCATTGAGCCCAGTGGGATGGAATCAAGCAGCTTCAGCACCCACACAAAACGAACATGGAGCTCCTCACTCAAGGCGCTCAAAACTCCACGGACAAAGACAAGTTCAGTGCCCAAGCCATTTCCCGCTGCCATGGAAACCAAGTGCTCTGGCAGCACATATGTCTGAAAGTGGATATGACACCTAGGGAAGGGAGTGTGCTGGTGAATGGCAACTGCCCGAAGCAGCAGCACAGCTCTTCCACTGCCAAAACAACTCCACCTGCCTCATGAACTTCACATACCATCAGCTGTCCTGGCAGCTATCTAGGAAACCCTGTTGGGTCACTTCCGGTCCCATGCACATTGAGCCCAGTGGGATGGAATCAAGCAGCTTCAGCACCCAAACAAATCTAACATGGTGCTCCTCACTCAAGGCGCTCAAAACTCCACAGCCAAAGACAAATTCAGTGCCCAAGCCATTTCCCGCTGCCATGGAAACCAAGTGCTCTGGCAGCACATATGTGTGAAAGTGGATATGACACCTAGGGAAGGGAGTGTGCTGGTGAATGGCAACTGCCCGAAGCAGCAGCACAGCTCTTCCAGTGCCAAAACAACTCCACCTGCCTCATGAACTTCACATACCATCAGCTGTCCTGGTAGCTGTCTAGGAAACCCTGTTGGCTCACTTCCGGTCCCATGCCCATTGAGCCCAGTGGGATGGAATCAAGCAGCTTCAGCACCCACACAAAACGAACATGGAGCTCCTCACCCAAGGTGCTCAAAAGCCCACAGCCAAAGACAAGTTCAGTGCCCAAGCCATTTCCCTCTGCCATGGAATCCAAGTGCTCTGGCAGCACATATGTCTGAAAGTGGATATGACACCTAGGGAAGGGAGTGTGCTGGTGAATGGCAACTGCCCGAAGCAGCAGCACAGCTCTTCCACTGCCAAAACAACTCCACCTGCCTCATGAGCTTCACATACCATCAGCTGTCCTGGCACCTATCTAGGAAACCCTGTTGGGTCACTTCCGGTCCCATGCTCTTTGAGCCCAGTGGGATGGAATCAAGCAGCTTCAGCACCCACACAAAACTAACATGGAGCTCCTCACTCAAGGCGCTCAAAGCTCCACAGCCAAAGACAAGTTCAGTGCCCAAGCCATTTCCCGCTGCCATGGAAACCAAGTGCTCTGGCAGCACATATGTCTGAAAGTGGATATGACACCTAGGGAAGGGACTCCGGTGGTGAAAGGCAACTGCCCGAAGCAGCAGCACAGCTCTTCCAGTGCCAAAACAACTCCACCTGCCTCATGAACTTCACATACCATCAGCTGTCCTGGCACCTATCTAGGAAACCCTGTTGGGTCACTTAGGTCCCATGCCCATTGAGCCCAGTGGGATGGAATCAAGCAGCTTCAGCACCCACACAAATCTAACATGTAACTCCTCACTCAAGGTGCTCAAAACGTCACGGCCAAAGACAAGTTCAGTGCCCAAGCCATTTCCCGCTGCCATGGAAACCAAGTGCTCTGGCAGCACATATCTCTGAAAGTGGATATGACACCTAGGGAAGGGAGTGTGCTGGTGAATGGCAACTGCCCGAAGCAGCAGCACAGCTCTTCCACTGCCAAAACAACTCCACCTGCCTCATGAACTTCACATACCATCAGCTGTCCTGGCAGCTATCTAGGAAACCCTGTTGGCTCACTTCCGGTCCCATGCCCATTGAGCCCAGTGGGATGGAATCAAGCAGCTTCAGCACCCACACAAAACTAACATGGAGCTCCTCACTCAAGGTGCTCAAAACTCCACGGCCAAAGACAAGTTCAGTGCCAAAGCCATTTCCCGCTGCCATGGAAACCAAGTGCTCTGGCAGCACATATCTCTGAAAGTGGATATGACACCTAGGGAAGGGAGTCTGGTGGTGAATGGCAACTGCCCGAAGCAGCAGCACAGCTCTTCCACTGCCAAAACAACTCCACCTGCCTCATGCACTTCACATACCATCAGCTGTCCTGGCAGCTATCTAGGAAACCCTGTTGGGTCACTTCCGGTCCCACGCCCATTGAGCCCAGTGGGATGGAATCAAGCAGCTTCAGCACCCACACAAAACAAACATGGAGCTCCTCACTCAAGGCGCTCAAAACTCCACGGACAAAGACAAGTTCAGTGCCCAAGCCATTTCCCGCTGCCATGGAAACCAAGTGCTCTGGCAGCACATATGTCTGAAAGTGGATATGACACCTAGGGAAGGGAGTGTGCTGGTGAATGGCAACTGCCCGAAGCAGCAGCACAGCTCTTCCTGTGCCAAAACAACTCCACCTGCCTCATGCATTTCACATACCATCAGCTGTCCTGGCAGGTATCTAGGAAACCCTGTTGGGTCACTTCCGGCCCCATGCCCATTGAGCCCAGTGGGATGGAATTAAGCAGCTTCAGCACCCACACAAAACTAACATGGAGCTCCTCACTCAAGGCGCTCAAAACTCCACGGCCAAAGACAAGTTCAGTGCCCAAGCCATTTCCCGCTGCCATGGAAACCAAGTGCTCTGGCAGCACATATGTGTGAAAGTGGATATGACACCTAGGGAAGGGAGTGTGTTGGTGAATGGCAACTGCCCGAAGCAGCAGCACAGCTCTTCCACTGCCAAAACAACTCCGTCTGCCTCATGAACTTCACATACCATCAGCTGTCCTGGCACCTATCTAGGAAACCCTGTTGGGTCACTTCCGGTCCCATGCCCATTGAGCCCAGTGGGATGGAATCAAGCAGCTTCAGCACCCACACAAAACTAACATGGAGCTCCTCACTCAAGGCGCTCAAAACTCCACAGCCAAAGACAAGTTCAGTGCCCAAGCCATTTCCCGCTGCCATGGAAACCAAGTGCTCTGGCAGCACATATGTCTGAAAGTGGATATGACACCTAGGGAAGGGAGTGTGCTGGTGAATGGCAACTGCCCGAAGCAGCAGCACAGCTCTTCCACTGCCAAAACAACTCCACCTGCCTCATGAACTTCACATACCATCAGCTGTCCTGGCAGCTATCTAGGAAACCCTGTTGGGTCACTTCCGGTCCCATGCCCATTGAGCCCAGTGGGATGGAATCAAGCAGCTTCAGCACCCACACAGATCTAACATGGAGCTCCTCACTCAAGGCGCTCAAAGCTCCACGGCCAAAGACAAGTTCAGTGCCCAAGCCATTTCCCGCTGCCATGGAAACCAAGTGCTCTGGCAGCACATATGTCTGAAAGTGGATATGACACCTAGGGAAGGGAGTGTGCTGGTGAATGCAAACTGCCCGAAGTAGCAGCACAGCTCTTCCACTGCCAAAACAACTCCACCTGCCTCATGAACTTCACATACCATCAGCTGTCCTGGCAGCTATCTAGAAAACCCTGTTGGGTCACTTCCGGTCCCATGCCCATTGAACCCAGTGGGATGGAATCAAGCAGCTTCAGCACCCACACAGATCTAACATGGAGCTCCTCACTCAAGGCGCTCAAAACTACATGGCCAAAGACAAGTTCAGTGCCCAAGCCATTTCCCGCTGCCATGGAAACCAAGTGCTCTGGCAGCACATATCTCTGAAAGTGGATATGACACCTAGGGAAGGGAGTGTGCTGGTGAATGGCAACTGCCCGAAGCAGCAGCACAGCTCTTCCACTGCCAAAACAACTCCACCTGCCTCATGAACTTCACATACCATCAGCTGTCCTGGCAGCTCTCTAGGAAACCCTGTTGGGTCACTTCCGGTCCCATGCCCATTGAGCCCAGTGGGATGGAATTAAGCAGCTTCAGCACCCACACAAAACGAACATGGAGCTCCTCACTCAAGGCGCTCAAAACTCCACGGCCAAAGACAAGTTCAGTGCCCAAGCCATTTCCCGCTGCCATGGAAACCAAGTGCTCTGGCAGCACATATGTGTGAAAGTGGATATGACACCTAGGGAAGGGAGTGTGTTGGTGAATGGCAACTGCCCGAAGCAGCAGCACAGCTCTTCCACTGCCAAAACAACTCCACCTGCCTCATGAACTTCACATACCATCAGCTGTCCTGGCAGCTATCTAGGAAACCCTGTTGGGTCACTTCCGGTTCCATGCCCATTGAGCCCAGTGGGATGGAATCAAGCAGCTTCAGCACCCACACAAAACTAACATGGAGCTCCTCACTCAAGGCGCTCAAAACTCCACAGCCAAAGACAAGTTCAGTGCCCAAGCCATTTCCCGCTGCCATGGAAACCAAGTGCTCTGGCAGCACATATGTCTGAAAGTGGATATGACACCTAGGGAAGGGAGTGTGCTGGTGAATGGCAACTGCCCGAAGCAGCAGCACAGCTCTTCCACTGCCAAAACAACTCCACCTGCCTCATGAACTTCACATACCATCAGCTGTCCTGGCAGCTATCTAGGAAACCCTGCTGGGACACTTCCGGTCCCATGCCCATTGAGCCCAGTGGGATGGAATCAAGCAGCTTCAGCACCCACACAAAACGAACATGGAGCTCCTCACTCAAGGCGCTCGAAACTCCACAGCCAAAGACAAGTTCAGTGCCCAAGCCATTTCCCGCTGCCATGGAAACCAAGTGCTCTGGCAGCACATATGTCTGAAAGTGGATATGACACCTAGGGAAGGGAGTGTGCTGGTGAATGGCAACTGCCCGAAGCAGCAGCACAGCTCTTCCACTGCCAAAACAACTCCACCTGCCTCATGAACTTCACATACCATCAACTGTTCTGGCAGCTATCTAGGAAACCCTGTTGGGTCACTTCCGGTCCCATGCCCATTGAGCCCAGTGGGATGGAATCAAGCAGCTTCAGCACCCACACAAAACGAACATGGAGCTCCTCACTCAAGGCGCTCAAAACTCCACGGACAAAGACAAGTTCAGTGCCCAAGCCATTTCCCGCTGCCATGGAAACCAAGTGCTCTGGCAGCACATATGTCTGAAAGTGGATATGACACCTAGGGAAGGGAGTGTGCTGGTGAATGGCAACTGCCCGAAGCAGCAGCACAGCTCTTCCACTGCCAAAACAACTCCACCTGCCTCATGAACTTCACATACCATCAGCTGTCCTGGCAGCTATCTAGGAAACCCTGTTGGGTCACTTCCGGTCCCATGCACATTGAGCCCAGTGGGATGGAATCAAGCAGCTTCAGCACCCAAACAAATCTAACATGGTGCTCCTCACTCAAGGCGCTCAAAACTCCACAGCCAAAGACAAATTCAGTGCCCAAGCCATTTCCCGCTGCCATGGAAACCAAGTGCTCTGGCAGCACATATGTGTGAAAGTGGATATGACACCTAGGGAAGGGAGTGTGCTGGTGAATGGCAACTGCCCGAAGCAGCAGCACAGCTCTTCCAGTGCCAAAACAACTCCACCTGCCTCATGAACTTCACATACCATCAGCTGTCCTGGTAGCTGTCTAGGAAACCCTGTTGGCTCACTTCCGGTCCCATGCCCATTGAGCCCAGTGGGATGGAATCAAGCAGCTTCAGCACCCACACAAAACGAACATGGAGCTCCTCACCCAAGGTGCTCAAAAGCCCACAGCCAAAGACAAGTTCAGTGCCCAAGCCATTTCCCTCTGCCATGGAATCCAAGTGCTCTGGCAGCACATATGTCTGAAAGTGGATATGACACCTAGGGAAGGGAGTGTGCTGGTGAATGGCAACTGCCCGAAGCAGCAGCACAGCTCTTCCACTGCCAAAACAACTCCACCTGCCTCATGAGCTTCACATACCATCAGCTGTCCTGGCACCTATCTAGGAAACCCTGTTGGGTCACTTCCGGTCCCATGCTCTTTGAGCCCAGTGGGATGGAATCAAGCAGCTTCAGCACCCACACAAAACTAACATGGAGCTCCTCACTCAAGGCGCTCAAAGCTCCACAGCCAAAGACAAGTTCAGTGCCCAAGCCATTTCCCGCTGCCATGGAAACCAAGTGCTCTGGCAGCACATATGTCTGAAAGTGGATATGACACCTAGGGAAGGGACTCCGGTGGTGAAAGGCAACTGCCCGAAGCAGCAGCACAGCTCTTCCAGTGCCAAAACAACTCCACCTGCCTCATGAACTTCACATACCATCAGCTGTCCTGGCACCTATCTAGGAAACCCTGTTGGGTCACTTAGGTCCCATGCCCATTGAGCCCAGTGGGATGGAATCAAGCAGCTTCAGCACCCACACAAATCTAACATGTAACTCCTCACTCAAGGTGCTCAAAACGTCACGGCCAAAGACAAGTTCAGTGCCCAAGCCATTTCCCGCTGCCATGGAAACCAAGTGCTCTGGCAGCACATATCTCTGAAAGTGGATATGACACCTAGGGAAGGGAGTGTGCTGGTGAATGGCAACTGCCCGAAGCAGCAGCACAGCTCTTCCACTGCCAAAACAACTCCACCTGCCTCATGAACTTCACATACCATCAGCTGTCCTGGCAGCTATCTAGGAAACCCTGTTGGCTCACTTCCGGTCCCATGCCCATTGAGCCCAGTGGGATGGAATCAAGCAGCTTCAGCACCCACACAAAACTAACATGGAGCTCCTCACTCAAGGTGCTCAAAACTCCACGGCCAAAGACAAGTTCAGTGCCAAAGCCATTTCCCGCTGCCATGGAAACCAAGTGCTCTGGCAGCACATATCTCTGAAAGTGGATATGACACCTAGGGAAGGGAGTCTGGTGGTGAATGGCAACTGCCCGAAGCAGCAGCACAGCTCTTCCACTGCCAAAACAACTCCACCTGCCTCATGCACTTCACATACCATCAGCTGTCCTGGCAGCTATCTAGGAAACCCTGTTGGGTCACTTCCGGTCCCACGCCCATTGAGCCCAGTGGGATGGAATCAAGCAGCTTCAGCACCCACACAAAACAAACATGGAGCTCCTCACTCAAGGCGCTCAAAACTCCACGGACAAAGACAAGTTCAGTGCCCAAGCCATTTCCCGCTGCCATGGAAACCAAGTGCTCTGGCAGCACATATGTCTGAAAGTGGATATGACACCTAGGGAAGGGAGTGTGCTGGTGAATGGCAACTGCCCGAAGCAGCAGCACAGCTCTTCCTGTGCCAAAACAACTCCACCTGCCTCATGCATTTCACATACCATCAGCTGTCCTGGCAGGTATCTAGGAAACCCTGTTGGGTCACTTCCGGCCCCATGCCCATTGAGCCCAGTGGGATGGAATTAAGCAGCTTCAGCACCCACACAAAACTAACATGGAGCTCCTCACTCAAGGCGCTCAAAACTCCACGGCCAAAGACAAGTTCAGTGCCCAAGCCATTTCCCGCTGCCATGGAAACCAAGTGCTCTGGCAGCACATATGTGTGAAAGTGGATATGACACCTAGGGAAGGGAGTGTGTTGGTGAATGGCAACTGCCCGAAGCAGCAGCACAGCTCTTCCACTGCCAAAACAACTCCGTCTGCCTCATGAACTTCACATACCATCAGCTGTCCTGGCACCTATCTAGGAAACCCTGTTGGGTCACTTCCGGTCCCATGCCCATTGAGCCCAGTGGGATGGAATCAAGCAGCTTCAGCACCCACACAAAACTAACATGGAGCTCCTCACTCAAGGCGCTCAAAACTCCACAGCCAAAGACAAGTTCAGTGCCCAAGCCATTTCCCGCTGCCATGGAAACCAAGTGCTCTGGCAGCACATATGTCTGAAAGTGGATATGACACCTAGGGAAGGGAGTGTGCTGGTGAATGGCAACTGCCCGAAGCAGCAGCACAGCTCTTCCACTGCCAAAACAACTCCACCTGCCTCATGAACTTCACATACCATCAGCTGTCCTGGCAGCTATCTAGGAAACCCTGTTGGGTCACTTCCGGTCCCATGCCCATTGAGCCCAGTGGGATGGAATCAAGCAGCTTCAGCACCCATACAGATCTAACATGGAGCTCCTCACTCAAGGCGCTCAAAGCTCCACGGCCAAAGACAAGTTCAGTGCCCAAGCCATTTCCCGCTGCCATGGAAACCAAGTGCTCTGGCAGCACATATGTCTGAAAGTGGATATGACACCTAGGGAAGGGAGTGTGCTGGTGAATGCAAACTGCCCGAAGTAGCAGCACAGCTCTTCCACTGCCAAAACAACTCCACCTGCCTCATGAACTTCACATACCATCAGCTGTCCTGGCAGCTATCTAGAAAACCCTGTTGGGTCACTTCCGGTCCCATGCCCATTGAACCCAGTGGGATGGAATCAAGCAGCTTCAGCACCCACACAGATCTAACATGGAGCTCCTCACTCAAGGCGCTCAAAACTACATGGCCAAAGACAAGTTCAGTGCCCAAGCCATTTCCCGCTGCCATGGAAACCAAGTGCTCTGGCAGCACATATCTCTGAAAGTGGATATGACACCTAGGGAAGGGAGTGTGCTGGTGAATGGCAACTGCCCGAAGCAGCAGCACAGCTCTTCCACTGCCAAAACAACTCCACCTGCCTCATGAACTTCACATACCATCAGCTGTCCTGGCAGCTATCTAGGAAACCCTGTTGGCTCACTTCCGGTCCCATGCCCATTGAGCCCAGTGGGATGGAATCAAGCAGCTTCAGCACCCACAGAAAACTAACATGGAGCTCCTCACTCAAGGTGCTCAAAACTCCACGGCCAAAGACAAGTTCAGTGCCAAAGCCATTTCCCGCTGCCATGGAAACCAAGTGCTCTGGCAGCACATATCTCTGAAAGTGGATATGACACCTAGGGAAGGGAGTCTGGTGGTGAATGGCAACTGCCCGAAGCAGCAGCACAGCTCTTCCACTGCCAAAACAACTCCACCTGCCTCATGCACTTCACATACCATCAGCTGTCCTGGCAGCTATCTAGGAAACCCTGTTGGGTCACTTCCGGTCCCATGCCCATTGAGCCCAGTGGGATGGAATCAAGCAGCTTCAGCACCCACACAAAACAAACATGGAGCTCCTCACTCAAGGCGCTCAAAACTCCACAGCCAAAGACAAGTTCAGTGCCCAAGCCATTTCCCGCTGCCATGGAAACCAAGTGCTCTGGCAGCACATATGTCTGAAAGTGGATATGACACCTAGGGAAGGGAGTGTGCTGGTGAATGGCAACTGCCCGAAGCAGCAGCACAGCTCTTCCACTGCCAAAACAACTCCACCTGCCTCATGAACTTCACATACCATCAGCTGTCCTGGCAGCTCTCTAGGAAACCCTGTTGGGTCACTTCCGGTCCCATGCCCATTGAGCCCAGTGGGATGGAATTAAGCAGCTTCAGCACCCACACAAAACGAACATGGAGCTCCTCACTCAAGGCGCTCAAAACTCCACGGCCAAAGACAAGTTCAGTGCCCAAGCCATTTCCCGCTGCCATGGAAACCAAGTGCTCTGGCAGCACATATGTGTGAAAGTGGATATGACACCTAGGGAAGGGAGTGTGTTGGTGAATGGCAACTGCCCGAAGCAGCAGCACAGCTCTTCCACTGCCAAAACAACTCCACCTGCCTCATGAACTTCACATACCATCAGCTGTCCTGGCAGCTATCTAGGAAACCCTGTTGGGTCACTTCCGGTTCCATGCCCATTGAGCCCAGTGGGATGGAATCAAGCAGCTTCAGCACCCACACAAAACTAACATGGAGCTCCTCACTCAAGGCGCTCAAAACTCCACAGCCAAAGACAAGTTCAGTGCCCAAGCCATTTCCCGCTGCCATGGAAACCAAGTGCTCTGGCAGCACATATGTCTGAAAGTGGATATGACACCTAGGGAAGGGAGTGTGCTGGTGAATGGCAACTGCCCGAAGCAGCAGCACAGCTCTTCCACTGCCAAAACAACTCCACCTGCCTCATGAACTTCACATACCATCAGCTGTCCTGGCAGCTATCTAGGAAACCCTGCTGGGACACTTCCGGTCCCATGCCCATTGAGCCCAGTGGGATGGAATCAAGCAGCTTCAGCACCCACACAAAACGAACATGGAGCTCCTCACTCAAGGCGCTCGAAACTCCACAGCCAAAGACAAGTTCAGTGCCCAAGCCATTTCCCGCTGCCATGGAAACCAAGTGCTCTGGCAGCACATATGTCTGAAAGTGGATATGACACCTAGGGAAGGGAGTGTGCTGGTGAATGGCAACTGCCCGAAGCAGCAGCACAGCTCTTCCACTGCCAAAACAACTCCACCTGCCTCATGAACTTCACATACCATCAACTGTTCTGGCAGCTATCTAGGAAACCCTGTTGGGTCACTTCCGGTCCCATGCCCATTGAGCCCAGTGGGATGGAATCAAGCAGCTTCAGCACCCACACAAAACGAACATGGAGCTCCTCACTCAAGGCGCTCAAAACTCCACGGACAAAGACAAGTTCAGTGCCCAAGCCATTTCCCGCTGCCATGGAAACCAAGTGCTCTGGCAGCACATATGTCTGAAAGTGGATATGACACCTAGGGAAGGGAGTGTGCTGGTGAATGGCAACTGCCCGAAGCAGCAGCACAGCTCTTCCACTGCCAAAACTACTTCACCTGCCTCATGAACTTCACATACCATCAGCTGTCCTGGCAGCTATATAGGTATCGCTGTTGGGTCACTTCAGGTCCCATGCCCATTGAGCCCAGTGGGATGGAATCCAGCAGCTTCAGCACCCACACAAATCTAACATGGAGATCCTCACTCAAGACGCACAAAACTCCACAGCCAAAGACAAGTTCAGTGCCCAAGCCATTTCCCGCTGCCATGGAAACCAAGTGCTCTGGCAGCACATATGTCTGAAAGTGGATATGACACCTAGGGAAGGGAGTGTGTTGGTGAATGGCAACTGCCCGAAGCAGCAGCACAGCTCTTCCAGTGCCAAAACAACTCCACCTGCCTCATGCACTTCACATACCATCAGCTGTCCTGGCAGCTATCTAGGAAACCCCGTTGGGTCACTTCCGGTCCCATGCCCATTGAGCCCAGTGGGATGGAATCAAGCAGCTTCAGCACCCACACAGATCTAACATGGAGCTCCTCACTCAAGGCGCTCAAAACTACATGGCCAAAGACAAGTTCAGTGCCCAAGCCATTTCCCGCTGCCATGGAAACCAAGTGCTCTGGCAGCACATATGTCTGAAAGTGGATATGACACCTAGGGAAGGGAGTGTGTTGGTGAATGGCAACTGCCCGAAGCAGCAGCACAGCTCTTCCACTGCCAAAACAACTCCACCTGCCTCATGAACTTCACATACCATCAGCTGTCCTGGCAGCTATCTAGGAAACCCTGTTGGCTCACTTCCGGTCCCATGCCCATTGAGCCCAGTGGGATGGAATCAAGCAGCTTCAGCACCCACAGAAAACTAACATGGAGCTCCTCACTCAAGGTGCTCAAAACTCCACGGCCAAAGACAAGTTCAGTGCCAAAGCCATTTCCCGCTGCCATGGAAACCAAGTGCTCTGGCAGCACATATCTCTGAAAGTGGATATGACACCTAGGGAAGGGAGTCTGGTGGTGAATGGCAACTGCCCGAAGCAGCAGCACAGCTCTTCCACTGCCAAAACAACTCCACCTGCCTCATGCACTTCACATACCATCAGCTGTCCTGGCAGCTATCTAGGAAACCCTGTTGGGTCACTTCCGGTCCCATGCCCATTGAGCCCAGTGGGATGGAATCAAGCAGCTTCAGCACCCACACAAAACAAACATGGAGCTCCTCACTCAAGGCGCTCAAAACTCCACAGCCAAAGACAAGTTCAGTGCCCAAGCCATTTCCCGCTGCCATGGAAACCAAGTGCTCTGGCAGCACATATGTCTGAAAGTGGATATGACACCTAGGGAAGGGAGTGTGCTGGTGAATGGCAACTGCCCGAAGCAGCAGCACAGCTCTTCCACTGCCAAAACAACTCCACCTGCCTCATGAACTTCACATACCATCAGCTGTCCTGGCAGCTCTCTAGGAAACCCTGTTGGGTCACTTCCGGTCCCATGCCCATTGAGCCCAGTGGGATGGAATTAAGCAGCTTCAGCACCCACACAAAACGAACATGGAGCTCCTCACTCAAGGCGCTCAAAACTCCACGGCCAAAGACAAGTTCAGTGCCCAAGCCATTTCCCGCTGCCATGGAAACCAAGTGCTCTGGCAGCACATATGTCTGAAAGTGGATATGACACCTAGGGAAGGGAGTGTGTTGGTGAATGGCAACTGCCCGAAGCAGCAGCACAGCTCTTCCACTGCCAAAACAACTCCACCTGCCTCATGAACTTCACATACCATCAGCTGTCCTGGCAGCTATCTAGGAAACCCTGTTGGGTCACTTCCGGTCCCATGCCCATTGAGCCCAGTGGGATGGAATCAAGCAGCTTCAGCACCCACACAAAACGAACATGGAGCTCCTCACTCAAGGCGCTCAAAACTCCACAGCCAAAGACAAGTTCAGTGCCCAAGCCATTTCCCTCTGCCATGGAAACCAAGTGCTCTGGCAGCACATATGTCTGAAAGTGGATATGACACCTAGGGAAGGGAGTGTGCTGGTGAATGGCAACTGCCCGAAGCAGCAGCACAGCTCTTCCACTGCCAAAACAACTCCACCTGCCTCATGAACTTCACATACCATCAGCTGTCCTGGCAGCTATCTAGGAAACCCTGCTGGGACACTTCCGGTCCCATGCCCATTGAGCCCAGTGGGATGGAATCAAGCAGCTTCAGCACCCACACAAAACGAACATGGAGCTCCTCACTCAAGGCGCTCGAAACTCCACAGCCAAAGACAAGTTCAGTGCCCAAGCCATTTCCCGCTGCCATGGAAACCAAGTGCTCTGGCAGCACATATGTCTGAAAGTGGATATGACACCTAGGGAAGGGAGTTTGGTGGTGAATGGCAACTGCCCGAAGCAGCAGCACAGCTCTTCCACTGCCAAAACAACTCCACCTGCCTCATGAACTCCACATACCATCAACTGTTCTGGCAGCTATCTAGGAAACCCTGTTGGGTCACTTCCGGTCCCATGCCCATTGAGCCCAGTGGGATGGAATCAAGCAGCTTCAGCACCCACACAAAACGAACATGGAGCTCCTCACTCAAGGCGCTCAAAACTCCACGGACAAAGACAAGTTCAGTGCCCAAGCCATTTCCCGCTGCCATGGAAACCAAGTGCTCTGGCAGCACATATGTCTGAAAGTGGATATGACACCTAGGGAAGGGAGTGTGGTGGTGAATGGCAACTGCCCGAAGCAGCAGCACAGCTCTTCCACTGCCAAAACTACTTCACCTGCCTCATGAACTTCACATACCATCAGCTGTCCTGGCAGCTATATAGGTATCGCTGTTGGGTCACTTCAGGTCCCATGCCCATTGAGCCCAGTGGGATGGAATCCAGCAGCTTCAGCACCCACACAAATCTAACATGGAGATCCTCACTCAAGACGCACAAAACTCCACAGCCAGAGACAAGTTCAGTGCCCAAGCCATTTCCCGCTGCCATGGAAACCAAGTGCTCTGGCAGCACATATGTCTGAAAGTGGATATGACACCTAGGGAAGGGAGTGTGTTGGTGAATGGCAACTGCCCGAAGCAGCAGCACAGCTCTTCCACTGCCAAAACAACTCCACCTGCCTCATGCACTTCACATACCATCAGCTGTCCTGGCAGCTATCTAGGAAACCCCGTTGGGTCACTTCCGGTCCCATGCCCATTGAGCCCAGTGGGATGGAATCAAGCAGCTTCAGCACCCACACAAAACGAACATGGAGCTCCTCACTCAAGCGCTCAAATGTACATGGCGGAAGACAAGTTCAGTGCCCAAGCCATTTCCCGCTGCCATGGAAACCAAGTGCTCTGGCAGCACATATGTCTGAAAGTGGATATGATACCTAGGGAAGGGAGTGTGCTGGTGAATGGCAACTGCCCGAAGCAGCAGCACAGCTCTTCCAGTGCCAAAACAACTCCACCTGCCTCATGAACTTCACATACCATCAGCTGTCCTGGCAGCTATCTAGGAAACCCTGTTGGGTCACTTCCGGTCCCATGCCCATTGAGCCCAGTGGGATGGAATCAAGCAGCTTCAGCACCCACACAAAACGAGCATGGAGCTCCTCACTCAAGGCGCTATAAGCTTCACAGCCAAAGACAAGTTCAGTGCCCAAGCCATTTCCCGCTGCCATGGAAACCAAGTGCTCTGGCAGCACATATGTCTGAAAGTGGATATGACACCTAGGGAAGGGAGTGTGTTGGTGAATGGCAACTGCCCGAAGCAGCAGCACAGCTCTTCCACTGCCAAAACAACTCCACCTGCCTCATGAACTTCACATACCATCAGCTGTCCTGGCAGCTATCTAGGAAACCCTGTTGGGTCACTTCCGGTCCCATGCCCATTGAGCCCAGTGGGATGGAATCAAGCAGCTTCAGCACCCACACAAATATAGCATGGAGCTCCTCACTCAAGGCACTCAAAACTCCACAGCCAAAGACAAGTTCAGTGCCGAAGCCATTTCCCGCTGCCATGGAAACCAAGTGCTCTGGCAGCACATATGTCTGAAAGTAGATATGACACCTAGGGAAGGGAGTCTGGTGGTGAATGGCAACTGCCCGAAGCAGCAGCACAGCTCTTCCAGTGCCAAAACAACTCCATCTGCCTCATGAACTTCACATACCATCAGCTGTCCTGGCACCTATCTAGGAAACCCTGTTGGGTCACTTCCGGTCCCATGCCCATTGAGCCCAGTGGTATGGAATCAAGCAGCTTGAGCACAGACACAAATCTAACATGGAGCTCCTCACTCACGGCGCTCAAAACTCCACAGCCAAAGACAAGTTCAGTGCCCAAGCCATTTCCCGCTGCCATGGAAACCAAGTGCTCTGGCAGCACATATGTCTGAAAGTAGATATGACACCTAGGGAAGGGAGTCTGGTGGTGAATGGCAACTGCCCGAAGCAGCAGCACAGCTCTTCCAGTGCCAAAACAACTCCATCTGCCTCATGAACTTCACATACCATCAGCTGTCCTCGCAACTATCTAGGAAACCCTGTTGGGTCACTTCTGGTCCCATACCCATTGAGCCCAGTGGGATGGAATCAAGCAGCTTCAGCACCCACACAAAACGAACATGGAGCTCCTCACTCAAGGCGCTCAAAAGCCCACAGCCAAAAACAAGTTCAGTGCCAAAGCCATTTCCCGCTGCCATGGAAACCAAGTGCTCTGGCAGCACATATGTCTGAAAGTGGATATGACACCTAGGGAAGGGAGTGTGCTGGTGAATGGCAACTGCCCGAAACAGCAGCACAGCTCTTCCACTGCCAAAACAACTCCACCTGCCTCATGAACTTCACATACCATCAGCTGTCCTGGCAGCTATCTAGGAAACCCTGTTGGGTCACTTCTGGTTCCATGGCCATTGAGCCCAGTGGGATGGAATCAAGCAGCATCAGCACCCACACAGATCTAACATGGAGCTCCTCACTCAAGGCGCTCAAAACTCCACGGCCAAAGACAAGTTCAGTGCCCAAGCCATTTCCCGCTGCCATGGAAACCAAGTGCTCTGGCAGCACATATGTCTGAAAGTGGATATGACACCTAGGGAAGGGAGTGTGCTGGTGAATGGCAACTGCCCGAAGCAGCAGCACAGCTCTTCCACTGCCAAAACAACTCCACCTGCCTCATGAACTTCACATACCATCAGCTGTCCTGGCAGCTATCTAGGAAACCCTGTTGGGTCACTTCCGGTCCCATGCCCATTGAGCCCAGTGGTATGGAATCAAGCAGCTTGAGCACAGACACAAATCTAACATGGAGCTCCTCACTCACGGCGCTCAAAACTCCACAGCCAAAGACAAGTTCAGTGCCCAAGCCATTTCCCGCTGCCAAGGAAACCAAGTGCTCTGGCAGCACATATGTCTGAAAGTAGATATGACACCTAGGGAAGGGAGTGTGGTGGTGAATGGCAACTGCCCGAAGCAGCAGCACAGCTCTTCCACTGCCAAAACAACTCCACCTGCCTCATGAACTTCACATACCATCAGCTGTCCTGGCAGCTATCTAGGAAACCCTGTTGGGTCACTTCCGGTCCCATGCCCATTGAGCCCAGTGGGATGGAATCAAGCAGCTTGAGCACCCACACAAAACGAACATGGAGCTCCTCACTCAAGGCGCTCACAACTCCACGGCCAAAGACAAGTTCAGTGCCCAAGCCATTTCCCACTATCATAGAACTCAAGTACTCTGGCAGCACATATGTCTAAAAGTGGATATGACACCTAGGGAAGGGAGTGTGTTTGTGAATGGCAACTGCCCGAAGCAGCAGCACAGCTCTTCCACTGCCAAAACAACTCCACCTGCCTCATGAACTTCCCATACCATCAGCTGTCCTGGCAGCTATCTAGGAAACCCTGTTGGGTCACATCCGGTCCCATGCAAATTGAGCCCAGTGGGATGGAATCAAGCAGCTTCAGCACCCACACAAATCTAGCATGGAGCTCCTCACTCAAGGCGCTCAAACCTACATGGCGGAAGACAAGTTCAGTGCCCAAGCCATTTCCCGCTGCCATGGAAACCAAGTGCTCTGGCAGCACATATGTCTGAAAGTGGATATGACACCTAGGGAAGGGAGTGTGTTGGTGAATGGCAACTGCCCGAAGCAGCAGCACAGCTCTTCCACTGCCAAAACAACTCCACCTGCCTCATGAACTTCACATACCATCAGCTGTCCTGGCAGCTATCTAGGAAACCCTGTTGGGTCCCTTCCAGTCCCATGCGCATTGAGCCCAGTGGGATGGAATCAAGCAGCTTGAGCACCCACACAAAACGAACATGGAGCTCCTCACTCAAGGCGCTCAAAACTCCACGGCCAAAGACAAGTTCAGTGCCCAAGCCATTTCCCGCTGCCGTGGAAACCAAGTGCTCTGGCAGCACATATGTCTGAAAGTGGATATGACACCTAGGGAAGGGAGTGTGCTGGTGAATGCAAACTGCCCGAAGTAGCAGCACAGCTCTTCCAGTGCCAAAACAACTCCACCTGCCTCATGAACTTCACATACCATCAGCTGTCCTGGCAGCTATCTAGAAAACCCTGTTGGGTCACTTCCGGTCCCATGCCCATTGAACCCAGTGGGATGGAATCAAGCAGCTTCAGCACCCACACAGATCTAATATGGAGCTCCTCACTCAAGGCGCTCAAAACTACATTGTGAAAGACAAGTTCAGTGCCCAAGCCATTTCCCGCTGCCATGGAAACCAAGTGCTCTGGCAGCACATATGTCTGAAAGTGGATATGACACCTAGGGAAGGGAGTGTGCTGGTGAATGGCAACTGCCCGAAGCAGCAGCACAGCTCTTCCAGTGCCAAAACAACTCCACCTGCCTCATGAACTCCACATACCATCAACTGTTCTGGCAGCTATCTAGGAAACCCAGTTGGGTCACTTCCGGTCCCATGCCCATTGAGCCCAGTGGGATGGAATCAATCAGCTTCAGCACCCACACAAAACGAACATGGAGCTCCTCACTCAAGGCGCTCAAAACTCCACAGCCAAAGACAAGTTCAGTGCCCAAGCCATTTCCCGCTGCCATGGAAACCAAGTGCTCTGGCAGCACATATGTCTGAAAGTGGATATGACACCTAGGGAAGGGAGTGTGCTGGTCAATGGCAACTGCCCGAAGCAGCAGCACAGCTCTTCCACTGCCAAAACTACTCCACCTGCCTCATGAACTTCACATACCATCAGCTGTCCTGGCAGCTATCTAGGAAACCCTGTTGGGTGACTTCTGGTCCCATGCCCATTGAGCCCAGTGGGATGGAATCAAGCAGCTTCAGCACCCACACAAAACTAACATGGAGCTCCTCACTCAAGCGCTCAAATGTACATGGCCAAAGACAAGTTCAGTGCCCATACCATTTCCGGCTGCCATGGAAACCAAGTGCTCTGGCAGCACATATGTGTGAAAGTGGATATGACACCTAGGGAAGGGAGTGTGCTGGTGAATGGCAACTGCCCGAAGCAGCAGCACAGCTCTTCCACTGCCAAAACAACTCCACCTGCCTCATGAACTTCACATACCATCAGCTGTCCTGGCAGCTATCTAGGAAACCCTGTTGGGTCACTTCCGGTCCCATGCCCATTGAGCCCAGTGGGATGGAATCAAGCAGCTTCAGCACCCACACTAAACTAACATGGAGCTCCTCACTCAAGGAGCTCAAATCCCGACAGCCAAAGACAAGTTCAGTGCCCAAGCCATTTCCCGCTGCCATGGAAACCAAGTGCTCTGGCAGCACATATGTCAAAGTGGATATGACACCTAGGGAAGGGAGTGTGTTGCTGAATGGCAACTGTCTGAAGCAGCAGCACAGCTCTTTCAGAGCCAAAACAACTCCACCTGCCTCATGAACTTCACATACCGTCAGCTGTCCTGGCAGCTATCTAGGAACCCAAGTTGGGTCACTTCCGGTCCCATGTCCATTGAGCCCAGTGAGATGGAATCAAGCAGCTGAGCACCCACACAAAACGAACATGGAGCTCCTCACTCAAGGCGCTCAAACCTACATGACGTAAGACAAGTTCAGTGCCCAAGCCATTTCCTGCTGCCACGGAAACCAAGTGCTCTGGCAGCACATATGTCTGAAAGTGGATAAGACACCTAGGGAAGGGAGTGTGCTGGTGAATGGCAACTTCCCGAAGCAGCAGCACAGCTCTTCCACTGCCAAAACAACTCCACCTGCCTCATGAACTTCACATACCATCAGCTGTCCTGGCAGCTATCTAGGAAACCCTGTTGGGTCACTTCCAGTCCCATGCCCATTGAGCCCAGTGGGATGGAAACAAGCAGCTTCAGCACCCACACAAAACGAACATGGAGCTCCTCACTCAAGGCGCTCAAAACTTCACAGCCAAAGACAAGTTCAGTGCCCAAACCATTTCCCGCTGCCATGGAAACCAAGTGCTCTGGCAGCACATATGTCTGAAAGTGGATATGACACCTAGGGAAGGGAGTGTGGTGGTGAATGGCAACTGAACGAAGCAGCAGCACAGCTCTTCCACTGCCAAAACAACTCCATCTGCCTCATGAACTTCACATACCATCAGCTGTCCTGGCAACTATCTAGGAAACCCTGTTGGGTGACTTCTGGTCCCATACCCATTGAGCCCAGTGGGATGGAATCAAGCAGCTTCAGCACCCACACAAAACGAACATGGAGCTCCTCACTCAAGGCGCTCAAAAGCCCACAGCCAAAGACAAGTTTAGTGCCCAAGCCATTTCCTGCTGCCATGGAAACCAAGTGCTCTGGCAGCACATATGTCCGAAAGTGTATATGAGACTTAGGGAAGGGAGTGTGGTGGTGAATGGCAACTTCCTGAAGCAGCAGCACAGCTCTTCCACTGCCAAAACAACTCCACCTGCCTCATGAACTTCACATACCATCAGCTCTCCTGGCATGTAGGTTGGACACCCTGTTGGGTCACTTCCGGTCCCATGCCCATTGAGCCCAGTGGGATGGAATCAAGCAGCTTCAGCACCCACACAAAACTAACATGGAGCTCCTCACTCCAGTCGCTGAAACGCCCACAGCCAAAGACAAGTTCAGTGCCCCAGCCATTTCCCGCTGCCATGGAAACCAAGTGCTCTGGCAGCACATATGTCAGAAAGTGGATATGACACCTAGCGAAGGGAGTGTGGTGGTGAAAGGCAACTGCCTGAAGCAGCAGCACAGCTCTTCCACTGCCAAAACGACTCCACCTGCCTCATGAACTTCACATACCATCAGCTGTCCTGGCAGCTATCTAGGAAACCTTGTTGGGTCACTTCCGGTCCCATGCCCATTGAGCCCAGTGGGATGGAATCAAGCAGCTTCAGCACCCACACAAATCTAACATGGAGCCCCTCACTCAAGGCGCTCAAAATGCCACAGCCAAAGACAAGTCCAGTGCCCAAGCCATTTCCTTCTGCAATGGAAACCAAGTGCTCTGGCAGCACATATGTGTGAAAGTGGATATGACACCTAGGGAAGGGAGTGTGTTGGTGAATTGCAACTGCCCAAAGCAGCAGCACAGCTCTTCCACTCCCAAAACAACTCCACCTGCCTCATGAACTTCACATACCATCAGCTGTCCTGGCAACTATCTAGGAAACCCTGTTGGGTGACTTCTGGTCCCATACCCATTGAGCCCAGTGGGATGGAATCAAGCAGCTTCAGCACCCACACAAAACTAACATGGAGCTCCTCACTCAAGGCGCTCAAAAGCCCCCAGCCAAAGACAAGTTTAGTGCCCAAGCCATTTCCCGCTGCCATGGAAACCAAGTGCTCTGGCAGCACATATGTCTGAACGTGGATATGACACCTAGGGAAGGGAGTATGGTGGTGAATGGCAACTGCCCGAAGCAGCAGCACAGCTCTTCCACTGCCAAAACAACTCCACCTGCCTCATGAACTTCACATGCCATCAGCTGTCCTGGCAGCTATCTAGGAAACCCTGTTGGGTCACTTCTGGTTCCATAGCCATTGAGCCCAGTGGGATGGAATCAAGCAGCTTCAGCACCCACACAGATCTAACATGGAGCTCGTCACTCAAGGCGCTCAAAACTCCACAGCCAAAGACAAGTTCAGTGCCCAAGCCATTTCCCACTGCCATAGAACTCAAGTACTCTGGCAGCACATATGTGTAAAATTGGATATGACACCTAGGGAAGGGAGTGTGTTGGTGAATGGCAACTGCCCGAAGCAGCAGCACAGCTCTTCCAGTGCCAAAACAACTCCACCTGCCTTATGAACTTCACATACCATCAGCTGTCCTGGCAGGTATCTAGGAAACCCTGTTGGGTCACTTCCGGTCCCATGCAAATTGAGCCCAGTGGGATGGAATCAAGCAGCTTCAGCACCCACACAAAACGAACATGGAGCTCCTCACTCAAGCGCTCAAATGTACATGGCCAAAGACAAGTTCAGTGCCCAAGCCATTTCCGGCTGCCATGGAAACCAAGTGCTCTGGCAGCACATATGTGTGAAAGTGGATATGACACCTAGGGAAGGGAGTGTGCTGGTGAATGGCAACTGCCCGAAGCAGCAGCACAGCTCTTCCACTGCCAAAACAACTCCACCTGCCTCATGAACTCCACATACCATCAGCTGTCCTGGCAGCTATCTAGGAAACCCTGTTGGGTCACTTCCGGTCCCATGCCCATTGAGCCCAGTGGGATGGAATCCAGCAGCTTCAGCACCCACACAAATCTAACATGGAGCTCCTCACTCAAGGCGCTCAAAACTCCACAGCCAAAAACAAGTTCAGTGCCGAAGCCATTTCCCGCTGCCATGGAAACCAAGTGCTCTGGCAGCACATATGTCTGAAAGTGGATATGACACCTAGGGAAGGGAGTGTGCTGGTGAATAGCAACTGCCCGAAGCAGCAGCTCAGCTCTTCCACTGCCAAAACAACTCCACCTGCCTCATGAACTTCACATACCATCAGCTGTCCTGGCAGCTATCTAGGAAACCCTGTTGGGTCACTTCCGGTCCCATGCCCATTGAGCCCAGTGGGATGGAATCAAGCATCTTCAGCACCCACACAAAACGAACATGGAGCTCCTCACTCAAGACGCTCACAACTCCACGGCCAAAGACAAGCTCAGTGCCCAAGCCATTTCCCACTGCCATAGAACTCAAGTACTCTGGCAGCACATATGTGTAAAAGTGGATATGACACCTAGGGAAGGGAGTGTGTTGGTGAATGGCAACTGCCCGAAGCAGCAGCACAGCTCTTCCACTGCCAAAACAACTCCACCTGCCTCATGAACTTCACATACCATCAGCTGTCCTGGCAGCTATCTAGGAAACCCTGTTGGGTCACTTCCGGTCCCATGCCCATTGAGTCCAGTGGGATGAAATCAAGCAGCTTGAGCACAGACACAAATCTAACATGGAGCTCCTCACTCAAGGCGCTCAAAACTCCACAGCCAAAGACAAGTTCAGTGCCCAAGCCATTTCCCGCTGCCATGGAAACCAAGTGCTCTGGCAGCACATATGTGTGAAAGTGGATATGACACCTAGGGAAGGGAGTCTGGTGGTGAATGGCAACTGCCCGAAGCAGCAGCACAGCTCTTCCAGTGCCAAAACAACTCCACCTGCCTCATGAACTTCACATACCATCAGCTGTCCTGGCAGCTATCTAGGAAACCCTGTTGGGTCACTTCTGGTCCCATGCCCATTGAGCCCAGTGGGATGGAATCAAGCAGCTTCAGCACCCACACAAAACGAACATGGAGCTCCTCACTCAAGACGCTCACAACTCCACGGCCAAAGACAAGTTCAGTGCCCAAGCCATTTCCCACTGCCATAGAACTCAAGTACTCTGGCAGCACATATGTGTCTGAAAGTGGATATGACACCTAGGGAAGGGAGTGTGTTGGTGAATGGCAACTGCCCGAAGCAGCAGCACAGCTCTTCCACTGCCAAAACAACTCCACCTGCCTCATGAACTTCACATACCATCAGCTGTCCTGGCAGCTATCTAGGAAACCCTGTTGGGTCACTTCCGGTCCCATGCAAATTGAGCCCAGTGGGATGGAATCAAGCAGCTTCAGCACCCACACAAAACTAACGTGGAGCTCCTCACTCAAGGCGCTCAAAACTCCCCAGCAAAAGACAAGTTCGTGCCCAAGCCATTTCCCGCTGCCATGGAAACCAAGTGCTCTGGCAGCACATATGTCTGAAAGTGGATATGACACCTAGGGAAGGGAGTGTGCTGGTGAATGGCACCTGCCCGAAGCAGCAGCACAGCTCTTCCAGTGCCAAAACAACTCCACCTGCCTCATGAACTTCACATACCATCAGCTGTCCTGGCAGCTATCTAGGAAACCCTGTTGGGTCACTTCCGGTCCCATGCCCATTGAGCCCAGTGGGATGGAATCAAGCAGCTTCAGCACCCACACAAATCTAGCATGGAGCTCCTCACTCAAGGCGCTCAAAACTCCACAGCCAAAAACAAGTTCAGTGCCCAAGCCATTTCTGCTTCCATGGAAACCAAGTGCTCTGGCAGCACATATGTCTGAAAGTGGATATTACACCTAGGGAAGGGAGTGTGCTGGTGAATGGCAACTGCCCGAAGCAGCAGCACAGCTCTTCCACTGCCAAAACAACTCCACCTGCCTCATGAACTTCACATACCATCAGCTGTCCTGGCAGCTATCTAGGAAACTCTGTTGGGTCACTTCCGGTCCCATGCACATTGAGCCCAGGGGGATGGAATCAAGCAGCTTCAGCACCCATACAAAACTAACATGGAGCTCCTCACTCAAGGCGCTCAAAAGCCCACAGTGAAAGACAAGTTCAGTGCCTATACCATTTCCCACTGCCATGGAAACCAAGTGCTCTGGCAGGACATACGTCTGAAAGTGGATATAACACCTAGGGAAGGGAGTGTGGTGGTGAATGGCAACTGCCCGAAGCAGCAGCACAGCTCTTCCAGTGCCAAAACAACTCCACCTGCCTCATGAACTTCACATACCATCAGCTGTCCTGGCAGCTATCTAGGAAACCCTGTTGGGTCACTTCCGGTCCCATGCCCATTGAGCCCAGTGGGATGGAATCAAGCAGCTTGAGCACCCACACAAATCTAACATGGAGCTCCTCACTCAAGGCGCTCAAAACTCCACTGTCAAAAACAAGTTCAGTGCCCAAGCCATTTCCCGCTGCCATGGAAACCAAGTGCTCTGCCAGCACATATGTCTGAAAGTGGATATGACACCTAGGGAAGGGAGTGTGCTGGTGAATAGCAACTGCCCGAAGCAGCAGCTCAGCTCTTCCACTGCCAAAACAACTCCACCTGCCTCATGAACTTCACATACCATCAGCTGTCCTGGCAGCTATCTAGGAAACCCTGTTGGGTCACTTCCGGTCCCATGCCCATTGAGCCCAGTGGGATGGAATCAAGCATCTTCAGCACCCACACAAAACGTACATGGAGCTCCTCACTCAAGACGCTCACAACTCCCCAGCCAAAGACAAGCTCAGTGCCCAAGCCATTTCCCACTGCCATAGAACTCAAGTACTCTGGCAGCACATATGTGTAAAAGTGGATATGACACCTAGGGAAGGGAGTGTGGTGGTGAATGGCAACTGCCCGAAGCAGCAGCACAGCTCTTCCACTGCCAAAACAACTCCACCTGCCTCATGAACTTCACATACCATCAGCTGTCCTGGCAGCTATCTAGGAAACCCTGTTGGGTCACTTCCGGTCCCATGCAAATTGAGCCCAGTGGGATAGAATCAAGCAGCTCAGCACCCACACAAAACTAACGTGGAGCTCCTCACTCAAGGCGGTCAAAACTCCACAGCCAAAGACAAGTTCGTGCCGAAGCCATTTCCCGCTGCCATGGAAACCAAGTGCTCTGGCAGCACATATGTCTGAAAGTGGATATGACACCTAGGGAAGGGAGTGCGGTGGTGAATGGCAACTGCCCGAACCAGCAGCACAGCACTTCCACTGCCAAAACAACTCCACCTGCCTCATGAACTTCACATACCATCAGCTGTCCTGGCAGGTATGTTGGACACTTTGTTGGGTCACTTCCGGTCCCATGCCCATTGAGCCCAGTGGGATGGAATCAAGCAGTTTGAGCACCCACACAAAACGAACATGGAGCTCCTCTCTCAAGGCGCTCAAAAGCCCACAGCCAAAGACAAGTTTAGTGCTCCAGCCATTTCCCGCTGCCATGGAAACCAAGTGCTCTGGCAGCACATATGTCTGAAAGTGGATATGACACCTAGGGAAGGGAGTGTGGTGGTGAATGGCAACTGCCTGAAGCAGCAGCACAGCTCTTCCAGTGACAAAACAACTCCACCTGCCTGATGAAATTCACGTACCATCAGCTGTCCTGGCAGCTATCTAGAAAACCCTGTTGGGTCGTTTTCATTCCCATGCCCATTGAGCCCAGTGGGATGAAATCAAGCAGCTTCAGCACCCACACAAAACTAACATGGAGCTCCTCACTCAAGGCGCTCAAAAGCCCACAGCCAAAGACAAGTTCAGTGCCCAAGCCATTTCCCGCTGCCATGGAAACCAAGTGCTCTGGCAGCACATATGTCTGAAAGTGGATATGACACCTAGGGAAGGGAGTGTGGTGGTGAATGGCAACTGCCCGAAGCAGCAGCACAACTCTTCCACTGCCAAAACAACTCCACCTGCCTCATGAACTTCACATACCATCAGCTGTCCTAGCAGCTATCTAGGAAATCCTGTTGGGTCACTTCCGGTCCCATGCCCATTGAGCCCAGTGGGATGGAATCAAGCAGCTTCAGCACCAACACAAAATGAACACAGAGCTCCTCACTCAAGGCACTCAAAACTTCATGGCCAAAGACAAGTTCAGTGCCCAAACCATTTCCCGCTGCCATGGAAACCAAGTGCTCTGGCAGCACATATGTCTGAAAGTGGATATGACACCTAGGAAAGGGAGTGTGCTGGTGAATGGCAACTGCCCGAAGCAGCAGCACAACTCTTCCACTGCCAAAACAACTCCACCTGCCTCATGAACTTCACATACCATCAGCTGTCCTGGCAGCTATCTAGGAAACCCTGTTGGGTCACTTCCGGTCCCATGCCCATTGAGCCCATTGGGATGGAATCAAGCAGCTTCAGCACCAACACAAAATGAACACAGAGCTCCTCACTCCAGGCACTCAAAACTTCATGGCCAAAGACAAGTTCAGTGCCCAAACCATTTCCCGCTGCCATGGAAACCAAGTGCTCTGGCAGCACATATGTCTGAAAGTGGATATGACACCTAGGGAAGGGACTGTGCTGGTGAAAGGCAACAGCCCGAAGCAGCAGCACAGCTCTTCCAGTGCCAAAACAACTCCACCTGCCTCATGAGCTTCACATACCATCAGCTGTCCTGGCAGGTATGTTGGACACCCTGTTGGGTCACTTCCAATCCCATGCCCATTGAGCCCAGTGGGATGGAATCAAGCAGCTTCAGCACCCACACAAAACTAACATGGAGCTACTCACACAAGGCGCTAAAAACCTCACGGCCAAAGACAAGTTCAGTGCCCAAGCCATTTCCCGCTGCCATGGAAACCAAGTGCTCTGGCAGCACATATGTCTGAAAGTGGATATGACACCTAGGGAAGGGAGTGTGCTGGTGAATGGCAACTGCCCGAAGCAGCAGCACAGCTCTTCCACTGCCAAAACAACTCCACCTGCCTCATGAACTTCACATACCATCAGCTGTCCTGGCAGCTATCTAGGAAACCCTGTTGGGTCACTTCCGGTCCCATGCCCATTGAGCCCAGTGGGATGGAATCAAGCAGCTTGAGCACCCACACAAAACGAACATGGAGCTCCTCACTCAAGGCGCTCAATACTCCACGGCCAAAGTTCAGTGCCCAAGCCATTTCCCGCTGCCATGGAAACCAAGTGCTCTGGCAGCACATATGTCTGAAAGTGGATATGACACCTAGGGAAGGGAGTGTGGTGGTGAATGGCAACTGCCCGAAGCAGCAGCACAGCTCTTCCAGTGCCAAAACAACTCCACCTGCCTCATGAACTTCACATACCATCAGCTGTCCTGACAGCTATCTAGGAAACCCTGTTGGGTCACTTCCGGTCCCATGCCCATTGAGCCCAGTAGGATAGAATCAAGCAGCTTGAGCACCCACACAAAACTAACATGGAGCTCCTCACTCAAGGCACTCAAAACTCCACAGCCAAAAACAAGTTCAGTGCCCAAGCCATTTCCCGCTGCCATGGAAACCAAGTGCTCTGGCAGCACATATGTCTGAAAGTGGATATGACACCTAGGGAAGGGAGTGTGCTGGTGAAGGGCAACTGCCCGAAGCAGCAGCACAGCTCTTCCACTGCCAAAACAACTCCACCTGCCTCATGAACTTCACATACCATCAGCTGTCCTGACAGCTATCTAGGAAAACCTGTTGGGTCACATCCGGTCCCTTCCCATTGAACCCAGTGGGATGGAAACAAGCAGCTTCAGCACCCACACAATACGAACATGGAGCTCCTCACTCAAGGCGCTCAATACTCCACGGCCAAAGTTCAGTGCCCAAGCCATTTCCCGCTGCCATGGAAACCAAGTGCTCTGGCAGCACATATATCTGAAAGTGGATATGACACCTAGGGAAGGGAGTGTGCTGGTGAATGGCAACTGCCCGAAGCAGCAGCACAGCTCTTCCACTGCCAAAACAACTCCACCTGCCTCATGAACTTCACATACCATCAGCTGTCCTGGCAGGTAAGTTGAACACCCTGTTGGGTCACTTCCGGTCCCATGCCCATTGAGCCCAGTGGGATGGAATCAAGCAGCTTCAGCACCCACACAAAACGAACATGGAGCTCCTCACTCAAGGCGCTCAAAACTCCACAGCCAAAGACAAGTTCAGTGCCCAAGCCATTTCCCGCTGCCATGGAAACCAAGTGCTCTGGCAGCACATATGTCTGAAAGTGGATATGACACCTAGGGAAGGGAGTGTGCTGGTCAAAGGCAAATGCACGAAGCAGCAGCATAGCTCTTCCAGTGCCAAAATAACTCCACCTGCCTCATGAACTTCACATACCATCAGCTGTCCTGGCAGCTATCTAGGAAACCATGTTGGGTCACTTCCAGTCCCCTGCCCATTGAGCCCAGGGGGATGGAATCAAGCAGCTTCAGCACCCACACAAAACTAACATGGAGCTCCTCACTCTAGGCGCTCAAAACTTCACGGCCAAAGACAAGTTCAGTGCCTACCATTTCCCTCTGCCATGGAAACCAAGTTCTTTTGCAGCACATATGTCTGAAATTGGATATGACACCTAGGGAAGGGAGTGTGGTGGTGAATGGCAACTGCCCGAACCAGCAGCACAGCACTTCCACTGCCAAAACAACTCCACCTGCCTCATGAACTTCACATACCATCAGCTGTCCTGGCATCTATCTAGGAAACCCTGTTGGGCCACTTCCGGTCCCATGCCCATTGAGCCCAGTGGGATGGAATCAAGCAGCTTCAGCACCCACACAAAACAAACATGGAGCTCCTCACTCAAGGCGCTCCAAATTTCACGGACAAAGACAAGTTCAGTGCCCAAGCCATTTCCCGCTGCCATGGAAACCAAGTGCTCTGGCAGCACATATGTCTGAAAGTGGATATGACACCTAGGGAAGGGAGTGTGCTGGTGAATGGCAACTGCCCGAAGCAGCAGCATAGCTCTTCCACTGCCAAAACAACTCCACCTGCCTCATGAACTTCACATACCATCAGCTGTCCTGGCAACTATCTAGGAAACCCTGTTGGGTCACTTCCGGTTCCATGCCCATTGAGCCCAGTGGGATGGAATCAAGCAGCTTGAGCACCCACACAAAACTAACATGGAGCTCCTCATCAAGGAGCCTAAAAGCCCACATCCAAAGACAAGTTCAGTGCCTACCATTTCCCTCTGCCATGGAAACCAAGTTCTTTTGCAGCACATATGTCTGAAATTGGATATGACACCTAGGGAAGGGAGTGTGGTGGTGAATGGCAACTGCCGGAACCAGCAGCACAGCACTTCCACTGCCAAAACAACCCCACCTGCCTCATGAACTTCACATACCATCAGCTGTCCTGGCAGGTATGTTGGATAGCTTGTTGGGTCACTTCCGGTCCCATGCCCATTGAGCCCAGTGGGATGGAATCAAGCAGCTTGAGCACCCACACAAAACGAACATGGAGCTCCTCACTCAAGGCGCTCCAAATTTCACGGACAAAGATAAGTTCAGTGCCCAAGCCATTTCCCGCTGCCATGGTAACCAAGTGCTCTGGCAGCACATATGTCTGAAAGTGAATATGACACCTAGGGAAGGGAGTGTGCTGGTGAATGGCAACTGCCCGAAGCAGCAGCACAGCTCTTCCACTGCCAAAACAACTCCATCTGCCTCATGAACTTCACATACCATCAGCTGTCCTGGCAGCTATCTAGGAAACCCTGTTGGGTCACTTCCGGTCCCATGCCCATTGAGCCCAGTGGGATGGAATCAAGCAGCTTGAGCACCCACACAAAACGAACATGGAGCTCCTCACTCAAGGCGCTCCAAATTTCACAGCCAAAGACAAGTTCAGTACCCAAGCCATTTCCCGCTGCCATGGAAACCAAGTGCTCTGGCAGCACATATGTCTGAAAGTGGATATGACACCTAGGGAAGGGAGTGTGCTGGTGAATGGCAACTGCCCGAAGCAGCGGAACAGCTCTTCCATTGCTAAAACAACTCCACCTGCCTCATGAACTTCACATACCATCAGCTGTCCTGGCAGCTATCTAGGAAACCCTGTTGGGTCACTTTCGGTCCCATGCCAATTGAGCCCAGTGGGATGGAATCAAGCAGATTCAGCACCCACACAAATCTAACATGGAGCTCCTCACTGAAGACGCTCAAAACTCCCTTGTCAAAGACAAGTTCAGTGCCCAAGCCATTTCCCGCTGCCATGGAAACCAAGTGCTCTGGCAGCACATATGTCTGAAAGTGGATATGACACCTAGGGAAGGGAGTGTGCTGGTGAATGGCAACTGCCTGAAGCAGCAGCACAGCTCTTCCACTGCCAAAACAACCCCGCCTGCCTCATGAACTTCACATACCATCAGCTGTCCTGGCAGCTATCTAGGAAACCCTGTTGGGTCACATCCGGTCCCATGCCCATTGAGCCCAGTGGGATGGAATCAAGCAGCTTCAGCACCCACACAAAACGAACATGGAGCTCCTCACTCAAGGCGCACAAAACTCCACGGCCAAAGACAAGTTCAGTGCCCAAGCCATTTCCCGCTGCCATGGAAACCACGTGCTCTGGCAGTACATATGTCTGAAAGTGGATATGACACCTAGGTAAGGGAGTGTGTTGGTGAATGGCAACTGTCCGAAGCAGCGGCACAGCTCTTCCACTGCCAAAACAACTCCACCTGCCTCATGAACTTCACATACCATCAGCTGTCCTGGCAGCTATCTAGGAAACCCTGTTGGGTCACTTCCGGTACCATGCCCATTGAGCCCAGTGGGATGGAATCAAGCAGCTTCAGCACCCACACAAAACGAACATGGAGCTCCTCACTCAAGGCGCACAAAACTCCACGGCCAAAGACAAGTTCAGTGCCCAAGCCATTTCCCGCTGCCATGGAAACCACGTGCTCTGGCAGTACATATGTCTGAAAGTGGATATGACACCTAGGTAAGGGAGTGTGTTTGTGAATGGCAACTGTCCGAAGCAGCGGCACAGCTCTTCCACTGCCAAAACAACTCCACCTGCCTCATGAACTTCACATACCATCAGCTGTCCTGGCAGCTATCTAGGAAACCCTGTTGGGTCACTTCCGGTACCATGCCCATTGAGCCCAGTGGGATGGAATCAAGCAGCTTCAGCACCCACACAAAACGAACATGGAGCTCCTCACTCAAGGCGCTCAAAACTCCACGGCCAAAGACAAGTTCAGTGCCCAAGCCATTTCCCGCTGCCATGGAAACCAAGTGCTCTGGCAGCACATATGTCTGAAAGTGGATATGACACCTAGGGTAGGGAGTGTGCTGGTGAATGGCAACTGCCTGAAGCAGCAGCACAGCTCTTCCACTGCCAAAACAACCCCGCCTGCCTCATGAACTTCACATACCATCAGCTGTCCTGGCAGCTATCTAGGAAACCCTGTTGGGTCACATCCGGTCCCATGCCCATTGAGCCCAGTGGGATGGAATCAAGCAGCTTCAGCACCCACACAAAACGAACATGGAGCTCCTCACTCAAGGCGCACAAAACTCCACGGCCAAAGACAAGTTCAGTGCCCAAGCCATTTCCCGCTGCCATGGAAACCAAGTGCTCTGGCAGTACATATGTCTGAAAGTGGATATGACACCTAGGTAAGGGAGTGTGTTGGTGAATGGCAACTGTCCGAAGCAGCGGCACAGCTCTTCCACTGCCAAAACAACTCCACCTGCCTCATGAACTTCACATACCATCAGCTGTCCTGGCAGCTATCTAGGAAACCCTGTTGGGTCACTTCCGGTACCATGCCCATTGAGCCCAGTGGGATGGAATCAAGCAGCTTCAGCACCCACACAAAACGAAAATGGAGCTCCTCACTGAAGACGCTCAAAACTCCCTTGTCAAAGACAAGTTCAGTGCCCAAGCCATTTCCCGCTGCCATGGAAACCAAGTGCTCTGGCAGCACATATGTCTGAAAGTGGATATGACACCTAGGGAAGGGAGTGTGCTGGTGAATGGCAACTGCCTGAAGCAGCAGCACAGCTCTTCCACTGCCAAAACAACCCCGCCTGCCTCATGAACTTCACATACCATCAGCTGTCCTGGCAGCTATCTAGGAAACCCTGTTGGGTCACATCCGGTCCCATGCCCATTGAGACCAGTGGGATGGAATCAAGCAGCTTCAGCACCCACACAAAACGAACATGGAGCTCCTCACTCAAGGCGCACAAAACTCCACGGCCAAAGACAAGTTCAGTGCCCAAGCCATTTCCCGCTGCCATGGAAACCACGTGCTCTGGCAGTACATATGTCTGAAAGTGGATATGACACCTAGGTAAGGGAGTGTGTTGGTGAATGGCAACTGTCCGAAGCAGCGGCACAGCTCTTCCACTGCCAAAACAACTCCACCTGCCTCATGAACTTCACATACCATCAGCTGTCCTGGCAGCTATCTAGGAAACCCTGTTGGGTCACTTCCGGTACCATGCCCATTGAGCCCAGTGGGATGGAATCAAGCAGCTTCAGCACCCACACAAAACGAACATGGAGCTCCTCACTCAAGGCGCTCAAAACTCCACGGCCAAAGACAAGTTCAGTGCCCAAGCCATTTCCCGCTGCCATGGAAACCAAGTGCTCTGGCAGCACATATGTCTGAAAGTGGATATGACACCTAGGGAAGGGAGTGTGCTGGTGAATGGCAACTGCCTGAAGCAGCAGCACAGCTCTTCCACTGCCAAAACAACCCCGCTTGCCTCATGAACTTCACATACCATCAGCTGTCCTGGCAGCTATCTAGGAAACCCTGTTGGGTCACATCCGGTCCCATGCCCATTGAGCCCAGTGGGATGGAATCAAGCAGCTTCAGCACCCACACAAAACGAACATGGAGCTCCTCACTCAAGGCGCACAAAACTCCACGGCCAAAGACAAGTTCAGTGCCCAAGCCATTTCCCGCTGCCATGGAAACCACGTGCTCTGGCAGTACATATATCTGAAAGTGGATATGACACCTAGGGAAGGGAGTGTGTTGGTGAATGGCAACTGTCCGAAGCAGCGGCACAGCTCTTCCACTGCCAAAACAACTCCACCTGCCTCATGAACTTCACATACCATCAGCTGTCCTGGCAGCTATCTAGGAAACCCTGTTGGGTCACTTCCGGTCCCATGCCCATTGAGCCCAGTGGGATGGAATCAAGCAGCTTCAGCACCCACACAAAACGAACATGGAGCTCCTCACTCAAGGCGCTCAAAACTCCACGGCCAAAGACAAGTTCAGTGCCCAAGCCATTTCCCGCTGCCATGGAAACCAAGTGCTCTGGCAGCACATATGTCTGAAAGTGGATATGACACCTAGGGAAGGGAGTGTGCTGGTGAATGGCAACTGCCCGAAGCAGCAGCACAGTTCTTCCAGAGCCAAAATAACTTCACCTGCCTCATGAACTTCACATACCATCAGCTGTCCTGTCAGCTATCTAGGAAACCCTGTTGGGTCACTTCCGGTCCCATGCCCATTGAGCCCAGTGGGATGGAATCAAGCAGCTTCAGCACCCACACAAAACGAACATGGAGCTCCTCACTCAAGGCGCTCAAAACACCACAGCCAAAGACAAGTTCAGTGCCCAAGCCATTTCCCGCTGCCATGGAAACCAAGTGCTCTGGCAGCACATATGTCTGAAAGTGGATATGACACCTAGGGAAGGGAGTGTGTTGGTGAATGGCAACTGCCCGAAGCAGCAGCACAGCTCTTCCACTGCCAAAACAACTCCACCTGCCTCATGAACTTCACATACCATCAGCTGTCCTGGCAGCTATCTAGGAAACCCTGTTGGGTCACTTCCAGTCCCATGCCCATTGAGCCCAGTGGGATGGAATCAAGCAGCTTCAGCACCCACACAAAACGAACATGGAGCTCCTCACTCAAGGCGTTCAATACTCCACAGCCAAAAACAAGTTCAGTGCCCAAGCCATTTCCCGCTGCCATGGAAACCAAGTGCTCTGGCAGCACATATGTCTGAAAGTGGATATGACACCTAGGGAAGGGAGTGTGTTGGTGAATGGCAACTGCCCGAAGCAGCAGCACAGCTCCTCCACGGCCAAAACAACTCCACCTGCCTCATGAACTTCACATACCATCAGCTGTCCTGGCAGCTATCTAGGAAACCCTGTTGGGTCACTTCCGGTCCCATGCCCATTGAGCCCAGTGGGATGGAATCAAGCAGCTTGAGTACCCACACAAAACGAACATGGAGCTCCTCACTCAAGGCGCTCAAAACTCCACGGCCAAAGACAAGTTCAGTGCCCAAGCCATTTCCCGCTGCCATGGAAACCAAGTGCTCTGGCAGCACATATGTGTGAAAGTGGATATGACACCTAGGGAAGGGAGTGTGCTGGTGAATGGCAACTGCCCGAAGTAGCAGCACAGCTCTTCCACTGCGAAAACAACTCCACCTGCCTCATGAACTTCACATACCATCAGCTGTCCTGGCAGCTATCTAGGAAACCCTGTTGGGTCACTTCCGGTCCCATGCCCATTGAGCCCTGTGGGATGGAATCAAGCAGCTTGAGCACCCACACAAAACGAACATGGAGCTCCTCACTCAAGGCGCTCAAAACTCCACGGCCAAAGACAAGTTCAGTGCCCAAGCCATTTCCCGCTGCCATGGAAACCAAGTGCTCTGGCAGCACATATGTGTGAAAGTGGATATGACACCTAGGGAAGGGAGTGTGCTGGTGAATGGCAACTGCCTGAAGTAGCAGCACAGCTCTTCCACTGCCAAAACAACTCACCTGCCTCATGAACTTCACATACCATCAGCTGTCCTGGCAGCTATCTAGGAAACCCTGTTGGGTCACTTCCGGTCCCATGCCCATTGAGCCCAGTGGGATGCAATCAAGCAGCTTCAGCACCCACACAAAACGAACATGGAGCTCCTCACTCAAGGCGCTCAAAACTGCACAGCCAAAGACAAGTTCAGTGCCCAAGCCATTTCCCGCTGCCATGGAAACCAAGTGCTCTGGCAGCACATATGTCTGAAAGTGGATATGACACCTAGGGAAGGGAGTGTGCTGGTGAATGGCAACTGTCCGAAGCAGCAGCACAGCTCTTCCAGTGCCAAAACAACTCCACCTGCCTCATGAACTTCACATACCATCAGCTGTCCTGGCAGCTATCTAGGAAACCCTGTTGGCTCACTTCCGGTCCCATGCCCATTGAGCCCAGTGGGATGGAATCAAGCAGCTTCAGCACCCACACAAAACGAACATGGAGCTCCTCACTCAATGCGCTCAAAACTTCATGGCCAAAGACAAGTTCAGTGCCCAAGCCATTTCCCTCTGCCATGGAAACCAAGTGCTCTGCCAGCACATATGTCTGAAAGTGGATATGACACCTAGGGAAGGGAGTGTGCTGGTGAATGGCAACTGCCCGAAGCAGCAGCACAGCTCCTCCACCGCCAAAACAACTCCACCTGCCTCATGAACTTCACATACCATCAGCTGTCCTGGCAGCTATCTAGGAAACCCTGTTGGGTCACTTCCGGTCCCATGCCCATTGAGCCCAGTGGGATGGAATCAAGCAGCTTCAGCACCCACACAAAACGAACATGGAGCTCCTCACTCAAGGCGCTCAAAACTGCATAGCCAAAGACAAGTTCAGTGCCCAAGCCATTTCCCGCTGCCATGGAAACCAAGTGCTCTGGCAGCACATATGTCTGAAAGTGGATATGACACCTAGGCAAGGGAGTGTGCTGGTGAATGGCAACTGTCCGAAGCAGCAGCACAGCTCTTCCACTGCCAAAACAACTCCACCTGCCTCATGAACTTCACATACCATCAGCTGTCCTGGCAGCTATCTAGGAAACCCTGTTGGCTCACTTCCGGTCCCATGCCCATTGAGCCCAGTGGGATGCAATCAAGCAGCTTCAGCACCCACACAAAACGAACATGGAGCTCCTCACTCAAGGCGCTCAAAACTCCACAGCCAAAGACAAGTTCAGTGCCCAAGCCATTTCCCGCTGCCATGGAAACCAAGTGCTCTGCCAGCACATATGTCTGAAAGTGGATATGACACCTAGGGAAGGGAGTGTGCTGGTGAATGGCAACTGCCCAAAGCAGCGGCACAGCTCTTCCACTGCCAAAACAACTCCACCTGCCTCATGAACTTCACATACCATCAGCTGTCCTGGCAGCTATCTAGGAAACCCTGTTGGCTCACTTCCGGTCCCATGCCCATTGAGCCCAGTGGGATGGAATCAAGCAGCTTGAGCACCCACACAAAACGAACATGGAGCTCCTCACTCAAGGCGCTCAAAACTGCACAGCCAAAGACAAGTTCAGTGCCCAAGCCATTTCCCGCTGCCATGGAAACCAAGTGCTCTGGCAGCACATATGTCTGAAAGTGGATATGACACCTAGGCAAGGGAGTGTGCTGGTGAATGGCAACTGTCCGAAGCAGCAGCACAGCTCTTCCACTGCCAAAACAACTCCAACTGCCTCATGAACTTCACATACCATCAGCTGTCCTGGCAGCTATCTAGGAAACCCTGTTGGGTCACTTCCGATCACATGTCCATTGAGCCCAGTGGGATGGAATCAAGCAGCTTGAGCACCCACACAAAACGAACATGAAGCTCCTCACTCAAGGCGCTCAAAACTCCATGGCCAAAGACAAGTTCAGTGCCGAAACCATTTCCCGCTGCCATGGAAACCAAGTGCTCTGGCAAGCACATATGTCTGAAAGTGGATATGACACCTAGGGAAGGGAGTGTGTTGGTGAATGGCAACTGCCTGAAGCAGCAGCACACTTCTTCCACTGCCAAAACAACTCCACCTGCCTCATGAACTTCACATACCATCAGCTGTCCTGGCAGCTATCTAGGAAACCCTGTTGGCTCACTTCCGGTCCCATGCCCATTGAGCCCAGTGGGATGGAATCAAGCAGCTTCAGCACCCACACAAAACGAACATGGAGCTCCTCACTCAAGGCGCTGCAAACTCCACAGCCAAAGACAAGTTCAGTGCCCAAGCCATTTCCCGCTGCCATGGAAACCAAGTGCTCTGGCAGCACATATGTCTGAAAGTGGATATGACACCTAGGGAAGGGAGTGTGTTGGTGAATGGCAACTGCCCGAAGCAGCAGCACAGCTCTTCCAGTGCCAAAACAACTCCACCTGCCTCATGAACTTCACATACCATCAGCTGTCCTGGCAGCTATCTAGGAAACCCTGTTGGCTCACTTCCGGTCCCATGCCCATTGAGCCCAGTGGGATGGAATCAAGCAGCTTCAGCACCCACACAAAACGAACATGGAACTCCTCACTCAAGGCGCTCAAAACTACTTGGCGAAAGACAAGTTCAGTGCCCAAGCTATTTCCCGCTGCAATGGAAACCAAGTGCTCTGGCAGCACATATGTCTGAAAGTGGATATGACACCTAGGGAAGGGAGTGTGCTGGTGAATGGCAACTGCCCGAAGCAGCAGCACAGCTCTTCCACTGCCAAAACAACTCCACCTGCCTCATGAACTTCACATACCATCAGCTGTCCTGGCAGCTATCTAGGAAACCCTGTTGGGTCACTTCCGGTCCCATGCCCATTGAGCCCAGTGGGATGGAATCAAGCAGCTTGAGCACCCACACAAAACGAACATGGAGCTCCTCACTCAAGGCACTCAAAACTCCACGGCCAAAGACAAGTTCAGTGCCCAAGCCATTTCCCTCTGCCATGGAAACCAAGTGCTCTGGCAGCACATATGTCTGAAAGTGGATATGACAGCTAGGGAAGGGAGTGTGTTGGTGAATGGCAACTGCCTGAAGCAGCAGCACAGCTCTTCCACTGCCAAAACAACTCTGCCTGCCTCATGAACTTCACATACCATCTGCTGTCCTGGCAGCTCTCTAGGAAACCCTGTAGGGTCACTTCCGGTCCCATGCCCATTGAGCCCAGTGGGATGGAATCAAGCAGCTTCAGCACCCACACAAACCGAACATGGAGCTCCTCACTCAAGGCGCTCAAAACTAGTTGGCGAAAGACAAGTTCAGTGCCCAAGCCATTTCCCGCTGCCATGGAAACCAAGTGCTCTGGCAGCACATATGTCTGAAAGTGGATATGACACCTAGGCAAGGGAGTGTGCTCGTGAATGGCAACTGCCCGAAGCAGCAGCACAGCTCTTCCACTGAGAAAACAACTCCACCTGCCTCATGAACTTCACATACCATCAGCTGTCCTGGCAGCTATCTAGGAAACCCTGTTGGGTCACTTCCGGTCCCATGCCCATTGAGCCCTGTGGGATGGAATCAAGCAGCTTGAGCACCCACACAAAAAGAACATGAAGCTCCTCACTCAAGGCGCTCAAAACTAGTTGGCGAAAGACAAGTTCAGTGCCCAAGCCATTTCCTGCTGCCATGGAAACCAAGTGCTCTGGCAGCACATATGTCTGAAAGTGGATATGACACCTAGGGAAGGGACTGTGCTCGTGAATGGCAACTGCCCGAAGTAGCAGCACAGGTCTTCCACTGCCAAAACAACTCCACCTGCCTCATGAACTTCACATACCATCAGCTGTCCTGGCAGCTATCTAGGAAACCTTGTTGGGTCACTTCCGGTCCCATGACCATTGAGCCCAGTGGGATGGAATCAAGCAGCTTCAGCACCCACACAAAACGAACATGGAGCTCCTCACTCAAGTCGCTCAAAACTTCACGGCCAAAGACAAGTTCAGTGCCCAAGCCATTTCCCGCTGCCATGGAAACCAAGTGCTCTGGCAGCACATATGTCTGAAAGTGGATATGACACCTAGGGAAGGGAGTGTGTTGGTGAATGGCAACTGCCCAAAGCAGCAACACAGCTCTTTCACTGCCAAAACAACTCACCTGCCTCATGAACTTCACATACCATCAGCTGTCCTGGCAGCTATCTAGGAAACCCTGTTGGGTCACTTCCGGTCCCATGCCCATTGAGCCCAGTGGGATGCAATCAAGCAGCTTGAGCACCCACACAAAACGAACATGGAGCTCCTCACTCAAGGCGCTCAAAACTCCACGGCCAAAGACAAGTTCAGTGCCCAAGCCATTTCCCGCTGCCATGGAAACCAAGTGCTCTGGCAGCACATATGTCTGAAAGTGGATATGACACCTAGGGAAGGGAGTGTGGTGGTGAATGGCAACTGCCTGAAGTAGCAGCACAGCTCTTCCAGTGCCAAAACAACTCACCTGCCTCATGAACTTCACATACCATCAGCTGTCCTGGCAGCTATCTAGGAAACCCTGTTGGCTCACTTCCGGTCCCATGCCCATTGAGCCCAGTGGGATGCAATCAAGCAGCTTCAGCACCCACACAAAACGAACATGGAGCTCCTCACTCAAGGCGCTCAAAACTCCACGGCCAAAGACAAGTTCAGTGCCCAAGCCATTTCCCGCTGCCATGGAAACCAAGTGCTCTGGCAGCACATATGTCTGAAAGTGGATATGACACCTAGGGAAGGGAGTGTGCTGGTGAATGGCAACTGCCCGAAGCAGCAGCACAGCTCTTCCAGTGCCAAAACAACTCCACCTGCCTCATGAACTTCACATACCATCAGCTGTCCTGGCAGCTATCTAGGAAACCCTGTTGGGTCACTTCCGGTCCCATGCCCATTGAGCCCAGTGGGATGCAATCAAGCAGCTTGAGCACCCACACAAAACGAACATGGAGCTCCTCAGTCAAGGCGCTCAAAACTGCACAGCCAAAGACAAGTTCAGTGCCCAAGCCATTTCCCGCTGCCATGGAAACCAAGTGCTCTGGCAGCACATATGTCTGAAAGTGGATATGACACCTAGGGAAGGGAGTGTGCTGGTGAATGGCAACTGCCCGAAGTAGCAGCACAGCTCTTCCACTGCCAAAACAACTCACCTGCCTCATGAACTTCACATACCATCAGCTGTCCTGGCAGCTATCTAGGAAACCCTGTTGGGTCACTTCCGGTCCCATGCCCATTGAGCCCAGTGGGATGGAATCAAGCAGCTTGAGCACCCACACAAAACGAACATGGAGCTCCTCACTCAAGGCGCTCAAAACTGCACAGCCAAAGACAAGTTCAGTGCCCAAGCCATTTCCCGCTGCCATGGAAACCAAGTGCTCTGGCAGCACATATGTCTGAAAGTGGATATGACACCTAGGGAAGGGAGTGTGTTGGTGAATGGCAACGGCCCGTAGCAGCAGCACAGCTCTTCCACTGCCAAAACAACTCACCTGCCTCATGAACTTCACATACCATCAGCTGTCCTGGCAGCTATCTAGGAAACCATGTTGGGTCACTTCCGGTCCCATGCCCATTGAGCCCAGTGGGATGGAATCAAGCAGCTTCAGCACCCACACAAAACGAACATGGAGCTCCTCACTCAAGGCGCTCAAAACTACATGGCGAAAGACAAGTTCAGTGCCCAAGCCATTTCCCGCTGCCATGGAAACCAAGTGCTCTGGCAGCACATATGTCTGAAAGTGGATGTGACACCTAGGGAAGGGAGTGTGTTGGTGAATGGCAATGGTCCGAAGCAGCAGCATAGCTCTTCCACTTCCAAAACAACTCCAACTGCCTCATGAACTTCACATACCATCAGCTGTCCTGGCAGCTATCTAGGAAACCCTGTTGGGTCACTTCCGGTCCCAAGCCCATTGAGCCCAGGGGGATGCAATCAAGCATCTTCAGCACCCACACAAAACGAACATGGAGCTCCTCACTCAAGGCACACAAAACTCCACGGCCAAAGACAAGTTCAGTGCCCAAGCCATTTCCCGCTGCCATGGAAACCAAGTGCTCTGGCAGCACATATGTCTGAAAGTGGATATGACACCTAGGGAAGGGAGTGTGGTGGTGAATGGCAACTGCCTGAAGTAGCAGCACAGCTCTTCCACTGCCAAAACAACTCACCTGCCTCATGAACTTCACATACCATCAGCTGTCCTGGCAGCTATCTAGGAAACCCTGTTGGGTCACTTCCGGTCCCATGCCCATTGAGCCCAGTGGGATGGAATCAAGCAGCTTGAGCACCCACACAAAACGAACATGGAGCTCCTCACTCAAGGCGCTCAAAACTCCACGGCCAAAGACAAGTTCAGTGCCCAAGCCATTTCCCGCTGCCATGGAAACCAAGTGCTCTGGCAGCACATATGTCTGAAAGTGGATATGACACCTAGGGAAGGGAGTGTGCTGGTGAATGGCAACTGCCCGAAGCAGCAGCACAGCTCTTCCAGTGCCAAAACAACTCCACCTGCCTCATGAACTTCACATACCATCAGCTGTCCTGGCAGCTATCTAGGAAACCCTGTTGGCTCACTTCCGGTCCCATGCCCATTGAGCCCAGTGGGATGGAATCAAGCAGCTTCAGCACCCACACAAAACGAACATGGAGCTCCTCACTCAAGGCGCTCAAAACTTCACGGCCAAAGACAAGTTCAGTGCCCAAGCCATTTCCCTCTGCCATGGAAACCAAGTGCTCTGGCAGCACATATGTCTGAAAGTGGATATGACACCTAGGGAAGGGAGTGTGCTGGTGAATGGCAACTGCCCGAAGCAGCAGCACAGCTCTTCCACTGCCAAAACAACTCCACCTGCCTCATGAACTTCACATACCATCAGCTGTCCTGGCAGCTATCTAGGAAACCCTGTTGGGTCACTCCGGTCCCATGCCCATTGAGCCCAGTGGGATGGAACCATGCAGCTTCAGCACCCACACAAAACGAACATGGAGCTCCTCACTCAAGGCGCACAAAACTCCACAGCCAAAGACAAGTTCAGTGCCCAAGCCATTTCCCTCTGCCATGGAAACCACGTGCTCTGGCAGCACATATGTCTGAAAGTGGATATGACACCTAGGGAAGGGAGTGTGTTGGTGAATGGCAACTGCCCGAAGCAGCAGCACAGCTCTTCCACTGCCAAAACAACTCCGCCTGCCTCATGAACTTCACATACCATCAGCTGTCCTGGCAGCTATCTAGGAAACCCTGTTGGGTCACTTCCGGTCCCATGCCCATTGAGCCCAGTGGGATGGAATCAAGCAGCTTGAGCACCCACACAAAACGAACATGGAGCTCCTCACTCAAGGCACACAAAACTCCACGGCCAAAGACAAGTTCAGTGCCCAAGCCATTTCCCGCTGCCATGGAAACCAAGTGCTCTGGCAGCACATATGTCTGAAAGTGGATATGACACCTAGGGAAGGGAGTGTGTTGGTGAATGGCAACTGCCCGAAGCAGCAGCACAGCTCTTCCAGTGCCAAAACAACTCCAACTGCCTCATGAACTTCACATACCATCAGCTGTCCTGGCAGCTATCTAGGAAACCCTGTTGGGTCACTTCCGGTCCCATGCCCATTGAGCCCAGTGGGATGCAATCAAGCAGCTTCAGCACCCACACAAAACGAACATGGAGCTCCTCACTCAAGGCGCTCAAATCTCCACAGCCAAAGACAAGTTCAGTGCCCAAGCCATTTCCCGCTGCCATGGAAACCAAGTGCTCTGGCAGCACATATGTCTGAAAGTGGAAATGACACCTAGGGAACGGAGTGTGTTGGTGAATGGCAACTGCCCGAAGCAGCAGCACAGCTCTTTCACTGCCAAAACAACTCACCTGCCTCATGAACTTCACATACCATCAGCTGTCCTGGCAGCTATCTAGGAAACCCTGTTGGGTCACTTCCGGTCCCATGCCCATTGAGCCCAGTGGGATGGAATCAAGCAGCTTCAGCACCCACACAAAACGAACATGGAGCTCCTCACTCAAGGCGCTCAAAACTCCACGGCCAAAGACAAGTTTAGTGCCCAAGCCATTTCCCGCTGCCATGGAAACCAAGTGCTCTGGCAGCACATATGTCTGAAAGTGGATATGACACCTAGGGAAGGGAGTGTGGTGGTGAATGGCAACGGCCCGAAGCAGCAGCACAGCTCTTCCACTGCCAAAACAACTCCAACTGCCTCATGAACTTCACATACCATCAGCTGTCCTGGCACCTATCTAGGAAACCCTGTTGGGTCACTTCCGGTCCCATGCCCATTGAGCCCAGTGGGATGGAATCAAGCAGCTTCAGCACCCACACAAAACGAACATGGAGCTCCTCACTCAAGGCGCTCAAAACTGCACAGCCAAAGACAAGTTCAGTGCCCAAGCCATTTCCCGCTGCCATGGAAACCAAGTGCTCTGGCAGCACATATGTCTGAAAGTGGATATGACACCTAGGGAAGGGAGTGTGCTGGTGAATGGCAACTGCCCGAAGCAGCAGCACAGCTCTTCCACTGCCAAAACACCTCACCTGCCTCATGAACTTCACATACCATCAGCTGTCCTGGCAGCTATCTAGGAAACCCTGTTGGGTCACTTCCGGTCCCAAGCCCATTGAGCCCAGTGGGATGCAATCAAGCAGCTTCAGCACCCACACAAAACGAACATGGAGCTCCTCACTCAAGGCACACAAAACTCCACGGTCAAAGACAAGTTCAGTGCCCAAGCCATTTCCCGCTGCCATGGAAACCAAGTGCTCTGGCAGCACATATGTCTGAAAGTGGATATGACACCTAGGGAAGGGAGTGTGTTGGTGAATGGCAACTGCTCGAAGCAGCAGCACAGCTCTTCCACTGCCAAAACAACTCCACCTGCCTCATGAACTTCACATACCATCAGCTGAACTGGCAGCTATCTAGGAAACCCTGTTGGGTCACTTCCGGTCCCATGCCCATTGACCCCAGTGGGATGGAATCAAGCAGCTTCAGCACCCACACAAAACGAACATGGAGCTCCTCACTCAAGGCGCTCCAAACTACATGGCGAAAGACAAGTTCAGTGCCCAAGCCATTTCCCGCTGCCATGGAAACCAAGTGCTCTGGCAGCACATATGTCTGAAAGTGGATGTGACACCTAGGGAAGGGAGTGTGTTGGTGAATGGCAACGGCCCGAAGCAGCAGCACAGCTCTTCCACTTCCAAAACAACTCCAACTGCCTCATGAACTTCACATACCATCAGCTGTCCTGGCAGCTATCTAGGAAACCCTGTTGGGTCACTTCCGGTCCCATGCCCATTGAGCCCAGTGGGATGGAATCAAGCAGCTTCAGCACCCACACAAAACGAACATGGAGCTCCTCACTCAAGGCGCTCAAAACTGCACAGCCAAAGACAAGTTCAGTGCCCAAGCCATTTCCCGCTGCCATGGAAACCAAGTGCTCTGGCAGCACATATGTCTGAAAGTGGATATGACACCTAGGGAAGGGAGTGTGGTGGTGAATGGCAACTGTCCGAAGCAGCAGCACAGCTCTTCCAGTGCCAAAACACCTCCACCTGCCTCATGAACTTCACATACCATCAGCTGTCCTGGCAGCTATCTAGGAAACCATGTTGGGTCACTTCCGGTCCCATGCCCATTGAGCCCAGTGGGATGGAATCAAGCAGCTTCAGCACCCACACAAAACGAACATGGAGCTCCTCACTCAAGGCGCTCAAAACTACATGGCGAAAGATAAGTTCAGTGCCCAAGCCATTTCCCGCTGCCATGGAAACCAAGTGCTCTGGCAGCACATATGTCTGAAAGTGGATATGACACCTAGGGAAGGGAGTGTGGTGGTGAATGGCAACTGCCCGAAGCAGTAGCACAGCTCTTCCACTGCCAAAACAACTCCACCTGCCTCATGAACTTCACATACCATCAGCTGTCCTGGCAGCTATCTAGGAAACCCTGTTGGGTCACTTCCGGTCCCATGCCCATTGAGCCCAGTGGGATGGAATCAAGCAGCTTGAGCACCCACACAAAACGAACATGGAGCTCCTCACTCAAGGCGCTCAAAACTGCACGGCCAAAGACAAGTTCAGTGCCCAAGCCATTTCCCGCTGCCATGGAAACCAAGTGCTCTGGCAGCACATATGTCTGAAAGTGGATATGACACATAGGGAAGGGAGTGTGTTGGTGAATGGCAACTGCCCGTAGCAGCAGCACAGCTCTTCCACTGCCAAAACACCTCACCTGCCTCATGAACTTCACATACCATCAGCTGTCCTGGCACCTATCTTGGAAACCCTGTTGGGTCACTTCCGGTCCCATGCCCATTGAGCCCAGTGGGATGGAATCAAGCAGCTTCAGCACCCACACAAAACGAACATGGAGCTCCTCACTCAAGGCACACAAAACTCCACGGCCAAAGACAAGTTCAGTGCCCAAGCCATTTCCCGCTGCCATGGAAACCAAGTGCTCTGGCAGCACATATGTCTGAAAGTGGATGTGACTCCTAGGGAAGGGAGTGTGTTGGTGAATGGCAACGGCCCGAAGCAGCAGCACAGCTCTTCCACTGCCAAAACAACTCCAACTGCCTGATGAACTTCACATACCATCAGCTGTCCTGGCAGCTATCTAGGAAACCCTGTTGGGTCACTTCCGGTCCCATGCCCATTGAGCCCAGTGGGATGGAATCAAGCAGCTTCAGCACCCACACAAAACGAACATGGAGCTCCTCACTCAAGGCGCTCAAAACTGCACAGCCAAAGACAAGTTCAGTGCCCAAGCCATTTCCCGCTGCCATGGAAACCAAGTGCTCTGGCAGCACATATGTCTGAAAGTGGATATGACACCTAGGGAAGGGAGTGTGCTGGTGAATGGCAACTGCCCGTAGCAGCAGCACAGCTCTTCCACTGCCAAAACACCTCACCTGCCTCATGAACTTCACATACCATCAGCTGTCCTGGCAGCTATCTAGGAAACCCTGTTGGGTCACTTCCGGTCCCAAGCCCATTGAGCCCAGTGGGATGGAATCAAGCATCTTCAGCACCCACACAAAACGAACATGGAGCTCCTCACTCAAGGCACACAAAACTCCACGGCCAAAGACAAGTTCAGTGCCCAAGCCATTTCCCGCTGCCATGGAAACCAAGTGCTCTGGCAGCACATATGTCTGAAAGTGGATATGACACCTAGGGAAGGGAGTGTGTTGGTGAATGGCAACTGCTCGAAGCAGCAGCACAGCTCTTCCACTGACAAAACAACTCCACCTGCCTCATGAACTTCACATACCATCAGCTGAACTGGCAGCTATCTAGGAAACCCTGTTGGGTCACTTCCGGTCCCATGCCCATTGAGCCCAGTGGGATGGAATCAAGCAGCTTCAGCACCCACACAAAACGAACATGGAGCTCCTCACTCAAGGCGCTCAAAACTACATGGCGAAAGACAAGTTCAGTGCCCAAGCCATTTCCCGCTGCCATGGAAACCAAGTGCTCTGGCAGCACATATGTCTGAAAGTGGATGTGACACCTAGGGAAGGGAGTGTGTTGGTGAATGGCAACGGCCCGAAGCAGCAGCACAGCTCTTCCACTTCCAAAACAACTCCAACTGCCTCATGAGCTTCACATACCATCAGCTGTCCTGGCAGCTATCTAGGAAACCCTGTTGGGTCACTTCCGGTCCCATGCCCATTGAGCCCAGTGGGATGGAATCAAGCAGCTTCAGCACCCACACAAAACGAACATGGAGCTCCTCACTCAAGGCGCTCAAAACTCCTCGGCCAAAGACAAGTTCAGTGCCCAAGCCATTTCCCGCTGCCATGGAAACCAAGTGCTCTGGCAGCACATATGTCTGAAAGTGGATATGACACCTAGGGAAGGGAGTGTGTTGGTGAATGGCAACTGCCCGAAGCAGCAGCACAGCTCTTCCAGTGCCAAAACAACTCAACCTGCCTCATGAACTTCACATACCATCAGCTGTCCTGGCAGCTATCTAGGAAACCCTGTTGGGTCACTTCCGGTCCCATGCCCATTGAGCCCAGTGGGATGGAATCAAGCAGCTTGAGCACCCACACAAAACGAACATGGAGCTCCTCACTCAAGGCGCTCAAAACTGCACGGCCAAAGACAAGTTTAGTGCCCAAGCCATTTCCCGCTGCCATGGAAACCAAGTGCTCTAGCAACACATATGTCTGAAAGTGGATATGACACCTAGGGAAGGGAGTGTGCTGGTGAATGGCAACTGTCCGAAGCAGCACAGCTCTTCCACTGCCAAAACAACTCCACCTGCCTCATGAACTTCACATACCATCAGCTGTCCTGGCAGCTATCTAGGAAACCCTGTTGGGTCACTTCCGGTCCCATGCCCATTGAGCCCAGTGGGATGGAATCAAGCAGCTTCAGCACCAACACAAAACGAACATGGAGCTCCTCACTCAAGGCGCTCAAAACTACATGGCGAAAGATAAGTTCAGTGCCCAAGCCATTTCCCGCTGCCATGGAAACCAAGTGCTCTGGCAGCACATATGTCTGAAAGTGGATATGACACCTAGGGAAGGGAGTGTGGTGGTGAATGGCAACTGCCCGAAGCAGCAGCACAGCTCTCCAACTGACAAAACAACTCCACCTGCCTCATGAACTTCACATACCATCAGCTGTCCTGGCAGCTATCTAGGAAACACTGTTGGGTCACTTCCGGTCCCATGCCCATTGAGCCCAGTGGGATCGAATCAAGCAGCTTGAGCACCCACACAAAACGAACATGGAGCTCCTCACTCAAGGCGCTCAAAACTGCACGGCCAAAGACAAGTTCAGTGCCCAAGCCATTTCCCGCTGCCATGGAAACCAAGTGCTCTGGCAGCACATATGTCTGAAAGTGGATATGACACCTAGGGAAGGGAGTGTGTTGGTGAATGGCAACTGCCCGTAGCAGCAGCACAGCTCTTCCACTGCCAAAACACCTCACCTGCCTCATGAACTTCACATACCATCAGCTGTCCTGGCAGCTATCTAGGAAACCCTGTTGGGTCACTTCCGGTCCCATGCCCATTGAGCCCAGTGGGATGGAATCAAGCAGCTTGAGCACCCACACAAAACGAACATGGAGCTCCTCACTCAAGGCGCTCAAAACTACATGGCGAAAGATAAGTTCAGTGCCCAAGCCATTTCCCGCTGCCATGGAAACCAAGTGCTCTGGCAGCACATATGTCTGAAAGTGGATATGACACCTAGGGAAGGGAGTGTGCTGGTGAATGGCAACTGCCCGAAGCAGCAGCACAGCTCTTCCACTGCCAAAACAACTCCACCTGCCTCATGAACTTCACATACCATCAGCTGTCCTGGCAGCTATCTAGGAAACCCTGTTGGGTCACTTCCGGTCCCATGCCCATTGAGCCCAGTGGGATGCAATCAAGCAGCTTCAGCACCCACACAAAACGAACATGGAGCTCCTCAAGGCGCTCAAAACTGCACAGCCAAAGACAAGTTCAGTGCCCAAGCCATTTCCCGCTGCCATGGAAACCAAGTGCTCTGGCAGCACATATGTCTGAAAGTGGATGTGACTCCTAGGGAAGGGAGTGTGTTGGTGAATGGCAACGGCCCGAAGCAGCAGCACAGCTCTTTCACTGCCAAAACAACCCCGCCTGCCTCATGAACTTCACATACCATCAGCTGTCCTGGCAGCTATCTAGGAAACCCTGTTGTGTCACTTCCGGTCCCATGCCCATTGAGCCCAGTGGGATGGAATCAAGCAGCTTCAGCACCCACACAAAACGAACATGGAGCTCCTCACTCAAGGCGCTCAAAACTCCACGGCCAAAGACAAGTTTAGTGCCCAAGCCATTTCCCGCTGCCATGGAAACCAAGTGCTCTAGCAGCACATATGTCTGAAAGTGGATATGACACCTAGGGAAGGGAGTGTGTTGGTGAATGGCAACTGTCCGAAGCAGCAGCACAGCTCTTCCACTGCCAAAACAACTCCACCTGCCTCATGAACTTGACATACCATCAGCTGTCCTGGCAGCTATCTAGGAAACCCTGTTGGGTCACTTCCGGTCCCATGCCCATTGACCCCAGTGGGATGGAATCAAGCAGCTTCAGCACCCACACAAAACGAACATGGAGCTCCTCACTCAAGGCGCTCAAAACTACATGGCGAAAGATAAGTTCAGTGCCCAAGCCATTTCCCGCTGCCATGGAAACCAAGTGCTCTGGCAGCACATATGTCTGAAAGTGGATATGACACCTAGGGAAGGGAGTGTGGTGGTGAATGGCAACTGCCCGAAGCAGCAGCACAGCTCTTCCACTGAAAAAACAACTCCACCTGCCTCATGAACTTCACATACCATCAGCTGTCCTGGCAGCTATCTAGGAAACACTGTTGGGTCACTTCCGGTCCCATACCCATTGAGCCCAGTGGGATGGAATCAAGCAGCTTGAGCACCCACACAAAACGAACATGGAGCTCCTCACTCAAGGCGCTCAAAACTGCACGGCCAAAGACAAGTTCAGTGCCCAAGCCATTTCCCGCTGCCATGGAAACCAAGTGCTCTGGCAGCACATATGTCTGAAAGTGGATATGACACCTAGGGAAGGGAGTGTGTTGGTGAATGGCAACTGCCCGTAGCAGCAGCACAGCTCTTCCACTGCCAAAACACCTCACCTGCCTCATGAACTTCACATACCATCAGCTGTCCTGGCAGCTATCTAGGAAACCCTGTTGGGTCACTTCCGGTCCCATGCCCGTTGAGCCCAGTGGGATCGAATCAAGCAGCTTCAACACCCACACAAAACGAACATGGAGTTCCTCACTCAAGGCACACAAAACTCCACGGCCAAAGACAAGTTCAGTGCCCAAGCCATTTCCCGCTGCTATGGAAACCAAGTGCTCTGGCAGCACATATGTCTGAAAGTGGATATGACACCTATGGAAGGGAGTGTGTTGGTGAATGGCAACTGCCCGAAGCAGCAGCACAGCTCTTCCACTGCCAAAACAACTCCACCTGCCTCATGAACTTCACATACCATCAGCTGAACTGGCAGCTATCTAGGAAACCCTGTTGGGTCACTTCCGGTCCCATGCCCATTGAGCCCAGTGGGATGGAATCAAGCAGCTTCAGCACCCACACAAAACGAACATGGAGCTTCTCACTCAAGGCGCTCAAAACTACATGGCGAAAGACAAGTTCAGTGCCCAAGCCATTTCCCGCTGCCATGGAAACCAAGTGCTCTGGCAGCACATATGTCTGAAAGTGGATATGACACCTAGGGAAGGGAGTGTGCTGGTGAATGGCAACTGCCCGAAGCAGCAGCACAGCTCTTCCACTTCCAAAACAACTCCACCTGCCTCATGAACTTCACATGCCATCAGCTGTCCTGGCAGCTATCTAGGAAACCCTATTGGCTCACTTCCGGTCCCATGCCCATTGAACCCAGGGGGACGGAATGAAGCAGCTTCAGCACCCACACAAAACGAACATGGAGCTCCTCACTCAAGGCGCTCAAAACTCCACAGCCAAAAACAAGTTCAGTGCCCAAGCCATTTCCCGCTGCCATGGAAACCAAGTGCTCTGGCAGCACATATGTCTGAAAGTGGATATGACAACTAGGGAAGGGAGTGTGCTGGTGAATGGCAACTGCCCGAAGCAGCAGCACAGCTCTTTCACTGCCAAACAACTCACCTGCCTCATGAACTTCACATACCATCAGCTGTCCTGGCAGCTATCTAGGAAACCCTGTTGGGTCACTTCCGGTCCCATGCCCATTGAGCCCAGTGGGATGGAATCAAGCAGCTTCAGCACCCACACAAAACGAACATGGAGCTCCTCACTCAAGGCGCTCAAAACTCCACGGCCAAAGACAAGTTCAGTGCACAAGCCATTTCCCGCTGCCATGGAAACCAAGTGCTCTGGCAGCACATATGTCTGAAAGTGGATATGACACCTAGGGAAGGGAGTGTGCTGGTGAATGGCAACTGCCCGAAGCAGCAGCACAACTCTTTCACTGAAAAAACAACTCACCTGCCTCATGAACTTCACATACCATCAGCTGTCCTGGCAGCTATCTAGGAAACCCTGTTGGGTCACTTCCGGTCCCATGCCCATTGAGCCCAGTGGGACGGAATCAAGCAGCTTCAGCACCCACACAAAACGAACATGGAGCTCCTCATTCAAGGCGCTCAAAACTCCACGGCCAAAGACAAGTTCAGTGCCCAAGCCATTTCCCGCTGCCATGGAAACCAAGTGCTCTGGCAGCACATATGTCTGAAAGTGGATATGACACCTAGGGAAGGGAGTGTGCTCGTGAATGGCAACTGCCCGAAGCAGCAGGACAACTCTTTCACTGCCAAAACAACTCACCTGCCTCATGAACTTCACATACCATCAGCTGTCCTGGCAGCTATCTAGGAAACCCTGTTGGGTCACTTCCGGTCCCATGCCCATTGAGCCCAGTGGGACGGAATCAAGCAGCTTCAGCACCCACACAAAACGAACATGGAGCTCCTCATTCAAGGCGCTCAAAACTCCACGGCCAAAGACAAGTTCAGTGCCCAAGCCATTTCCCGCTGCCATGGAAACCAAGTGCTCTGGCAGCACATATGTCTGAAAGTGGATATGACACCTAGGGAAGGGAGTGTGCTCGTGAATGGCAACTGCCCGAAGCAGCAGCACAGCTCTTCCACTGCCAAAACAACCCCGCCTACCTCATGAACTTCACATACCATCAGCTGTCCTGGCAGCTATCTAGGAAACCCTGTTGGCTCACTTCCGGCCCCATGCCCATTGAGCCCAGTGGGATGGAATCAAGCAGCTTCAGCACCCACACAAAACGAACATGGAGCTCCTCACTCAAGGCGCTCAAAACTCCACAGCCAAAGACAAGTTCAGTGCCCAAGCCATTTCCCGCTGCCATGGAAACCAAGTGCTCTGGCAGCACATATGTCTGAAAGTGGATATGACACCTAGGGAAGGGAGTGTGGTGGTGAATGGCAACTGTCCGAAGCAGCGGCACAGCTCTTCAAGTGCCAAAACAACCCCGCCTGCCTCATGAACTTCACATACCATCAGCTGTCCTGGCAGCTATCTAGGAAACCCTGTTGGGTGTCTTCCGGTCCCATGCCCATTGATCCCAGTGGGATGGAATCAAGCAGCTTCAGCACCCACACAAAACGAACATGGAGCTCCTCACTCAAGGCGCTCAAAACTCCACAGCCAAAGACAAGTTCAGTGCCCAAGCCATTTCCCGCTGCCATGGAAAGCAAGTGCTCTGGCAGCACATATGTCTGAAAGTGGATATGACACCTAGGGAAGGGAGTGTGCTGGTGAATGGCAACTGCCCGAAGCAGCAGCACAGCTCTTCCAGTGCCAAAACAACCCCGCCTGTCTCATGAACTTCACATATCATCAGCTGTCCTGGCAGCTATCTAGGAAACCCTGTTGGGTCACTTCCGGTCCCATGCCCATTGAGCCCAGTGGGATGGAATCAAGCAGCTTCAGCACCCACACAAAACGAACATGGAGCTCCTCACTCAAGGCGCTCAAAACTCCACGGCCAAAGACAAGTTCAGTGCCCAAGCCATTTCCCGCTGCCATGGAAACCAAGTGCTCTGGCAGCACATATGTCTGAAAGTGGATATGACACCTAGGGAAGGGAGTGTGCTGGTGAATGGCAACTGTCCGAAGCAGCAGCACAGCTCTTCCACTGCCAAAACAACCCCGCCTACCTCATGAACTTCACATACCATCAGCTGTCCTGGCAGCTATCTAGGAAACCCTGTTGGCTCACTTCCGCTCCCATGCCCATTGAGCCCAGTGGGATGGAATCAAGCAGCTTCAGCACCCACACAAAACGAACATGGAGCTCCTCACTCAAGGCGCTCAAAACTCCACAGCCAAAGACAAGTTCAGTGCCAAAGCCATTTCCCTCTGCCATGGAAACCACGTGCTCTGGCAGCACATATGTCTGAAAGTGGATATGACACCTAGGCAAGGGAGTGTGTTGGTGAATGGCAACTGTCCGAAGCAGCGGCACAGCTATTCCACTGCCAAAACAACTCCACCTGCCTCATGAACTTCACATACCATCAGCTGTCCTGGCAGCTGTCTAGGAAACCCTGTTGGCTCACTTCCGGTCCCATGCCCATTGAGCCCAGTGGGATGGAATCAAGCAGCTTCAGCACCCACACAAAACGAACATGGAGCTCCTCACTCAAGGCGCTCAAAACTCCACAGCCAAAGACAAGTTCAGTGCCCAAGCCATTTCCCGCTGCCATGGAAACCAAGTGCTCTGGCAGCACATATGTTTGAAAGTGGATATGACACCTAGGGAAGGGAGTGTGTTGGTGAATGGCAACTGCCCGAGGCAGCAACACAGTTCTTCCACTGCCAAAACAACTCCACCTGCCTCATGAACTTCACATACCATCAGCTGTCCTGGCAGCTATTAGGAAACCCTGTTGGGTCACTTCCGGTCCCATGCCCATTGAGCCCAGTGGGATGGAATCAAGCAGCTTCAGCACCCACACAAAACGAACATGGAGCTCCTCACTCAAGGCGCTCAAAATTCCACAGCCAAAGACATGTTCAGTGCCCAAGCCATTTCCCGCTGCTATGGAAACCAAGTGCTCTGGCAGCACATATGTCTGAAAGTGGACATGACACCTAGGGAAGGGAGTGTGCTGGTGAATGGCAACTGTCCGAAGCAGCGGCACAGCTCTTCCACTGCCAAAACAACTCCACCTGCCTCATGAACTTCACATACCATCAGCTGTCCTGGCAGCTATCTAGGAAACCCTGTTGGGTCACTTCCGGTCCCATGCCCATTGAGCCCAGTGGGATGGAATCAAGCAGCTTGAGCACCCACACAAAACGAACATGGAGCTCCTCACTCAAGGCGCTCAAAACTCCATGGCCAAAGACAAGTTCAGTGCCCAAGCCATTTCCCGCTGCCATGGAAACCAAGTGCTCTGGCAGCACATATGTCTGAAAGTGGATATGACACCTATGGAACGGAGTGTGCTGGTGAATGGCAACTGCCCGAAGCAGCAGCACAGCTCTTCCAGTGCCAAAACAACCCCGCCTGCCTCATGAACTTCACATACCATCAGCTGTCCTGGCAGCTATCAAGGAAACCCTGTTGGCTCACTTCCGGTCCCATGCCCATTGAGCCCAGTGGGATGGAATCAAGCAGCTTCAGCACCCACACAAAACGAACATGGAGCTCCTCACTAAAGGCGCTCAAAACTCCACGGCCAAAGACAAGTTCAGTGCACAAGCCATTTCCCTCTGCCATGAAAACCAAGTGCTCTGGCAGCACATATGTCTGAAAGTGGATATGACACCTAGGGAAGGGAGTGTGCTGGTGAATGGCAACTGCCCGAAGCAGCAGCACAACTCTTTCACTGAAAAAACAACTCACCTGCCTCATGAACTTCACATACCATCAGCTGTCCTGGCAGCTATCTAGGAAACCCTGTTGGGTCACTTCCGGTCCCATGACCATTGAGCCCAGTGGGACGGAATCAAGCAGCTTCAGCACCCACACAAAACGAACATGGAGCTCCTCACTCAAGGCGCTCAAAACTCCACAGCCAAAGACAAGTTCAGTGCCCAAGCCATTTCCCGCTGCCATAGAAACCAAGTGCTCTGGCAGCACATATGTCTGAAAGTGGATATGACACCTAGGGAAGGGAGTGTGCTCGTGAATGGCAACTGCCCGAAGCAGCAGGACAACTCTTTCACTGCCAAAACAACTCACCTGCCTCATGAACTTCACATACCATCAGCTGTCCTGGCAGCTATCTAGGAAACCCTGTTGGGTCACTTCCGGTCCCATGCCCATTGAGCCCAGTGGGATGGAATCAAGCAGCTTCAGCACCCACACAAAACGAACATGGAGCTCCTCACTCAAGGCGCTCAAAACTCCACGGCCAAAGACAAGTTCAGTGCCAAAGCCATTTCCCTCTGCCATGGAAACCACGTGCTCTGGCAGCACATATGTCTGAGAGTGGATATGACACCTAGGCAAGGGAGTGTGTTGGTGAATGGCAACTGTCCGAAGCAGCGGCACAGCTCTTCCACTGCCAAAACAACTCCACCTGCCTCATGAACTTCACATACCATCAGCTGTCCTGGCAGCTGTCTAGGAAACCCTGTTGGCTCACTTCCGGTCCCATGCCCATTGAGCCCAGTGGGATGGAATCAAGCAGCTTCAGCACCCACACAAAACGAACATGGAGCTCCTCATTCAAGGCGCTCAAAACTCCACGGCCAAAGACAAGTTCAGTGCCCAAGCCATTTCCCGCTGCCATGGAAACCAAGTGCTCTGGCAGCACATATGTTTGAAAGTGGATATGACACCTAGGGAAGGGACTGTGTTGGTGAATGGCAACTGCCCGAGGCAGCAACACAGTTCTTCCACTGCCAAAACAACTCCACCTGCCTCATGAACTTCACATACCATCAGCTGTCCTGGCAGCTATCTAGGAAACCCTGTTGGGTCACTTCCGGTCCCATGCCCATTGAGCCCAGTGGGATGGAATCAAGCAGCTTCAGCACCCACACAAAACGAACATGGAGCTCCTCACTCAAGGCGCTCAAAATTCCACAGCCAAAGACAAGTTCAGTGCCCAAGCCATTTCCCGCTGCTATGGAAACCAAGTGCTCTGGCAGCACATATGTCTGAAAGTGGATATGACACCTAGGGAAGGGAGTGTGCTGGTGAATGGCAACTGTCCGAAGCAGCGGCACAGCTCTTCTAGTGCCAAAACAACTCCACCTGCCTCATGAACTTCACATACCATCAGCTGTCCTGGCAGCTATCTAGGAAACCCTGTTGGGTCACTTCCGGTCCCATGACCTTTGAGCCCAGTGGGATGGAATCAAGCAGCTTCAGCACCCACACAAAACGAACATGGAGCTCCTCACTCAAGGCGCACAAAACTCCACAGCCAAAGACATGTTCAGTGCCCAAGCCATTTCCCGCTGCCATGGAAACCACGTGCTCTGGCAGCACATATGTCTGAAAGTGGATATGACACCTATGGAAGGGAGTGTGCTGGTGAATGTCAACTGCCCGAAGCAGCAGCACAGCTCTTCCACTGCCAAAACAACCCCGCCTGCCTCATGAACTTCACATACCATCAGCTGTCCTGGCAGCTATCTAGGAAACCCTGTTGGGTCACTTCAGGTCCCATGCCCATTGAGCCCAGTGGGATGGAATCAAGCAGCTTCAGCACCCACACAAAACGAACATGGAGCTCCTCACTCAAGGCGCTCAAAACTCCACTGCCAAAGACAAGTTCAGTGCCAAAGCCATTTCCCGCTGCCATGGAAACCAAGTGCTCTGGCAGCACATATGTCTGAAAGTGGATATGACACCTAGGGAAGGGAGTGTGCTGGTGAATGGCAACTGGCCGAAGCAGCAGCACAACTCTTTCACTGAAAAAACAACTCACCTGCCTCATGAACTTCACATACCATCAGCTGTCCTGGCAGCTATCTAGGAAACCCTGTTGGGTCACTTCCGGTCCCATGCCCATTGAGCCCAGTGGGACGGAATCAAGCAGCTTCAGCACCCACACAAAACGAACATGGAGCTCCTCACTCAAGGCGCTCAAAACTCCACAGCCAAAGACAAGTTCAGTGCCCAAGCCATTTCCAGCTGCCATGGAAACCAAGTGCTCTGGCAGCACATATGTCTGAAAGTGGATATGACACCTAGGGAAGGGAGTGTGCTCGTGAATGGCAACTGCCCGAAGCAGCAGGACAACTCTTTCACTGCCAAAACAACTCACCTGCCTCATGAACTTCACATACCATCAGCTGTCCTGGCAGCTATCTAGGAAACCCTGTTGGGTCACTTCCGGTCCCATGCCCATTGAGCCCAGTGGGATGGAATCAAGCAGCTTGAGCACCCACACAAAACGAACATGGAGCTCCTCACTCAAGGCGCTCAAAACTCCACGGCCAAAGACAAGTTCAGTGCCCAAGCCATTTCCCGCTGCCATGGAAACCAAGTGCTCTGGCAGCACATATGTCTGAAATTGGATATGACACCTATGGAAGGGAGTGTGCTGGTGAATGGCAACTGCCCGAAGCTGCAGCACAGCTCTTCCACTGCCAAAACAACTCACCTGCCTCATGAACTTCACATACCATCAGCTGTCCTGGCAGCTATCTAGGAAACCCTGTTGGCTCACTTCCGGTCCCATGACCTTTGAGCCCAGTGGGATGGAATCAAGCAGCTTCAGCACCCACACAAAACGAACATGGAGCTCCTCACTCAAGGCGCACAAAACTCCACAGCCAAAGACAAGTTCAGTGCCCAAGCCATTTCCCGCTGCCATGGAAACCACGTGCTCTGGCAGCACATATGTCTGAAAGTGGATATGACACCTATGGAAGGGAGTGTGCTGGTGAATGGCAACTGCCCGAAGCAGCAGCACAGCTCTTCCACTGCCAAAACAACCCCGCCTGCCTCATGAACTTCACATACCATCAGCTGTCCTGGCAGCTATCTAGGAAACCCTGTTGGGTCACTTCCGGTCCCATGCCCATTGAGCCCAGTGGGATGGAATCAAGCAGCTTCAGCACCCACACAAAACGAACATGGAGCTCCTCACTCAAGGCGCTCAAAACTGCACAGCCAAAGACAAGTTCAGTGCCCAAGCCATTTCCCGCTGCCATGGAAACCAAGTGCTCTGGCAGCACATATGTCTGAAAGTGGATATGACACCTAGGCAAGGGAGTGTGTTGGTGAATGGCAACTGCCCGAAGCAGCAGCACAGCTCTTCCACTGCCAAAACAACTCCACCTGCCTCATGAACTTCACATACCATCAGCTGTCCTGGCAGCTATTAGGAAACCCTGTTGGGTCACTTCCGGTCCCATGCCCATTGAGCCCAGTGGGATGGAATCAAGCAGCTTCAGCACCCACACAAAACGAACATGGAGCTCCTCACTCAAGGCGCTCAAAACTCCAAAGCCAAAGACAAGTTCAGTGCCCAAGCCATTTCCCGCTGCCATGGAAACCAAGTGCTCTGGCAGCACATATGTCTGAAAGTGAATATGACACCTAGGGAAGGGAGTGCGTTGGTGAATGGCAACTGCCCGAAGCAGCAGCACAGCTCTTCCACTGCCAAAACAACTCCACCTGCCTCATGACCTTCACATACCATCAGCTGTCCTGGCAGCTATCTAGGAAACCATGTTGGGTCACTTCCGGTCCCATGCCCATTGAGCCCAGTGGGATGGAATCAAGCAGCTTGAGCACCCACACAAAACGAACATGGAGCTCCTCACTCAAGGTGCTCAAAACTCCACAGCCAAAGACAAGTTCAGTGCCCAAGCCATTTCCCGCTGCCATGGAAACCAAGTGCTCTGGCAGCACATATGTCTGAAAGTGGATATGACACCTAGGGAAGGGATTGTGTTGGTGAATGGCAACTGCCCGAAGCAGCAGCACAGCTCTTCCAGTGCCAAAACAACTCACCTGCCTCATGAACTTCACATACCATCAGCTGTCCTGGCAGCTGTCTAGGAAACCCTGTTGGCTCACTTCCGGTCCCATGCCCATTGAGCCCAGTGGGATGGAATCAAGCAGCTTGAGCACCCACACAAAACGAACATGGAGCTCCTCACTCAAGGCGCTCAAAACTCCACAACCAAAGACAAGTTCAGTGCCCAAGCCATTTCCCGCTGCCATGGAAACCAAGTGCTCTGGCAGCACATATGTCTGAAAGTGGATATGACACCTAGGGAAGGGAGTGTGTTGGTGAATGGCAACTGCCCGAAGCAGCAGCACAGCTCTTCCACTGCCAAAACAACTCCACCTGCCTCATGAACTTCACATACCATCAGCTGTCCTGGCAGCTATTAGGAAACCCTGTTGGGTCACTTCCGGTCCCATGCCCATTGAGCCCAGTGGGATGGAATCAAGCAGCTTCAGCACCCACACAAAACGAACATGGAGCTCCTCACTCAAGGCGCTCAAAACTCCACGGCCAAAGACAAGTTCAGTGCCCAAGCCATTTCCCGCTGCCATGGAAACCAAGTGCTCTGGCAGCACATATGTCTGAAAGTGGATATGACACCTAGGGAAGGGAGTGTGCTCGTGAATGGCAACTGCCCGAAGCAGCAGCACAGCTCTTCCACTGCCAAAACAACTCCACCTGCCTCATGAACTTCACATACCATCAGCTGTCCAGGCAGCTATCTAGGAAACCCTGTTGGGTCACTTCCGGTCCCATGCCCATTGAGCCCAGTGGGATGGAATCAAGCAGCTTCAGCACCCACACAAAACGAACATGGAGCTCCTCACTCAAGGCGCTCAAAACTCCACGGCCAAAGACAAGTTCAATGCCCAAACCATTTCCCGCTGCCATGGAAACCAAGTGCTCTGGCAGCACATATGTCTGAAAGTGGATATGACACCTAGGGAAGGGAGTGCGTTGGTGAATGGCAACTGCCCGAAGCAGCAGCACAGCTCTTCCACTGCCAAAACAACTCCACCTGCCTCATGAACTTCACATACCATCAGCTGTCCTGGCAGCTATCTAGGAAACCATGTTGGGTCACTTCCGGTCCCATGCCCATTGAGCCCAGTGGGATGGAAACAAGCAGCTTGAGCACCCACACAAAACGAACATGGAGCTCCTCACTCAAGGCGCACAAAACTCCACAGCCAAAGACAAGTTCAGTGCCCAAGCCATTTCCCGCTGCCATGGAAACCAAGTGCTCTGGCAGCACATATGTCTGAAAGTGGATATGACACCTAGGGAAGGGAGTGTGTTGGTGAATGGCAACTGCCCGAAGCAGCAGCACAGCTCTTCCAGTGCCAAAACAACTCACCTGCCTCATGAACTTCACATACCATCAGCTGTCCTGGCAGCTGTCTAGGAAACCCTGTTGGCTCACTTCTGGTCCCATGCCCATTGAGCCCAGTGGGATGGAATCAAGCAGCTTGAGCACCCACACAAAACGAACATGGAGCTCCTCACTCAAGGCGCTCAAAACTCCACAGCCAAAGACAAGTTCAGTGCCCAAGCCATTTCCCGCTGCCATGGAAACCAAGTGCTCTGGCAGCACATATGTCTGAAAGTGGATATGACACCTAGGGAAGGGAGTGTGCTGGTGAATGGCAACTGCCCAAAGCAGCAGCACAGCTCTTCCACTGCCAAAACAACTACACATGCCTCATGAACTTCACATACCATCAGCTGTCCTGGCAGCTATCTAGGAAACCCTGTTGGCTCACTTCCGGTCCCATGCCCATTGAGCCCAGTGGGATGCAATCAAGCAGCTTCAGCACCCACACAAAACGAACATGGAGCTTCTCACTCAAGGCGCTCAAAACTCCATGGCCAAAGACAAGTTCAGTGCCCAAGCCATTTCCCGCTGCCATGGAAACCAAGTGCTCTGGCAGCACATATGTCTGAAAGTGGATATGACACCTATGGAAGGGAGTGTGCTGGTGAATGGCAACTGCCCGAAGCTGCAGCAGCACAGCTCTTCCAGTGCCAAAAAAAACCCCGCCTGCCTAATGAACTTCACATACCATCAGCTGTCCTGGCAGCTATCTAGGAAACCCTGTTGGCTCACTTCCGGTCCCATGCCCATTGAGCCCAGTGGGATGGAATCAAGCAGCTTCAGCACCCACACAAAACGAACATGGAGCTCCTCACTCAAGGCGCTCAAAACTCCACAGCCAAAGACAAGTTCAGTGCCCAAGCCATTTCCCTCTGCCATGGAAACCAAGTGCTCTGGCAGCACATATGTCTGAAAGTGGATATGACACCTAGGGAAGGGAGTGTGCTGGTGAATGGCAACTGTCCGAAGCAGCAGCACAGCTCTTCCACTGCCAAAACAACTCCACCTGCCTCATGAACTTCACATACCATCAGCTGTCCTGGCAGCTCTCTAGGAAACCCTGTTGGGTCACTTCCGGTCCCATGCCCATTGAGCCCAGTGGGATGCAATTAAGCAGCTTCAGCACCCACACAAAACGAACATGGAGCTTCTCACTCAAGGCGCTCAAAACTCCACGGCCAAAGACAAGTTCAGTGCCCAAGCCATTTCCCGCTGCCATGGAAACCAAGTGCTCTGGCAGCACATATGTCTGAAAGTGGATATGACACCTATGGAAGGGAGTGTGCTGGTGAATGGCAACTGCCCGAAGCTGCAGCAGCACAGCTCTTCCACTGCCAAAACAACCCCGCCTGCCTCATGAACTTCACATACCATCAGCTGTCCTGGCAGCTATCTAGGAAACCCTGTTGGCTCACTTCCGGTCACATGCCCATTGAGCCCAGTGGGATGGAATCAAGCAGCTTCAGCACCCACACAAAACGAACATGGAGCTCCTCACTCAAGGCGCTCAAAACTCCACAGCCAAAGACAAGTTCAGTGCCCAAGCCATTTCCCGCTGCCATGGAAACCAAGTGCTCTGGCAGCACATATGTCTGAAAGTGGATATGACACCTAGGGAAGGGAGTGTGCTGGTGAATGGCAACTGCCCGAAGCAGCGGCACATCTCTTCCACTGCCAAAACAACCCCACCTGCCTCATGAACTTCACATACCATCAGCTGTCCTGGCAGCTCTCTAGGAAACCCTGTTGGGTCACTTCCGGTCCCATGCCCATTGAGCCCAGTGGGATGGAATCAAGCAGCTTGAGCACCCACACAAAACTAACATGGAGCTCCTCACTCAAGGCGCTCAAAACTCCACGGCCAAAGACAAGTTCAGTGCCCAAGCCATTTCCCGCTGCATTGGAAACCAAGTACTCTGGCAGCACATATGTTTGAAAGTGGATATGACACCTAGGGAAGGGAGTGTGCTGGTGAATGGCAACTGCCCGAAGCAGCAGCACAGCTCTTCCAGTGCCAAAACAACTCCACCTGCCTCATGAACTTCACATACCATCAGCTGTCCTGGCAGCTCTCTAGGAAACCCTGTTGGGTCACTTCCGGTCCCATGCCCATTGAGCCCAGTGGGATGGAATCAAGCAGCTTCAGCACCCACACAAAACGAACATGGAGCTCCTCACTCAAGGCGCTCAAAACTACATGGCGAAAGACAAGTTCAGTGCCCAAGCCATTTCCCGCTGCCATGGAAACCAAGTGCTCTGGCAGCACATATGTCTGAAAGTGGATATGACACCTAGGGAAGGGAGTGTGGTGGTGAATGGCAACTGCCTGAAGCAGCAGCACAGTTCTTCCAGTGCCAAAAGAACTCCACCTGCCTCATGAACTTCACATACCATCAGCTGTCCTGGCAGCTATCTAGGAAACCCTGTTGGGTCACTTCCGGTCCCATGCCCATTGAGCCCAGTGGGATGGAATCAAGCAGCTTCAGCACCCACACAAAACGAACATGGAGCTCCTCACTCAAGGCGCTCAAAACTCCACGGCCAAAGACAAGTTCAGTGCCCAAGCCATTTCCCGCTGCCATGGAAACCAAGTGCTCTGGCAGCACATATGTCTGAAAGTGGATATGACACCTAGGGAACGGAGTGTGCTGGTGAATGGCAACTGCCTGAAGCAGCAGCACAGTTCTTCCAGTGCCAAAAGAACTCCACCTGCCTCATGAACTTCACATACCATCAGCTGTCCTGGCAGCTATCTAGGAAACCCTGTTGGGTCACTTCCGGTCCCATGCCCATTGAGCCCAGTGGGATGGAATCAAGCAGCTTCAGCACCCACACAAAACGAACATGGAGCTCCTCACTCAAGGCGCTCAAAACTCCACGGCCAAAGACAAGTTCAGTGCCCAAGCCATTTCCCGCTGCCATGGAAACCAAGTGCTCTGGCAGCACATATGTCTGAAAGTGGATATGACACCTAGGGAAGGGAGTGTGCTGGTGAATGGCAACTGCCCGAAGCAGCAGCACAGCTCTTCCAGTGCCAAAACAACCCCGCCTGCCTCATGAACTTCACATACCATCAGCTGTCCTGGCAGCTATCTAGGAAACCCTGTTGGCTCACTTCCGGTCCCATGCCCATTGAGCCCAGTGGGATGGAATCAAGCAGCTTCAGCACCCACACAAAACGAACATGGAGCTCCTCACTCAAGGCGCTCAAAACTCCACAGCCAAAGACAAGTTCAGTGCCCAAGCCATTTCCCGCTGCCATGGAAACCAAGTGCTCTGGCAGCACATATGTCTGAAAGTGGATATGACACCTAGGGAAGGGAGTGTGCTGGTGAATGGCAACTGTCCGAAGCAGCGGCACATCTCTTCCACTGCCAAAACAACCCCGCCTGCCTCATGAACTTCACATACCATCAGCTGTCCTGGCAGCTCTCTAGGAAACCCTGTTGGGTCACTTCCGGTCCCATGCCCATTGAGCCCAGTGGGATGGAATCAAGCAGCTTCAGCACCCACACAAAACGAACATGGAGCTCCTCACTCAAGGCGCTCAAAACTCCACGGCCAAAGACAAGTTCAGTGCCCAAGCCATTTCCCGCTGCATTGGAAACCAAGTACTCTGGCAGCACATATGTTTGAAAGTGGATATGACACCTAGGGAAGGGAGTGTGCTGGTGAATGGCAACTGTCCGAAGCAGCAGCACAGCTCTTCCAGTGCCAAAACAACTCCACCTGCCTCATGAACTTCACATACCATCAGCTGTCCTGGCAGCTCTCTAGGAAACCCTGTTGGGTCACTTCCGGTCCCATGCCCATTGAGCCCAGTGGGATGGAATCAAGCAGCTTCAGCACCCACACAAAACGAACATGGAGCTCCTCACTCAAGGCGCTCAAAACTACATGGCGAAAGACAAGTTCAGTGCCCAAGCCATTTCCCGCTGCCATGGAAACCAAGTGCTCTGGCAGCACATATGTCTGAAAGTGGATATGACACCTAGGGAAGGGAGTGTGGTGGTGAATGGCAACTGCCTGAAGCAGCAGCACAGTTCTTCCAGTGCCAAAAGAACTCCACCTGCCTCATGAACTTCACATACCATCAGCTGTCCTGGCAGCTATCTAGGAAACCCTGTTGGGTCACTTCCGGTCCCATGCCCATTGAGCCCAGTGGGATGGAATCAAGCAGCTTCAGCACCCACACAAAACGAACATGGAGCTCCTCACTCAAGGCGCTCAAAACTCCACGGCCAAAGACAAGTTCAGTGCCCAAGCCATTTCCCGCTGCCATGGAAACCAAGTGCTCTGGCAGCACATATGTCTGAAAGTGGATATGACACCTAGGGAACGGAGTGTGCTGGTGAATGGCAACTGCCTGAAGCAGCAGCACAGTTCTTCCAGTGCCAAAAGAACTCCACCTGCCTCATGAACTTCACATACCATCAGCTGTCCTGGCAGCTGTCTAGGAAACCCTGTTGGGTCACTTCCGGTCCCATGCCCATTGAGCCCAGTGGGATGGAATCAAGCAGCTTGAGCACCCACACAAAACGAACATGGAGCTCCTCACTCAAGGCGCTCAAAACTCCACGGCCAAAGACAAGTTCAGTGCCCAAGCCATTTCCCGCTGCCATGGAAACCAAGTGCTCTGGCAGCACATATGTCTGAAAGTGGATATGACACCTAGGGAAGGGAGTGTGCTGGTGAATGGCAACTGCCCGAAGCAGCAGCACAGCTCTTCCAGTGCCAAAACAACCCCGCCTGCCTCATGAACTTCACATACCATCAGCTGTCCTGGCAGCTATCAAGGAAACCCTGTTGGGTCACTTCCGGTCCCATGCCCATTGAGCCCAGTGGGATGGAATCAAGCAGCTTGAGCACCCACACAAAACGAACATGGAGCTCCTCGCTCAAGGCGCTCAAACCTACATGGCGGAAGACAAGTTCAGTGCCCAAGCCATTTCCCGCTGCCATGGAAACCAAGTGCTCTGGCAGCACATATGTCTGAAAGTGGATATGACACCTAGGGAAGGGAGTGTGCTGGTGAATGGCAACTGCCCGAAGCAGCAGCACAGCTCTTCCAGTGCCAAAACAACCCCGCCTGCCTCATGAACTTCACATACCATCAGCTGTCCTGGCAGCTATCTAGGAAACCCTGTTGGCTCACTTCCGGTCCCATGCCCATTGAGCCCAGTGGGATGGAATCAAGCAGCTTCAGCACCCACACAAAACGAACATGGAGCTCCTCACTCAAGGCGCTCAAAACTCCACAGCCAAAGACAAGTTCAGTGCCCAAGCCATTTCCCGCTGCCATGGAAACCAAGTGCTCTGGCAGCACATATGTCTGAAAGTGGATATGACACCTAGGGAAGGGAGTGTGCTGGTGAATGGCAACTGTCCGAAGCAGCGGCACATCTCTTCCACTGCCAAAACAACCCCGCCTGCCTCATGAACTTCACATACCATCAGCTGTCCTGGCAGCTCTCTAGGAAACCCTGTTGGGTCACTTCCGGTCCCATGCCCATTGAGCCCAGTGGGATGGAATCAAGCAGCTTCAGCACCCACACAAAACGAACATGGAGCTCCTCACTCAAGGCGCTCAAAACTCCACGGCCAAAGACAAGTTCAGTGCCCAAGCCATTTCCCGCTGCATTGGAAACCAAGTACTCTGGCAGCACATATGTTTGAAAGTGGATATGACACCTAGGGAAGGGAGTGTGCTGGTGAATGGCAACTGTCCGAAGCAGCAGCACAGCTCTTCCAGTGCCAAAACAACTCCACCTGCCTCATGAACTTCACATACCATCAGCTGTCCTGGCAGCTCTCTAGGAAACCCTGTTGGGTCACTTCCGGTCCCATGCCCATTGAGCCCAGTGGGATGGAGTCAAGCAGCTTCAGCACCCACACAAAACGAACATGGAGCTCCTCACTCAAGGCGCTCAAAACTACATGGCGAAAGACAAGTTCAGTGCCCAAGCCATTTCCCGCTGCCATGGAAACCAAGTGCTCTGGCAGCACATATGTCTGAAAGTGGATATGACACCTAGGGAAGGGAGTGTGGTGGTGAATGGCAACTGCCTGAAGCAGCAGCACAGTTCTTCCAGTGCCAAAAGAACTCCACCTGCCTCATGAACTTCACATACCATCAGCTGTCCTGGCAGCTATCTAGGAAACCCTGTTGGGTCACTTCCGGTCCCATGCCCATTGAGCCCAGTGGGATGGAATCAAGCAGCTTCAGCACCCACACAAAACGAACATGGAGCTCCTCACTCAAGGCGCTCAAAACTCCACGGCCAAAGACAAGTTCAGTGCCCAAGCCATTTCCCGCTGCCATGGAAACCAAGTGCTCTGGCAGCACATATGTCTGAAAGTGGATATGACACCTAGGGAACGGAGTGTGCTGGTGAATGGCAACTGCCTGAAGCAGCAGCACAGTTCTTCCAGTGCCAAAAGAACTCCACCTGCCTCATGAACTTCACATACCATCAGCTGTCCTGGCAGCTGTCTAGGAAACCCTGTTGGGTCACTTCCGGTCCCATGCCCATTGAGCCCAGTGGGATGGAATCAAGCAGCTTGAGCACCCACACAAAACGAACATGGAGCTCCTCACTCAAGGCGCTCAAAACTCCACGGCCAAAGACAAGTTCAGTGCCCAAGCCATTTCCCGCTGCCATGGAAACCAAGTGCTCTGGCAGCACATATGTCTGAAAGTGGATATGACACCTAGGGAAGGGAGTGTGCTGGTGAATGGCAACTGCCCGAAGCAGCAGCACAGCTCTTCCAGTGCCAAAACAACCCCGCCTGCCTCATGAACTTCACATACCATCAGCTGTCCTGGCAGCTATCTAGGAAACCCTGTTGGCTCACTTCCGGTCCCATGCCCATTGAGCCCAGTGGGATGGAATCAAGCAGCTTCAGCACCCACACAAAACGAACATGGAGCTCCTCACTCAAGGCGCTCAAAACTCCACAGCCAAAGACAAGTTCAGTGCCCAAGCCATTTCCCGCTGCCATGGAAACCAAGTGCTCTGGCAGCACATATGTCTGAAAGTGGATATGACACCTAGGGAAGGGAGTGTGCTGGTGAATGGCAACTGTCCGAAGCAGCGGCACATCTCTTCCACTGCCAAAACAACCCCGCCTGCCTCATGAACTTCACATACCATCAGCTGTCCTGGCAGCTCTCTAGGAAACCCTGTTGGGTCACTTCCGGTCCCATGCCCATTGAGCCCAGTGGGATGGAATCAAGCAGCTTCAGCACCCACACAAAACGAACATGGAGCTCCTCACTCAAGGCGCTCAAAACTCCACGGCCAAAGACAAGTTCAGTGCCCAAGCCATTTCCCGCTGCATTGGAAACCAAGTACTCTGGCAGCACATATGTTTGAAAGTGGATATGACACCTAGGGAAGGGAGTGTGCTGGTGAATGGCAACTGTCCGAAGCAGCAGCACAGCTCTTCCAGTGCCAAAACAACTCCACCTGCCTCATGAACTTCACATACCATCAGCTGTCCTGGCAGCTATCTAGGAAACCCTGTTGGGTCACTTCCGGTCCCATGCCCATTGAGCCCAGTGGGATGGAATCAAGCAGCTTCAGCACCCACACAAAACGAACATGGAGCTCCTCACTCAAGGCGCTCAAAACTACATGGCGAAAGACAAGTTCAGTGCCCAAGCCATTTCCCGCTGCCATGGAAACCAAGTGCTCTGGCAGCACATATGTCTGAAAGTGGATATGACACCTAGGGAAGGGAGTGTGGTGGTGAATGGCAACTGCCTGAAGCAGCAGCACAGTTCTTCCAGTGCCAAAAGAACTCCACCTGCCTCATGAACTTCACATACCATCAGCTGTCCTGGCAGCTATCTAGGAAACCCTGTTGGGTCACTTCCGGTCCCATGCCCATTGAGCCCAGTGGGATGGAATCAAGCAGCTTCAGCACCCACACAAAACGAACATGGAGCTCCTCACTCAAGGCGCTCAAAACTCCACGGCCAAAGACAAGTTCAGTGCCCAAGCCATTTCCCGCTGCCATGGAAACCAAGTGCTCTGGCAGCACATATGTCTGAAAGTGGATATGACACCTAGGGAACGGAGTGTGCTGGTGAATGGCAACTGCCTGAAGCAGCAGCACAGTTCTTCCAGTGCCAAAAGAACTCCACCTGCCTCATGAACTTCACATACCATCAGCTGTCCTGGCAGCTGTCTAGGAAACCCTGTTGGGTCACTTCCGGTCCCATGCCCATTGAGCCCAGTGGGATGGAATCAAGCAGCTTGAGCACCCACACAAAACGAACATGGAGCTCCTCACTCAAGGCGCTCAAAACTCCACGGCCAAAGACAAGTTCAGTGCCCAAGCCATTTCCCGCTGCCATGGAAACCAAGTGCTCTGGCAGCACATATGTCTGAAAGTGGATATGACACCTAGGGAAGGGAGTGTGCTGGTGAATGGAAACTGCCCGAAGCAGCAGCACAGCTCTTCCAGTGCCAAAACAACCCCGCCTGCCTCATGAACTTCACATACCATCAGCTGTCCTGGCAGCTATCAAGGAAACCCTGTTGGGTCACTTCCGGTCCCATGCCCATTGAGCCCAGTGGGATGGAATCAAGCAGCTTGAGCACCCACACAAAACGAACATGGAGCTCCTCGCTCAAGGCGCTCAAAACCCCACGGCCAAAGACAAGTTCAGTGCCCAAGCCATTTCCCGCTGCCATGGAAACCAAGTGCTCTGGCAGCACATATGTCTGAAAGTGGATATGACACCTATGGAAGGGAGTGTGCTGGTGAATGGCAACTGCCCGAAGCAGCAGCACAGCTCTTCCACTGCCAAAACAACTCCACCTGCCTCATGAACTTCACATACCATCAGCTGTCCTGGCAGCTATCAAGGAAACCCTGTTGGGTCACTTCCGGTCCCATGCCCATTGAGCCCAGTGGGATGGAATCAAGCAGCTTGAGCACCCACACAAAACGAACATGGAGCTCCTCACTCAAGGCGCTCAAAACTCCACGGCCAAAGACAAGTTTAGTGCCCAAGCCATTTCCCGCTGCCATGGAAACCAAGTGCTCTGGCAGCACATATGTCTGAAAGTGGATATGACACCTAGGGAAGGGAGTGTGCTGGTGAATGGCAACTGTCCGAAGCAGCAACACAGCTCTTCCAGTGCCAAAACAACTCCACCTGCCTCATGAACTTCACATACCATCAGCTGTCCTGGCAGCTGTCTAGGAAACCCTGTTGGCTCACTTCCGGTCCCATGCCCATTGAGCCCAGTGGGATGGAATCAAGCAGCTTCAGCACCCACACAAAACCAACATGGAGCTCCTCACTCAAGGCGCTCAAAACTCCACGGCCAAAGACAAGTTCAGTGCCCAAGCCATTTCCCGCTGCCATGGAAACCAAGTGCTCTGGCAGCACATATGTCTGAAAGTGGATATGACACCTAGGGAACGGAGTGTGCTGGTGAATGGCAACTGCCTGAAGCAGCAGCACAGTTCTTCCAGTGCCAAAAGAACTCCACCTGCCTCATGAACTTCACATACCATCAGCTGTCCTGGCAGCTGTCTAGGAAACCCTGTTGGGTCACTTCCGGTCCCATGCCCATTGAGCCCAGTGGGATGGAATCAAGCAGCTTCAGCACCCACACAAAACGAACATGGAGCTCCTCACTCAAGGCGCTCAAAACTACATGGCGAAAGACAAGTTCAGTGCCCAAGCCATTTCCCGCTGCCATGGAAACCAAGTGCTCTGGCAGCACATATGTCTGAAAGTGGATATGACACCTAGGGAAGGGAGTGTGGTGGTGAATGGCAACTGCCTGAAGCAGCAGCACAGTTCTTCCAGTGCCAAAAGAACTCCACCTGCCTCATGAACTTCACATACCATCAGCTGTCCTGGCAGCTATCTAGGAAACCCTGTTGGGTCACTTCCGGTCCCATGCCCATTGAGCCCAGTGGGATGGAATCAAGCAGCTTCAGCACCCACACAAAACGAACATGGAGCTCCTCACTCAAGGCGCTCAAAACTCCACGGCCAAAGACAAGTTCAGTGCCCAAGCCATTTCCCGCTGCCATGGAAACCAAGTGCTCTGGCAGCACATATGTCTGAAAGTGGATATGACACCTAGGGAACGGAGTGTGCTGGTGAATGGCAACTGCCTGAAGCAGCAGCACAGTTCTTCCAGTGCCAAAAGAACTCCACCTGCCTCATGAACTTCACATACCATCAGCTGTCCTGGCAGCTGTCTAGGAAACCCTGTTGGGTCACTTCCGGTCCCATGCCCATTGAGCCCAGTGGGATGGAATCAAGCAGCTTGAGCACCCACACAAAACGAACATGGAGCTCCTCACTCAAGGCGCTCAAAACTCCACGGCCAAAGACAAGTTCAGTGCCCAAGCCATTTCCCGCTGCCATGGAAACCAAGTGCTCTGGCAGCACATATGTGTGAAAGTGGATATGACACCTAGGGAAGGGAGTGTGCTGGTGAATGGCAACTGCCCGAAGCAGCAGCACAGCTCTTCCAGTGCCAAAACAACCCCGCCTGCCTCATGAACTTCACATACCATCAGCTGTCCTGGCAGCTATCAAGGAAACCCTGTTGGGTCACTTCCGGTCCCATGCCCATTGAGCCCAGTGGGATGGAATCAAGCAGCTTGAGCACCCACACAAAACGAACATGGAGCTCCTCGCTCAAGGCGCTCAAAACCCCACGGCCAAAGACAAGTTCAGTGCCCAAGCCATTTCCCGCTGCCATGGAAACCAAGTGCTCTGGCAGCACATATGTCTGAAAGTGGATATGACACCTATGGAAGGGAGTGTGCTGGTGAATGGCAACTGCCCGAAGCAGCAGCACAGCTCTTCCACTGCCAAAACAACTCCACCTGCCTCATGAACTTCACATACCATCAGCTGTCCTGGCAGCTATCAAGGAAACCCTGTTGGGTCACTTCCGGTCCCATGCCCATTGAGCCCAGTGGGATGGAATCAAGCAGCTTGAGCACCCACACAAAACGAACATGGAGCTCCTCACTCAAGGCGCTCAAAACTCCACGGCCAAAGACAAGTTTAGTGCCCAAGCCATTTCCCGCTGCCATGGAAACCAAGTGCTCTGGCAGCACATATGTCTGAAAGTGGATATGACACCTAGGGAAGGGAGTGTGCTGGTGAATGGCAACTGTCCGAAGCAGCAACACAGCTCTTCCAGTGCCAAAACAACTCCACCTGCCTCATGAACTTCACATACCATCAGCTGTCCTGGCAGCTGTCTAGGAAACCCTGTTGGCTCACTTCCGGTCCCATGCCCATTGAGCCCAGTGGGATGGAATCAAGCAGCTTCAGCACCCACACAAAACCAACATGGAGCTCCTCACTCAAGGCGCTCAAAACTCCACGGCCAAAGACAAGTTCAGTGCCCAAGCCATTTCCCGCTGCCATGGAAACCAAGTGCTCTGGCAGCACATATGTCTGAAAGTGGATATGACACCTAGGGAACGGAGTGTGCTGGTGAATGGCAACTGCCTGAAGCAGCAGCACAGTTCTTCCAGTGCCAAAAGAACTCCACCTGCCTCATGAACTTCACATACCATCAGCTGTCCTGGCAGCTGTCTAGGAAACCCTGTTGGGTCACTTCCGGTCCCATGCCCATTGAGCCCAGTGGGATGGAATCAAGCAGCTTCAGCACCCACACAAAACGAACATGGAGCTCCTCACTCAAGGCGCTCAAAACTCCACGGCCAAAGACAAGTTCAGTGCCCAAGCCATTTCCCGCTGCCATGGAAACCAAGTGCTCTGGCAGCACATATGTCTGAAAGTGGATATGACACCTAGGGAAGGGAGTGTGCTGGTGAATGGCAACTGCCCGAAGCAGCAGCACAGCTCTTCCAGTGCCAAAACAACCCCGCCTGCCTCATGAACTTCACATACCATCAGCTGTCCTGGCAGCTATCAAGGAAACCCTGTTGGCTCACTTCCGGTCCCATGCCCATTGAGCCCAGTGGGATGGAATCAAGCAGCTTGAGCACCCACACAAAACGAACATGGAGCTCCTCGCTCAAGGCGCTCAAAACTCCACGGCCAAAGACAAGTTCAGTGCCCAAGCCATTTCCCGCTGCCATGGAAACCAAGTGCTCTGGCAGCACATATGTCTGAAAGTGGATATGACACCTATGGAAGGGAGTGTGTTGGTGAATGGCAACTGCCCGAAGCTGCAGCAGCACAGCTCTTCCAGTGCCAAAACAACCCCGCCTGCCTCATGAACTTCACATACCATCAGCTGTCCTGGCAGCTATCTAGGAAACCCTGTTGGCTCACTTCCGGTCCCATGACCTTTGAGCCCAGTGGGATGGAATCAAGCAGCTTCAGCACCCACACAAAACGAACATGGAGCTCCTCACTCAAGGCGCTCAAAACTACACAGCCAAAGACAAGTTCAGTGCCCAAGCCATTTCCCGCTGCCATGGAAACCAAGTGCTCTGGCAGCACATATGTCTGAAAGTGGATATGACACCTATGGAAGGGAGTGTGTTGGTGAATGGCAACTGCCCGAAGCTGCAGCAGCACAGCTCTTCCACTGCCAAAACAACCCCGCCTGCCTCATGAACTTCACATACCATCAGCTGTCCTGGCAGCTATCTAGGAAACCCTGTTGGCTCACTTCCGGTCCCATGCCCATTGAGCCCAGTGGGATGGAATCAAGCAGCTTCAGCACCCACACAAAACCAACATGGAGATCCTCACTCAAGGCGCTCAAAACTCCACGGCCAAAGACAAGTTCAGTGCCGAAGCCATTTCCCGCTGCCATGGAAACCAAGTGCTCTGGCAGCACATATGTCTGAAAGCGGATATGACACCTAGGGAAGGGAGTGTGCTGGTGAATGGCAACTGCCTGAAGCAGCAGCACAGTTCTTCCAGTGCCAAAAGAACTCCACCTGCCTCATGAACTTCACATACCATCAGCTGTCCTGGCAGCTATCTAGGAAACCCTGTTGGGTCACTTCCGGTCCCATGCCCATTGAGCCCAGTGGGATGGAATCAAGCAGCTTGAGCACCCACACAAAACGAACATGGAGCTCCTCACTCAAGGCGCTCAAAACTCCACGGCCAAAGACAAGTTCAGTGCCCAAGCCATTTCCCGCTGCCATGGAAACCAAGTGCTCTGGCAGCACATATGTCTGAAAGTGGATATGACACCTAGGGAAGGGAGTGTGTTGGTGAATGGTAACTGTCCGAAGCAGCGGCACAGCTCTTCCACTGCCAAAACAACCCCACCTGCCTCATGAACTTCACATACCATCAGCTGTCCTGGCAGCTATCTAGGAAACCCTGTTGGGTCACTTCCGGTCCCATGACCTTTGAGCCCAGTGGGATGGAATCAAGCAGCTTCAGCACCCACACAAAACGAACATGGAGCTCCTCACTCAAGACGCTCAAAACTCCACAGCCAAAGACAAGTTCAGTGCCCAAGCCATTTCCCGCTGCCATGGAAACCAAGTGCTCTGGCAGCACATATGTCTGAAAGTGGATATGACACCTAGGGAAGGGAGTGTGCTGGTGAATGGCAACTGTCCGAAGCAGCGGCACAGCTCTTCAAGTGCCAAAACAACTCCACCTGCCTCATGAACTTCACATACCATCAGCTGTCCTGGCAGCTATCTAGGAAACCCTGTTGGCTCACTTCCGGTCCCATGCCCATTGAGCCCAGTGGGATGGAATCAAGCAGCTTCAGCACCCACACAAAACGAACATGGAGCTCCTCACTCAAGGCGCTCAAAACTCCACGGCCAAAGACAAGTTCAGTGCCCAAGCCATTTCCCGCTGCCATGGAAACCAAGTGCTCTGGCAGCACATATGTCTGAAAGTGGATATGACACCTAGGGAAGGGAGTGTGCTGGTAAATGGCAACTGCCCAAAGCAGCAGCACAGCTCTTCCACTGCCAAAACAACTCCACCTGCCTCATGAACTTCACATACCATCAGCTGTCCTGGCAGCTATCTAGGAAACCCTGTTGGGTCACTTCCGGTCCCATGCCCATTGAGCCCAGTGGGATGGAATCAAGCAGCTTCAGCACCCACACAAAACGAACATGGAGCTCCTCACTCAAGGCGCTCAAAACTCCACGGCCAAAGACAAGTTCAGTGCCCAAGCCATTTCCCGCTGCCATGGAAACCAAGTGCTCTGGCAGCACATATGTCTGAAAGAGGATATGACACCTAGGGAAGGGAGTGTGCTGGTGAATGGCAACTGTCCGAAGCAGCAGCATAGCTCTTCCAGTGCCAAAACAACCCCGCCTGCCTCATGAACTTCACATACCATCAGCTGTCCTGGCAGCTATCTAGGAAACCCTGTAGGGTAACTTCCGGTCCCATGCCCATTGAGCCCAGTGGGATGGAATCAAGCAGCTTGAGCACCCACACAATACGAACATGGAGCTCCTCACTCAAGGCGCTCAAAACTCCACGGCCAAAGACAAGTTCAGTGCCCAAGCCATTTCCCGCTGCCATGGAAACCAAGTGCTCTGGCAGTACATATGTCTGAAAGTGGATATGACACCTAGGGAAGGGAGTGTGCTGGTGAATGGCAACTGCCCGAAGCTGCGGCACAGCTCTTCCACTGCCAAAACAACTCACCTGCCTCATGAACTTCACATACCATCAGCTGTCCTGGCAGCTATCTAGGAAACCCTGTTGGGTCACTTCCGGTCCCATGACCTTTGAGCCCAGTGGGATGGAATCAAGCAGCTTCAGCACCCACACAAAACGAACATGGAGCTCCTCACTCAAGGCGCTCAAAACTCCACAGCCAAAGACAAGTTCAGTGCCCAAGCCATTTCCCGCTGCCATGGAAACCAAGTGCTCTGGCAGCACATATGTCTGAAAGTGGATATGACACCTAGGGAAGGGAGTGTGCTGGTGAATGGCAACTGTCCGAAGCAGCGGCACAGCTCTTCCACTGCCAAAACAACTCCACCTGCCTCATGAACTTCACATACCATCAGCTGTCCTGGCAGCTATCTAGGAAACCCTGTTGGGTCACTTCCGGTCCCATGCCCATTGAGCCCAGTGGGATGGAATCAAGCAGCTTCAGCACCCACACAAAACGAACATGGAGCTCCTCACTCCAGGCGCTCAAAACTCCACGGCCAAAGACAAGTTCAGTGCCCAAGCCATTTCCCGCTGCCATGGAAACCAAGTGCTCTGGCAGCACATATGTCTGAAAGTGGATATGACACCTAGGGAAGGGAGTGTGCTGGTAAATGGCAACTGCCCAAAGCAGCAGCACAGCTCTTCCACTGCCAAAACAACTCCACCTGCCTCATGAACTTCACATACCATCAGCTGTCCTGGCAGCTATCTAGGAAACCCTGTTGGGTCACTTCCGGTCCCATGCCCATTGAGCCCAGTGGGATGGAATCAAGCAGCTTCAGCACCCACACAAAACGAACATGGAGCTCCTCACTCAAGGCGCTCAAAACTCCACGGCCAAAGACATGTTCAGTGCCCAAGCCATTTCCCGCTGCCATGGAAACCAAGTGCTCTGGCAGCACATATGTCTGAAAGTGGATATGACACCTAGGGAAGGGAGTGTGCTGGTGAATGGCAACTGTCCGAAGCAGCGGCACAGCTCTTCCACTGCCAAAACAACTCCACCTGCCTCATGAACTTCACATACCATCAGCTGTCCTGGCAGCTATCTAGGAAACCCTGTTGGGTCACTTCTGGTCCCATGCCCATTGAGCCCAGTGGGATGCAATCAAGCAGCTTCAGCACCCACACAAAATGAACATGGAGCTCCTCACTCCAGGCGCTCAAAACTCCACGGCCAAAGACAAGTTCAGTGCCAAAGCCATTTCCCGCTGCCATGGAAACCAAGTGCTCTGGCAGCACATATGTTTGAAAGTGGATATGACACCTAGGGAAGGGAGTGTGCTGGTAAATGGCAACTGCCCAAAGCAGCAGCACAGCTCTTCCACTGCAAAAACAACTCCACCTGCCTCATGAACTTCACATACCATCAGCTGTCTCTTTCAGCTATCTAGGAAACCCTGTTGGGTCACTTCCGGTCCCATGCCCATTGAGCCCAGTGGGATGGAATCAAGCAGCTTGAGCACCCACACAATACGAACATGGAGCTCCTCACTCAAGGCGCTCAAAACTCCACGGCCAAAGACAAGTTCAGTGCCCAAGCCATTTCCCGCTGCCATGGAAACCAAGTGCTCTGGCAGTACATATGTCTGAAAGTGGATATGACACCTAGGGAAGGGAGTGTGCTGGTGAATGGCAACTGCCCGAAGCTGCAGCACAGCTCTTCCACTGCCAAAACAACTCACCTGCCTCATGAACTTCACATACCATCAGCTGTCCTGGCAGCTATCTAGGAAACCCTGTTGGGTCACTTCCGGTCCCATGACCTTTGAGCCCAGTGGGATGGAATCAAGCAGCTTCAGCACCCACACAAAACGAACATGGAGCTCCTCACTCAAGACGCTCAAAACTCCACAGCCAAAGACAAGTTCAGTGCCCAAGCCATTTCCCGCTGCCATGGAAACCAAGTGCTCTGGCAGCACATATGTCTGAAAGTGGATATGACACCTAGGGAAGGGAGTGTGTTGGTGAATGGCAACTGCCCGAAGCTGCAGCACAGCTCTTCCACTGCCAAAACAACTCACCTGCCTCATGAACTTCACATACCATCAGCTGTCCTGGCAGCTATCTAGGAAACCCTGTTGGATCACTTCCGGTCCCATGACCTTTGAGCCCAGTGGGATGGAATCAAGCAACTTGAGCACCCACACAAAACGAACATGGAGCTCCTCACTCAAGACGCTCAAAACTCCACGGCCAAAGACAAGTTCAGTGCCCAAGCCATTTCCCGCTGCCATGGAAACCAAGTGCTCTGGCAGCACATATGTCTGAAAGTGGATATGACACCTAGGGAAGGGAGTGTGCTGGTGAATGGCAACTGCCCAAAGCAGCAGCACAGCTCTTCCACTGCCAAAACAACTCCACCTGCCTCATGAACTTCACATACCATCAGCTGTCCTGGCAGCTATCTAGGAAACCCTGTTGGGTCACTTCCGGTCCCATGCCCATTGAGCCCAGTGGGATGGAATCAAGCAGCTTCAGCACCCACACAAAACGAACATGGAGCTCCTCACTCAAGGCGCTCAAAACTCCACGGCCAAAGACAAGTTCAGTGCCCAAGCCATTTCCCGCTGCCATGGAAACCAAGTGCTCTGGCAGCACATATGTCTGAAAGAGGATATGACACCTAGGGAAGGGAGTGTGCTGGTGAATGGCAACTGTCCGAAGCAGCAGCATAGCTCTTCCAGTGCCAAAACAACCCCGCCTGCCTCATGAACTTCACATACCATCAGCTGTCCTGGCAGCTATCTAGGAAACCCTGTAGCGTCACTTCCGGTCCCATGCCCATTGAGCCCAGTGGGATGGAATCAAGCAGCTTGAGCACCCACACAATACGAACATGGAGCTCCTCAGTCAAGTCGCTCAAAACTCCACGGCCAAAGACAAGTTCAGTGCCCAAGCCATTTCCCGCTGCCATGGAAACCAAGTGCTCTGGCAGCACATATGTCTGAAAGTGGATATGACACCTATGGAAGGGAGTGTGCTGGTGAATGGCAACTGCCCGAAGCAGTAGCACAGCTCTTCCACTGCCAAAACAACCCCGCCTGCCTCATGAACTTCACATACCATCAGCTGTCCTGGCAGCTATCTAGGAAACCCTGTTGGCTCACTTCCGGTCCCATGCCCATTGAGCCCAGTGGGATGGAATCAAGCAGCTTCAGCACCCACACAAAACGAACATGGAGCTCCTCACTCAAGGCGCTCAAAACTCCACGGCCAAAGACAAGTTCAGTGCCCAAGCCATTTCCCGCTGCCATGGAAACCAAGTGCTCTGGCAGCACATATGTCTGAAAGTGGATATGACACCTAGGGAAGGGAGTGTGCTGGTGAATGGCAACTGTCCGAAGCAGCGGCACAGCTCTTCCACTGCCAAAACAACTCCACCTGCCTCATGAACTTCACATACCATCAGCTGTCCTGGCAGCTATCTAGGAAATCCTGTTGGGTCACTTCCGGTCCCATGCCCATTGAGCCCAGTGGGATGCAATCAAGCAGCTTCAGCACCCACACAAAATGAACATGGAGCTCCTCACTCCAGGCGCTCAAAACTCCACGGCCAAAGACAAGTTCAGTGCCCAAGCCATTTCCCGCTGCCATGGAAACCAAGTGCTCTGGCAGCACATATGTTTGAAAGTGGATATGACACCTAGGGAAGGGAGTGTGCTGGTAAATGGAAACTGCCCAAAGCAGCAGCACAGCTCTTCCAGTGCCAAAACAACTCCACCTGCCTCATGAACTTCACATACCATCAGCTGTCTCTTTCAGCTATCTAGGAAACCCTGTTGGGTCACTTCCGGTCCCATGACCTTTGAGCCCAGTGGGATGGAATCAAGCAGCTTGAGCACCCACACAAAACGAACATGGAGCTCCTCACTCAAGACGCTCAAAACTCCACAGCCAAAGACAAGTTCAGTGCCCAAGCCATTTCCCGCTGCCATGGAAACCAAGTGCTCTGGCAGCACATATGTCTGAAAGTGGATATGACACCTAGGGAAGGGAGTGTGCTGGTGAATGGCAACTGTCCGAAGCAGCGGCACAGCTCTTCCACTGCCAAAACAACTCCAACTGCCTCATGAACTTCACATACCATCAGCTGTCCTGGCAGCTATCTAGGAAACCCTGTTGGGTCACTTCCGGTCCCATGCCCATTGAGCACAGTGGGATGGAATCAAGCAGCTTCAGCACCCACACAAAACGAACATGGAGCTCCTCACTCAAGGCGCTCAAAACTCCACGGCCAAAGACAAGTTCAGTGCCCAAGCCATTTCCCGCTGCCATGGAAACCAAGTGCTCTGGCAGCACATATGTCTGAAAGTGGATATGACACCTAGGGAAGGGAGTGTGCTGGTGAATGGCAACTGTCCGAAGCAGCAGCACAGCTCTTCCACTGCCAAAACAACTCCACCTGCCTCATGAACTTCACATACCATCAGCTGTCCTGGCAGCTATCTAGGAAACCCTGTTGGGTCACTTCCGGTCCCATGCCCATTGAGCCCAGTGGGATGGAATCAAGCAGCTTCAGCACCCACACAAAATGAACATGGAGCTCCTCACTCCAGGCGCTCAAAACTCCACGGCCAAAGACAAGTTCAGTGCCCAAGCCATTTCCCGCTGCCATGGAAACCAAGTGCTCTGGCAGCACATATGTCTGAAAGTGGATATGACACCTAGGGAAGGGAGTGTGCTGGTAAATGGCAACTGCCCGAAGCAGCAGCACAGCTCTTCCACTGCCAAAACAACTCCACCTGCCTCATGAACTTCACATACCATCAGCTGTCTTGGCAGCTATCTATGAAACCCTGTTGGGTCACTTCCGGTCCCATGCCCATTGAGCCCAGTGGGATGGAATCAAGCAGCTTCAGCACCCACACAAAACCAACATGGAGCTCCTCACTCAAGGCGCTCAAAACTCCACGGCCAAAGACAAGTTCAGTGCCCAAGCCATTTCCCGCTGCCATGGAAACCAAGTGCTCTGGCAGCACATATGTCTGAAAGTGGATATGACACCTAGGGAAGGGAGTGTGCTGGTGAATGGCAACTGCCTGAAGCAGCAGCACAGCTCTTCCACTGCCAAAACAACCCCGCCTGCCTCATGAACTTCACATACCATCAGCTGTCCTGGCAGCTATCTAGGAAACCCTGTAGGGTAACTTCCGGTCCCATGCCCATTGAGCCCAGTGGGATGGAATCAAGCAGCTTGAGCACCCACACAATACGAACATGGAGCTCCTCACTCAAGGCGCTCAAAACTCCACGGCCAAAGACAAGTTCAGTGCCCAAGCCATTTCCCGCTGCCATGGAAACCAAGTGCTCTGGCAGTACATATGTCTGAAAGTGGATATGACACCTAGGGAAGGGAGTGTGCTGGTGAATGGCAACTGCCCAAAGCTGCGGCACAGCTCTTCCACTGCCAAAACAACTCACCTGCCTCATGAACTTCACATACCATCAGCTGTCCTGGCAGCTATCTAGGAAACCCTGTTGGGTCACTTCCGGTCCCATGACCTTTGAGCCCAGTGGGATGGAATCAAGCAGCTTCAGCACCCACACAAAACGAACATGGAGCTCCTCACTCAAGGCGCTCAAAACTCCACAGCCAAAGACAAGTTCAGTGCCCAAGCCATTTCCCGCTGCCATGGAAACCAAGTGCTCTGGCAGCACATATGTCTGAAAGTGGATATGACACCTAGGGAAGGGAGTGTGCTGGTGAATGGCAACTGTCCGAAGCAGCGGCACAGCTCTTCAAGTGCCAAAACAACTCCACCTGCCTCATGAACTTCACATACCATCAGCTGTCCTGGCAGCTATCTAGGAAACCCTGTTGGGTCACTTCCGGTCCCATGCCCATTGAGCCCAGTGGGATGGAATCAAGCAGCTTCAGCACCCACACAAAACGAACATGGAGCTCCTCACTCCAGGCGCTCAAAACTCCACGGCCAAAGACAAGTTCAGTGCCCAAGCCATTTCCCGCTGCCATGGAAACCAAGTGCTCTGGCAGCACATATGTCTGAAAGTGGATATGACACCTAGGGAAGGGAGTGTGCTGGTAAATGGCAACTGCCCAAAGCAGCAGCACAGCTCTTCCACTGCCAAAACAACTCCACCTGCCTCATGAACTTCACATACCATCAGCTGTCCTGGCAGCTATCTAGGAAACCCTGTTGGCTCACTTCCGGTCCCATGCACATTGAGCCCAGTGGGATGGAATCAAGCAGCTTCAGCACCCACACAAAACGAACATGGAGCTCCTCACTCAAGGCGCTCAAAACTCCACGGCCAAAGACAAGTTCAGTGCCCAAGCCATTTCCCGCTGCCATGGAAACCAAGTGCTCTGGCAGCACATATGTCTGAAAGTGGATATGACACCTAGGGAAGGGAGTGTGCTGGTGAATGGCAACTGTCCGAAGCAGCGGCACAGCTCTTCCACTGCCAAAACAACTCCACCTGCCTCATGAACTTCACATACCATCAGCTGTCCTGGCAGCTATCTAGGAAACCCTGTTGGGTCACTTCTGGTCCCATGCCCATTGAGCCCAGTGGGATGCAATCAAGCAGCTTCAGCACCCACACAAAATGAACATGGAGCTCCTCACTCCAGGCGCTCAAAACTCCACGGCCAAAGACAAGTTCAGTGCCAAAGCCATTTCCCGCTGCCATGGAAACCAAGTGCTCTGGCAGCACATATGTTTGAAAGTGGATATGACACCTAGGGAAGGGAGTGTGCTGGTAAATGGCAACTGCCCAAAGCAGCAGCACAGCTCTTCCACTGCAAAAACAACTCCACCTGCCTCATGAACTTCACATACCATCAGCTGTCTCTTTCAGCTATCTAGGAAACCCTGTTGGGTCACTTCCGGTCCCATGCCCATTGAGCCCAGTGGGATGGAATCAAGCAGCTTGAGCACCCACACAATACGAACATGGAGCTCCTCACTCAAGGCGCTCAAAACTCCACGGCCAAAGACAAGTTCAGTGCCCAAGCCATTTCCCGCTGCCATGGAAACCAAGTGCTCTGGCAGTACATATGTCTGAAAGTGGATATGACACCTAGGGAAGGGAGTGTGCTGGTGAATGGCAACTGCCCGAAGCTGCAGCACAGCTCTTCCACTGCCAAAACAACTCACCTGCCTCATGAACTTCACATACCATCAGCTGTCCTGGCAGCTATCTAGGAAACCCTGTTGGGTCACTTCCGGTCCCATGACCTTTGAGCCCAGTGGGATGGAATCAAGCAGCTTCAGCACCCACACAAAACGAACATGGAGCTCCTCACTCAAGACGCTCAAAACTCCACAGCCAAAGACAAGTTCAGTGCCCAAGCCATTTCCCGCTGCCATGGAAACCAAGTGCTCTGGCAGCACATATGTCTGAAAGTGGATATGACACCTAGGGAAGGGAGTGTGTTGGTGAATGGCAACTGCCCGAAGCTGCAGCACAGCTCTTCCACTGCCAAAACAACTCACCTGCCTCATGAACTTCACATACCATCAGCTGTCCTGGCAGCTATCTAGGAAACCCTGTTGGGTCACTTCCGGTCCCATGACCTTTGAGCCCAGTGGGATGGAATCAAGCAGCTTCAGCACCCACACAAAACGAACATGGAGCTCCTCACTCAAGACGCTCAAAACTCCACGGCCAAAGACAAGTTCAGTGCCCAAGCCATTTCCCGCTGCCATGGAAACCAAGTGCTCTGGCAGCACATATGTCTGAAAGTGGATATGACACCTAGGGAAGGGAGTGTGCTGGTAAATGGCAACTGCCCAAAGCAGCAGCACAGCTCTTCCACTGCCAAAACAACTCCACCTGCCTCATGAACTTCACATACCATCAGCTGTCCTGGCAGCTATCTAGGAAACCCTGTTGGGTCACTTCCGGTCCCATGCCCATTGAGCCCAGTGGGATGGAATCAAGCAGCTTCAGCACCCACACAAAACGAACATGGAGCTCCTCACTCAAGGCGCTCAAAACTCCACGGCCAAAGACAAGTTCAGTGCCCAAGCCATTTCCCGCTGCCATGGAAACCAAGTGCTCTGGCAGCACATATGTCTGAAAGAGGATATGACACCTAGGGAAGGGAGTGTGCTGGTGAATGGCAACTGTCCGAAGCAGCAGCATAGCTCTTCCAGTGCCAAAACAACCCCGCCTGCCTCATGAACTTCACATACCATCAGCTGTCCTGGCAGCTATCTAGGAAACCCTGTAGCGTCACTTCCGGTCCCATGCCCATTGAGCCCAGTGGGATGGAATCAAGCAGCTTGAGCACCCACACAATACGAACATGGAGCTCCTCAGTCAAGTCGCTCAAAACTCCACGGCCAAAGACAAGTTCAGTGCCCAAGCCATTTCCCGCTGCCATGGAAACCAAGTGCTCTGGCAGCACATATGTCTGAAAGTGGATATGACACCTATGGAAGGGAGTGTGCTGGTGAATGGCAACTGCCCGAAGCAGTAGCACAGCTCTTCCAGTGCCAAAACAACCCCGCCTGCCTCATGAACTTCACATACCATCAGCTGTCCTGGCAGCTATCTAGGAAACCCTGTTGGCTCACTTCCGGTCCCATGCACATTGAGCCCAGTGGGATGGAATCAAGCAGCTTCAGCACCCACACAAAACGAACATGGAGCTCCTCACTCAAGGCGCTCAAAACTCCACGGCCAAAGACAAGTTCAGTGCCCAAGCCATTTCCCGCTGCCATGGAAACCAAGTGCTCTGGCAGCACATATGTCTGAAAGTGGATATGACACCTAGGGAAGGGAGTGTGCTGGTGAATGGCAACTGTCCGAAGCAGCGGCACAGCTCTTCCACTGCCAAAACAACTCCACCTGCCTCATGAACTTCACATACCATCAGCTGTCCTGGCAGCTATCTAGGAAACCCTGTTGGGTCACTTCCGGTCCCATGCCCATTGAGCCCAGTGGGATGCAATCAAGCAGCTTCAGCACCCACACAAAATGAACATGGAGCTCCTCACTCCAGGCGCTCAAAACTCCACGGCCAAAGACAAGTTCAGTGCCCAAGCCATTTCCCGCTGCCATGGAAACCAAGTGCTCTGGCAGCACATATGTTTGAAAGTGGATATGACACCTAGGGAAGGGAGTGTGCTGGTAAATGGAAACTGCCCAAAGCAGCAGCACAGCTCTTCCAGTGCCAAAACAACTCCACCTGCCTCATGAACTTCACATACCATCAGCTGTCTCTTTCAGCTATCTAGGAAACCCTGTTGGGTCACTTCCGGTCCCATGCCCATTGAGCCCAGTGGGATGGAATCAAGCAACTTGAGCACCCACACAAAACTAACATGGAGCTCCTCACTCAAGGCGCTCAAAACTCCACGGCCAAAGACAAGTTCAGTGCACAAGCCATTTCCCGCTGCCATGGAAACCAAGTGCTCTGGCAGCACATATGTCTGAAAGTGGATATGACACCTAGGGAAGGGAGTGTGCTGGTGAATGGCAACTGCCTGAAGCAGCAGCACAGCTCTTCCAGTGCCAAAACAACCCCGCCTGCCTCATGAACTTCACATACCATCAGCTGTCCTGGCAGCTATCTAGGAAACCCTGTTGGGTCACTTCCGGTCCCATGCCCATTGAGCCCAGTGGGATGGAATCAAGCAGCTTGAGCACCCACACAAAACGAACATGGAGCTCCTCACTCAAGGCGCTCAAAACTCCACGGCCAAAGACAAGTTCAGTGCCCAAGCCATTTCCCGCTGCCATGGAAACCAAGTGCTCTGGCAGCACATATGTCTGAAAGTGGATATGACACCTATGGAAGGGAGTGTGTTGGTGAATGGCAACTGCCCGAAGCTGCAGCAGCACAGCTCTTCCAGTGCCAAAACAACCCCGCCTGCCTCATGAACTTCACATACCATCAGCTGTCCTGGCAGCTATCTAGGAAACCCTGTTGGCTCACTTCCGGTCCCATGCCCATTGAGCCCAGTGGGATGGAATCAAGCAGCTTCAGCACCCACACAAAACGAACATGGAGCTCCTCACTCAAGGCGCTCAAAACTGCACAGCCAAAGACAAGTTGAGTGCCCAAGCCATTTCCCTCTGCCATGGAAACCAAGTGCTCTGGCAGCACATATGTCTGAAAGTGGATATGACACCTAGGGAAGGGAGTGTGCTGGTGAATGGCAACTGCCTGAAGCAGCAGCACAGCTCTTCCACTGCCAAAACAACCCCGCCTGCCCCATGAACTTCACATACCATCAGCTGTCCTGGCAGCTATCTAGGAAACCCTGTTGGGTCACTTCCGGTCCCATGCCCATTGAGCCCAGTGGGATGGAATCAAGCAGCTTGAGCAACCACACAAAACGAACATAGAGCTCCTCACTCAAGGCGCTCAAAACTTCACCGCCAAAGACAAGTTCAGTGCCCAAGCCATTTCCCGCTGCCATGGAAACCAAGTGCTCTGGCAGTACATATGTCTGAAAGTGGATATGACACCTAGGGAAGGGAGTGTGCTGGTGAATGGCAACTGCCCGAAGCTGCAGCACAGCTCTTCCACTGCCAAAACAACTCACCTGCCTCATGAACTTCACATACCATCAGCTGTCCTGGCAGCTATCTAGGAAACCCTGTTGGGTCACTTCCGGTCCCATGACCTTTGAGCCCAGTGGGATGGAATCAAGCAGCTTGAGCACCCACACAAAACGAACATGGAGCTCCTCACTCAAGACGCTCAAAACTCCACAGCCAAAGACAAGTTCAGTGCCCAAGCCATTTCCCGCTGCCATGGAAACCAAGTGCTCTGGCAGCACATATGTCTGAAAGTGGATATGACACCTAGGGAAGGGAGTGTGCTGGTGAATGGCAACTGTCCGAAGCAGCGGCACAGCTCTTCCACTGCCAAAACAACTCCACCTGCCTCATGAACTTCACATACCATCAGCTGTCCTGGCAGCTATCTAGGAAACCCTGTTGGGTCACTTCCGGTCCCATGCCCATTGAGCACAGTGGGATGGAATCAAGCAGCTTCAGCACCCACACAAAACGAACATGGAGCTCCTCACTCAAGGCGCTCAAAACTCCACGGCCAAAGACAAGTTCAGTGCCCAAGCCATTTCCCGCTGCCATGGAAACCAAGTGCTCTGGCAGCACATATGTCTGAAAGTGGATATGACACCTAGGGAAGGGAGTGTGCTGGTGAATGGCAACTGTCCGAAGCAGCAGCACAGCTCTTCCACTGCCAAAACAACTCCACCTGCCTCATGAACTTCACATACCATCAGCTGTCCTGGCAGCTATCTAGGAAACCCTGTTGGGTCACTTCCGGTCCCATGCCCATTGAGCCCAGTGGGATGGAATCAAGCAGCTTCAGCACCCACACAAAATGAACATGGAGCTCCTCACTCAAGGCGCTCAAAACTCCACGGCCAAAGACAAGTTCAGTGCCCAAGCCATTTCCCGCTGCCATGGAAACCAAGTGCTCTGGCAGCACATATGTCTGAAAGTGGATATGACACCTAGGGAAGGGAGTGTGCTGGTAAATGGCAACTGCCCGAAGCAGCAGCACAGCTCTTCCACTGCCAAAACAACTCCACCTGCCTCATGAACTTCACATACCATCAGCTGTCTTGGCAGCTATCTATGAAACCCTGTTGGGTCACTTCCGGTCCCATGCCCATTGAGCCCAGTGGGATGGAATCAAGCAGCTTCAGCACCCACACAAAACCAACATGGAGCTCCTCACTCAAGGCGCTCAAAACTCCACGGCCAAAGACAAGTTCAGTGCCCAAGCCATTTCCCGCTGCCATGGAAACCAAGTGCTCTGGCAGCACATATGTCTGAAAGTGGATATGACACCTAGGGAAGGGAGTGTGCTGGTGAATGGCAACTGCCTGAAGCAGCAGCACAGCTCTTCCACTGCCAAAACAACCCCGCCTGCCTCATGAACTTCACATACCATCAGCTGTCCTGGCAGCTATCTAGGAAACCCTGTTGGGTCACTTCCGGTCCCATGCCCATTGAGCCCAGTGGGATGGAATCAAGCAGCTTGAGCACCCACACAAAACGAACATGGAGCTCCTCACTCAAGGCGCTCAAAACTTCACAGCCAAAGACAAGTTCAGTGCCCAAGCCATTTCCCGCTGCCATGGAAACCAAGTGCTCTGGCAGTACATATGTCTGAAAGTGGATATGACACCTAGGGAAGGGAGTGTGCTGGTGAATGGCAACTGCCCGAAGCTGCAGCACAGCTCTTCCACTGCCAAAACAACTCACCTGCCTCATGAACTTCACATACCATCAGCTGTCCTGGCAGCTATCTAGGAAACCCTGTTGGGTCACTTCCGGTCCCATGACCTTTGAGCCCAGTGGGATGGAATCAAGCAGCTTCAGCACCCACACAAAACCAACATGGAGCTCCTCACTCAAGGCGCTCAAAACTCCACGGCCAAAGACAAATTCATTGCCCAAGCCATTTCCCTCTGCCATGGAAACCAAGTGCTCTGGCAGCACATATGTCTGAAAGTGGATATGACACCTATGGAAGGGAGTGTGCTGGTGAATGGCAACTGCCCGAAGCAGCAGCACAGCTCTTCCAGTGCCAAAAGAACTCCACCTGCCTCATGAACTTCACATACCATCAGCTGTCTTGGCAGCTATCTAGGAAACCCTGTTGGGTCACTTCCGGTCCCATGCCCATTGAGCCCAGTGGGATGGAATCAAGCAGCTTGAGCACCCACACAAAACGAACATGGAGCTCCTCACTCCAGGCGCTCAAAACTCCACGGCCAAAGACAAGTTCAGTGCCGAAGCCATTTCCCGCTGCCATGGAAACCAAGTGCTCTGGCAGCACATATGTCTGAAAGTGGATATGACACCTAGGGAAGGGAGTGTGCTGGTGAATGGTAACTGTCCGAAGCAGCAGCACAGCTCTTCCACTGCCAAAACAACCCCGCCTGCCTCATGAACTTCACATACCATCAGCTGTCCTGGCAGCTATCTAGGAAACCCTGTAGCGTCACTTCCGGTCCCATGCCCATTGAGCCCAGTGGGATGGAATCAAGCAGCTTGAGCACCCACACAAAACGAACATGGAGCTCCTCACTCAAGGCGCTCAAAACTCCACAGCCAAAGACAAGTTCAGTGCCCAAGCCATTTCCCTCTGCCATGGAAACCAAGTGCTCTGGCAGCACATATGTCTGAAAGTGGATATGACACCTAGGGAAGGGAGTGTGCTGGTGAATGGCAACTGTCCGAAGCAGCGGCACATCTCTTCCACTGCCAAAACAACTCCACCTGCCTCATGAACTTCACATGCCATCAGCTGTCCTGGCAGCTATCTAGGAAACCCTGTTGGGTCACTTCCGGTCCCATGCCCATTGAGCCCAGTGGGATGGAATCAAGCAGCTTCAGCACCCACACAAAACGAACATGGAGCTCCTCACTCAAGGCGCTCAAAACTCCACAACCAAAGACAAGTTCAGTGCCCAAGCCATTTCCCGCTGCCATGGAAACCAAGTACTCTGGCAGCACATATGTTTGAAAGTGGATATGACACCTAGGGAAGGGAGTGTGCTGGTGAATGGCAACTGCCCGAAGCAGCAGCACAGCTCTTCTAGTGCCAAAACAACTCCACCTGCCTCATGAACTTCACATACCATCAGCTGTCTTTGCAGCTATCTAGGAAACCCTGTAGGGTCACTTCCAGTCCCATGCCCATTGAGCCCAGTGGGATGGAATCAAGCAGCTTCAGCACCCACACAAAACGAACATGGAGCTCCTCACTCAAGGCGCTCAAAACTCCACGGCCAAAGATAAGTTCAGTGCCCAAGCCATTTCCCGCTGCCATGGAAACCAAGTGCTCTGGCAGCACATATGTCTGAAAGTGGATATGACACCTAGGGAAGGGAGTGTGCTGGTGAATGGAAACTGCCCGAAGCAGCAGCACAGCTCTTCCAGTGCCAAAACAACCCCGCCTGCCTCATGAACTTCACATACCATCAGCTGTCCTGGCAGCTATCTAGGAAATCCTGTTGGGTCACTTCCGGTCCCATGCCCATTGAGCCCAGTGGGATGGAATCAAGCAGCTTCAGCACCCACACAAAACGAACATGGAGCTCCTCACTCAAGGCGCTCAAAACTCCACGGCCAAAGACAAGTTCAGTGCCCAAGCCATTTCCCGCTGCCATGGAAACCAAGTGCTCTGGCAGCACATATGTCTGAAAGTGGATATGACACCTAGGGAAGGGAGTGTGCTGGTGAATGGTAACTGTCCGAAGCAGCGGCACAGCTCTTCCACTGCCAAAACAACTCCACCTGCCTCATGAACTTCACATACCATCAGCTGTCCTGGCAGCTATCTAGGAAACCCTGTTGGGTCACTTCCGGTCCCATGCCCATTGAGCCCAGTGGGATGGAATCAAGCAGCTTCAGCACCCACACAAAACGAACATGGAGCTCCTCACTCAAGGCGCTCAAAACTCCACGGCCAAAGACAAGTTCAGTGCCCAAGCCATTTCCCGCTGCCATGGAAACCAAGTGCTCTGGCAGCACATATGTCTGAAAGTGGATATGACACCTAGGGAAGGGAGTGTGCTGGTGAATGGCAACTGCCTGAAGCAGCAGCACAGCTCTTCCACTGCCAAAACAACCACGCCTGCCTCATGAACTTCACATACCATCAGCTGTCCTGGCAGCTATCTAGGAAACCCTGTTGGGTCACTTCCGGTCCCATGCCCATTGAGCCCAGGGGGATGGAATCAAGCAGCTTGAGCACCCACACAAAACGAACATGGAGCTCCTCACTCAAGGCGCTCAAAACTCCACGGCCAAAGACAAGTTCAGTGCCCAAGCCATTTCCCGCTGCCATGGAAACCAAGTGCTCTGGCAGCACATATGTCTGAAAGTGGATATGACACCTAGGGAAGGGAGTGTGCTGGTGAATGGAAACTGCCCGAAGCTGCAGCAGCACAGCTCTTCCACTGCCAAAACAACCCCGCCTGCCTCATGAACTTCACATACCATCAGCTGTCCTGGCAGCTATCTAGGAAACCCTGTTGGCTCACTTCCGGTCCCATGCCCATTGAGCCCAGTGGGATGGAATCAAGCAGCTTCAGCACCCACACAAAACCAACATGGAGCTCCTCACTCAAGGCGCTCAAAACTCCACGGCCAAAGACAAATTCATTGCCCAAGCCATTTCCCTCTGCCATGGAAACCAAGTGCTCTGGCAGCACATATGTCTGAAAGTGGATATGACACCTATGGAAGGGAGTGTGCTGGTGAATGGCAACTGCCCGAAGCAGCAGCACAGCTCTTCCAGTGCCAAAAGAACTCCACCTGCCTCATGAACTTCACATACCATCAGCTGTCTTGGCAGCTATCTAGGAAACCCTGTTGGGTCACTTCCGGTCCCATGCCCATTGAGCCCAGTGGGATGGAATCAAGCAGCTTCAGCACCCACACAAAACGAACATGGAGCTCCTCACTCCAGGCGCTCAAAACTCCACGGCCAAAGACAAGTTCAGTGCCGAAGCCATTTCCCGCTGCCATGGAAACCAAGTGCTCTGGCAGCACATATGTCTGAAAGTGGATATGACACCTAGGGAAGGGAGTGTGCTGGTGAATGGTAACTGTCCGAAGCAGCGGCACAGCTCTTCCACTGCCAAAACAACCCCGCCTGCCTCATGAACTTCACATACCATCAGCTGTCCTGGCAGCTATCTAGGAAACCCTGTAGCGTCACTTCCGGTCCCATGCCCATTGAGCCCAGTGGGATGGAATCAAGCAGCTTGAGCACCCACACAAAACGAACATGGAGCTCCTCACTCAAGGCGCTCAAAACTCCACAGCCAAAGACAAGTTCAGTGCCCAAGCCATTTCCCTCTGCCATGGAAACCAAGTGCTCTGGCAGCACATATGTCTGAAAGTGGATATGACACCTAGGGAAGGGAGTGTGCTGGTGAATGGCAACTGTCCGAAGCAGCGGCACATCTCTTCCACTGCCAAAACAACTCCACCTGCCTCATGAACTTCACATGCCATCAGCTGTCCTGGCAGCTATCTAGGAAACCCTGTTGGGTCACTTCCGGTCCCATGCCCATTGAGCCCAGTGGGATGGAATCAAGCAGCTTCAGCACCCACACAAAACGAACATGGAGCTCCTCACTCAAGGCGCTCAAAACTCCACAACCAAAGACAAGTTCAGTGCCCAAGCCATTTCCCGCTGCCATGGAAACCAAGTACTCTGGCAGCACATATGTTTGAAAGTGGATATGACACCTAGGGAAGGGAGTGTGCTGGTGAATGGCAACTGCCCGAAGCAGCAGCACAGCTCTTCTAGTGCCAAAACAACTCCACCTGCCTCATGAACTTCACATACCATCAGCTGTCTTTGCAGCTATCTAGGAAACCCTGTTGGGTCACTTCCGGTCCCATGCCCATTGAGCCCAGTGGGATGGAATCAAGCAGCTTCAGCACCCACACAAAACGAACATGGAGCTCCTCACTCAAGGCGCTCAAAACTCCACGGCCAAAGACAAGTTCAGTGCCCAAGCCATTTCCCGCTGCCATGGAAACCAAGTGCTCTGGCAGCACATATGTCTGAAAGTGGATATGACACCTAGGGAAGGGAGTGTGCTCGTGAATGGCAACTGCCTGAAGCAGCAGCACAGCTCTTCCACTGCCAAAACAACCCCGTCTGCCTCATGAACTTCACATACCATCAGCTGTCCTGGCAGCTATCTAGGAAACCCTGTTGGGTCACTTCCGGTCCCATGCCCATTGAGCCCAGTGGGATGGAATCAAGCAGCTTCAGCACCCACACAAAACGAACATGGAGCTCCTCACTCAAGGCGCTCAAAACTTCACAGCCAAAGACAAGTTCAGTGCCCAAGCCATTTCCCGCTGCCATGGAAACCAAGTGCTCTGGCAGTACATATGTCTGAAAGTGGATATGACACCTAGGGAAGGGAGTGTGCTGGTGAATGGCAACTGCCCGAAGCAGCGGCACAGCTCTTCCACTGCCAAAACAACTCAACGCCTCATGAACTTCACATGCCATCAGCTGTCCTGGCAGCTATCTAGGAAACCCTGTTGGGTCACTTCCGGTCCCATGACCTTTGAGCCCAGTGGGATGGAATCAAGCAGCTTCAGCACCCACACAAAACGAACATGGAGCTCCTCACTCAAGGCGCTCAAAACTTCACAGCCAAAGACAAGTTCAGTGCCCAAGCCATTTCCCGCTGCCATGGAAACCACGTGCTCTGGCAGCACATATGTCTGAAAGTGGATATGACACCTATGGAAGGGAGTGTGCTGGTGAATGGCAACTGCCCGAAGCAGCAGCACAGCTCTTCCACTGCCAAAACAACCCCGCCTGCCTCATGAACTTCACATACCATCAGCTGTCCTGGCAGCTATCTAGGAAACCCTGTTGGGTCACTTCCGGTCCCATGCCCATTGAGCCCAGTGGGATGGAATCAAGCAGCTTCAGCACCCACACAAAACGAACATGGAGCTCCTCACTCAAGGCGCTCAAAACTGCACAGCCAAAGACAAGTTCAGTGCCCAAGCCATTTCCCGCTGCCATGGAAACCAAGTGCTCTGGCAGCACATATGTCTGAAAGTGGATATGACACCTAGGGAAGGGAGTGTGCTGGTGAATGGCAACTATCCGAAGCAGCGGCACAGCTCTTCCACTGCCAAAACAACTCCACCTGCCTCATGAACTTCACATACCATCAGCTGTCCTGGCAGCTATCTAGGAAACCCTGTTGGGTCACTTCCGGTCCCATGCCCATTGAGCCCAGTGGGATGGAATCAAGCAGCTTCAGCACCCACACAAAACGAACATGGAGCTCCTCACTCAAGGCGCTCAAAACTCCACAGCCAAAGACAAGTTCAGTGCCCAAGCCATTTCCCGCTGCCATGGAAACCAAGTGCTCTGGCAGCACATATGTCTGAAAGTGGATATGACACCTAGGGAAGGGAGTGTGCTGGTGAATGGCAACTGTCCGAAGCAGCGGCACATCTCTTCCACTGCCAAAACAACTCCACCTGCCTCATGAACTTCACATACCATCAGCTGTCCTGGCAGCTATCTAGGAAACCCTGTTGGGTCACTTCCGGTCCCATGCCCATTGAGCCCAGTGGGATGGAATCAAGCAGCTTTAGCACCCACACAAAACGAACATGGAGCTCCTCACTCAAGGCGCTCAAAACTCCACAACCAAAGACAAGTTCAGTGCCCAAGCCATTTCCCGCTGCCATGGAAACCAAGTACTCTGGCAGCACATATGTTTGAAAGTGGATATGACACCTAGGGAAGGGAGTGTGCTGGTGAATGGCAACTGCCCGAAGCAGCAGCACAGCTCTTCCACTGCCAAAACAACTCCACCTGCCTCATGAACTTCACATACCATCAGCTGTCCTGGCAGCTCTCTATGAAACCCTGTAGGGTCACTTCCGGTCCCATGCCCTTTGAGCCCAGTGGGATGGAATCAAGCAGCTTCAGCACCCACACAAAACGAACATGGAGCTCCTCACTCAAGGCGCTCAAAACTCCACGGCCAAAGACAAGTTCAGTGCCCAAGCCATTTCCCGCTGCCATGGAAACCAAGTGCTCTGGCAGCACATATGTCTGAAAGTGGATATGACACCTAGGGAAGGGAGTGTGCTGGTGAATGGCAACTGTCCGAAGCAGCGGCACATCTCTTCCACTGCCAAAACAACTCCACCTGCCTCATGAACTTCACATACCATCAGCTGTCCTGGCAGCTATCTAGGAAACCCTGTTGGGTCACTTCCGGTCCCATGCCCATTGAGCCCAGTGGGATGGAATCAAGCAGCTTTAGCACCCACACAAAACGAACATGGAGCTCCTCATTCAAGGCGCTCAAAACTCCACAACCAAAGACAAGTTCAGTGCCCAAGCCATTTCCCGCTGCCATGGAAACCAAGTACTCTGGCAGCACATATGTTTGAAAGTGGATATGACACCTAGGGAAGGGAGTGTGCTGGTGAATGGCAACTGCCCGAAGCAGCAGCACAGCTCTTCCACTGCCAAAACAACTCCACCTGCCTCATGAACTTCACATACCATCAGCTGTCCTGGCAGCTCTCTATGAAACCCTGTAGGGTCACTTCCGGTCCCATGCCCTTTGAGCCCAGTGGGATGGAATCAAGCAGCTTCAGCACCCACACAAAACGAACATGGAGCTCCTCACTCAAGGCGCTCAAAACTCCACAACCAAAGACAAGTTCAGTGCCCAAGCCATTTCCCGCTGCCATGGAAACCACGTGCTCTGGCAGCACATATGTCTGAAAGTGGATATGACACCTATGGAAGTGAGTGTGTTGGTGAATGGCAACTGCCCGAAGCAGCAACACAGTTCTTCCACTGCCAAAACAACTCCACCTGCCTCATGAACTTCACATACCATCAGCTGTCCTGGCAGCTATCTAGGAAACCCTGTTGGCTCACTTCCGGTCCCATGCCCATTGAGCCCAGTGGGATGGATTCAAGCAGCTTCAGCACCCACACAAAACGAACATGGAGCTCCTCACTCAAGACGCTCAAAACTCCACAGCCAAAGACAAGTTCAGTGCCCAAGCCATTTCCCGCTGCCATGGAAACCAAGTGCTCTGGCAGCACATATGTCTGAAAGTGGATATGACACCTAGGGAAGGGAGTGTGCTGGTGAATGGCAACTGTCCGAAGCAGCGGCACAGCTCTTCCAGTGCCAAAACAACTCCACCTGCCTCATGAACTTCACATACCATCAGCTGTCCTGGCAGCTATCTAGGAAACCCTGTTGGGTCACTTCCGGTCCCATGCCCATTGAGCCCAGTGGGATGGAATCAAGCAGCTTCAGCACCCACACAAAACGAACATGGAGCTCCTCACTCCAGGCGCTCAAAACTCCAGGGCCAAAGACAAGTTCAGTGCCCAAGCCATTTCCCGCTGCCATGGAAACCAAGTGCTCTGGCAGCACATATGTCTGAAAGTGGATATGACACCTAGGGAAGGGAGTGTGCTGGTAAATGGCAACTGCCCAAAGCAGCAGCACAGCTCTTCCACTGCCAAAACAACTCCACCTGCCTCATGAACTTCACATACCATCAGCTGTCCTGGCAGCTATCTAGGAAACCCTGTTGGGTCACTTCCGGTCCCATGCCCATTGAGCCCAGTGGGATGGAATCAAGCAGCTTCAGCACCCACACAAAACGAACATGGAGCTCTTCACTCAAGGCGCTCAAAACTCCACGGCCAAAGACAAGTTCAGTGCCCAAGCCATTTCCCGCTGCCATGGAAACCAAGTGCTCTGGCAGCACATATGTCTGAAAGTGGATATGACACCTAGGGAACGGAGTGTGCTGGTGAATGGCAACTGCTTGAAGCAGCAGCACAGTTCTTCCAGTGCCAAAAGAACTCCACCTGCCTCATGAACTTCACATACCATCAGCTGTCCTGGCAGCTATCTAGGAAACCCTGTTGGGTCACTTCCGGTCCCATGCCCATTGAGCCCAGTGGGATGGAATCAAGCAGCTTCAGCACCCACACAAAACGAACATGGAGCTCCTCACTCAAGGCGCTCAAAACTCCACAGCCAAAGACAAGTTCAGTGCCCAAGCCATTTCCCGCTGCCATGGAAACCAAGTGCTCTGGCAGCACATATGTCTGAAAGTGGATATGACACCTAGGGAAGGGAGTGTGCTGGTGAATGGCAACTGCCCGAAGCTGCAGCAGCACAGCTCTTCCACTGCCAAAACAACCCCGCCTGCCTCATGAACTTCACATACCATCAGCTGTCCTGGCAGCTATCTAGGAAACCCTGTTGGGTCACTTCCGGTCCCATGCCCATTGAGCCCAGTGGGATGGAATCAAGCAGCTTCAGCACCCACACAAAACGAACATGGAGTTCCTCACTCAAGGCGCTCAAAACTCCACAGCCAAAGACAAGTTCAGTGCCCAAGCCATTTCCCTCTGCCATGGAAACCAAGTGCTCTGGCAGCACATATGTCTGAAAGTGGATATGACACCTAGGGAAGGGAGTGTGCTGGTGAATTGCAACTGTCCGAAGCAGCAGCACAGCTCTTCCACTGCCAAAACAACTCCACCTGCCTCATGAACTTCACATACCATCAGCTGTCCTGGCAGCTATCTAGGAAACCCTGTTGGCTCACTTCCAGTCCCATGCCCATTGAGCCCAGTGGGATGGAATCAAGCAGCTTCAGCACCCACACAAAACGAACATGGAGCTCCTCACTCAAGGCGCTCAAAACTCCACAGCCAAAGACAAATTCATTGCCCAAGCCATTTCCCTCTGCCATGGAAACCAAGTGCTCTGGCAGCACATATGTCTGAAAGTGGATATGACACCTAGGCAAGGGAGTGTGCTGGTGAATGGCAACTGCCTGAAGCAGCAGCACAGCTCTTCCACTGCCAAAACAACCCCGCCTGCCTCAGGAACTTCACATACCATCAGCTGTGCTGGCAGCTATCTAGGAAACCCTGTTGGCTCACTTCCGGTCCCATGCCCATTGAGCCCAGTGGGATGGAATCAAGCAGCTTGAGCACCCACACAAAACGAACATGGAGCTCCTCACTCAAGGCGCCCAAAACTCCACGGCCAAAGACAAGTTCAGTGCCCAAGCCATTTCCCGCTGCCATGGAAACCAAGTGCTCTGGCAGCACATATGTCTGAAAGTGGATATGACACCTAGGGAAGGGAGTGTGCTGGTCAATGGTAACTGTCTGAATCAGCGGCACAGCTCTTCCACTGCCAAAACAACTCCACCTGCCTCATGAACTTCACATACCATCAGCTGTCCTGGCAGCAATCTAGGAAACCCTGTTGGGTCACTTCCGGTCCCATGCCCATTGAGCCCAGTGGGATGGAATCAAGCAGCTTCAGCACCCACACAAAACGAACATGGAGCTCCTCACTCAAGGCGCTCAAAACTCCACGGCCAAAGACAAGTTCAGTGCCCAAGCCATTTCCCGCTGCCATGGAAACCAAGTGCTCTGGCAGCACATATGTCTGAAAGTGGATATGACACCTATGGAAGGGAGTGTGCTGGTGAATGGCAACTGCCTGAAGCAGCAGCACAGCTCTTCCACTGCCAAAACAACCACGCCTGCCTCATGAACTTCACATACCATCAGCTGTCCTGGCAGCTATCTAGGAAACCCTGTTGGGTCACTTCCGGTCCCATGCCCATTGAGCCCAGTGGGATGGAATCAAGCAGCTTCAGCACCCACACAAAACGAACATGGAGCTCCTCACTCAAGGCGCTCAAAACTTCACAGCCAAAGACAAGTTCAGTGCCCAAGCCATTTCCCGCTGCCATGGAAACCAAGTGCTCTGGCAGCACATATGTCTGAAAGTGGATATGACACCAAGGGAAGGGAGTGTGCTGGTGAATGGCAACTGCCCGAAGCTGCAGCACAGCTCTTCCACTGCCAAAACAACTCCACCTGCCTCATGAACTTCACATACCATCAGCTGTCCTGGCAGCTATCTAGGAAACCCTGTTGGGTCACTTCCGGTCCCATGCCCATTGAGCCCAGTGGGATGGAATCAAGCAGCTTCAGCACCCACACAAAACGAACATGGAGCTCCTCACTCAAGACGCTCAAAACTCCACAGCCAAAGACAAGTTCAGTGCCCAAGCCATTTCCCGCTGCCATGGAAACCAAGTGCTCTGGCAGCACATATGTCTGAAAGTGGATATGACACCTATGGAAGGGAGTGTGCTGGTGAATGGCAACTGTCCGAAGCAGCGGCACAGCTCTTCAAGTGCCAAAACAACTCCACCTGCCTCATGAACTTCACATACCATCAGCTGTCTTCGCAGCTATCTAGGAAACCCTGTTGGGTCACTTCCGGTCCCATGCCCATTGAGCCCAGTGGGATGGAATCAAGCAGCTTCAGCACCCACACAAAACGAACATGGAGCTCCTCACTCAAGGCGCTCAAAACTCCACGGAAAAAGACAAGTTCAGTGCCGAAGCCATTTCCCGCTGCCATGGAAACCAAGTGCTCTGGCAGCACATATGTCTGAAAGTGGATATGACACCTAGGGAAGGGAGTGTGTTGGTGAATGGCAACTGCCCGAAGCAGCAGCACAGCTCTTCCAGTGCCAAAACAACCCCGCCTGCCTCATGAACTTCACATACCATCAGCTGTCCTGGCAGCCATCTAAGAAACCCTGTTGGGTCACTTCCGGTCCCATGCCCATTGAGCCCAGTGGGATGGAATCAAGCAGCTTCAGCACCCACACAAAACGAACATGGAGCTCCTCACTCCAGGCGCTCAAAACTCCACGGCCAAAGACAAATTCAATGCCCAAGACATTTCCCGCTGCCATGGAAACCAAGTGCTCTGGCAGCACATATGTCTGAAAGTGGATATGACACCTAGGGAAGGGAGTGTGTTGGTGAATGGGAAATGTCCGAAGCAGCAGCACAGCTCTTCCAGTGCCAAAACAACTCCACCTGCCTCATGAACTTCACATACCATCAGCTGTCCTTGCAGCTATCTAGGAAACCCTGTTGGGTCACTTCCGGTCCCATGCCCATTGAGCCCAGTGGGATGGAATCAAGCAGCTTCAGCACCCACACAAAACGAACATGGAGCTCCTCACTCAAGGCGCTCAATACTAGTGAGCGAAGGACAAGTTCAGTGCCCAAGCCATTTCCCGCTGCCATGGAAACCAAGTGCTCTGGCAGCACATATGTCTGAAAGTGGATATGACACCTAGGGAAGGGACTGTGCTGGTGAATGGCAACTGTCCGAAGCAGCGGCACAGCTCTTCCACAGCCAAAACAACTCCACCTGCCTCATGAACTTCACATACCATCAGCTGTCCTGGCAGCTATCTAGGAAACCCTGTTGGGTCACTTCCGGTCCCATGCCCTTTGAGCCCAGTGGGATGGAATCAAGCAGCTTCAGCACCCACACAAAACGAACATGGAGCTCCTCACTCAAGGCGCTCAAAACTCCACGGCCAAAGACAAGTTCACTGCCCAAGCCATTTCCCGCTGCCATGGAAACCAAGTGCTCTGGCAGCACATATGTCTGAAAGTGGATATGACACCTAGGGAAGGGAGTGTGATGGTGAATGGCAACTGCCCGAAGCAGCAGCACAGCTCTTCCAGTGCCAAAACAACTCCACCTGCCTCATGAACTTCACATACCATCAGCTGTCCTCGCAGCTATCTAGGAAACCCTGTTGGGTCACTTCCGGTCCCATGCCCATTGAGCCCAGTGGGATGGAATCAAGCAGCTTGAGCACCCACACAAAACGAACATGGAGCTCCTCACTCAAGGCGCTCAAAACTTCACAGCCAAAGACAAGTTCAGTGCCCAAGCCATTTCCCGCTGCCATGGAAACCAGGTGCTCTGGCAGCACATATGTCTGAAAGTGGATATGACACCTAGGGAAGGGAGTGTGTTGGTGAATGGCAACTGCCCGAAGCAGCAGCACAGCTCTTCCAGTGCCAAAACAAGTCAACCTGCCTCATGAACTTCACATACCATCAGCTGTCTTGGCAGTTATCTAGGAAACCCTGTTGGGTCACTTCCGGTCCCATGCGAATTGAGTCCAGTGGGATGGAATCGAGCAGCTTCAGCACCCACACAAAACGAACATGGAGCTCCTCACTCAAGGTGCTCTAAACTCCACAGCCAAAGACAAGTTCAGTGCCCAAGCCATTTCCCGCTGCCATGGAAACCAAGTGCTCTGGCAGCACATATGTCTGAAAGTGGATATGACACCTAGGGAAGGGAGTGTGCTGGTGAATGGCAACTGCCCGAAGCAGCAGCACAGCCCTTGCACTGCCAAAACAACCCCGCCTACCTCATGAACTTCACATACCATCAGCTGTCCTGGCAGCTATCTAGGAAACCCTGTTGGGTCACTTCCGGTCCCATGCCCATTGAGCCCAGTGGGATGGAATCAAGCAGCTTCAGCACCCACACAAAATGAACATGGAGCTCCTCACTCAAGGCGCTCAAAACTCCACGACCAAAGACAAGTTCAGTGCCCAAGCCATTTCCCTCTGCCATGGAAACCACGTGCGCTGGCAGCACATATGTCTGAAAGTGGATATGACACCTAGGGAAGGGAGTGTGTTGGTGAATGGCAACTGTCCGAGCAGCAACACAGTTCTTCCAGTGCCAAAACAACTCCACCTGCCTCATGAACTTCACATACCATCAGCTGTCCTGGCAGCTGTCTAGGAAACCCTGTTGGCTCACTTCCGGTCCCATGCCCATTGAGCCCAGTGGGATGGAATCAAGCAGCTTCAGCACCCACACAAAATGAACATGGAGCTCCTCACTCAAGGCGCTCAAAACTCCACGACCAAAGACAAGTTCAGTGCCCAAGCCATTTCCCTCTGCCATGGAAACCACGTGCTCTGGCAGCACATATGTCTGAAAGTGGATATGACACCTAGGGAAGGGAGTGTGCTGGTGAATGGTAACTGTCCGAAGCAGCGGCACAGCTCTTCCACTGCCGAAACAACTCCACCTGCCTCATGAACTTCACATACCATCAGCTGTCCTGGCAGCTATCTAGGAAACCCTGTTGGGTCACTTCCGGTCCCATGCCCATTGAGCCCAGTGGGATGGAATCAAGCAGCTTCAGCACCCACACAAAACGAACATGGAGCTCCTCACTCAAGGCGCTCAAAACTGCACAGCCAAAGACAAGTTCAGTGCCCAAGCCATTTCCCGCTGCCATGGAAACCAAGTGCTCTGGCAGCACATATGTCTGAAAGTGGATATGACACCTAGGGAAGGGAGTGTGCTGGTGAATGGCAACTGCCCGAAGCAGCAGCACAGCTCTTTCACTGCCAAAACAACCCCGCCTGCCTCATGAACTTCACATACCATCAGCTGTCCTGGCAGCTATCTAGGAAACCCTGTTGGGTCACTTCCGGTCCCATGCCCATTGAGCCCAGTGGGATGGAATCAAGCAGCTTCAGCACCCACACAAAACGAACATGGAGCTCCTCACTCAAGGCGCTCAAAACTTCACAGCCAAAGACAAGTTCAGTGCCCAAGCCATTTCCCGCTGCCATGGAAACCAAGTGCTCTGGCAGCACATATGTCTTAAAGTGGATATGACACCTAGGGAAGGGAGTGTGCTGGTGAATGGCAACTGCCCGAAGCTGCAGCACAGCTCTTCCACTGCCAAAACAACTCACCTGCCTCATGAACTTCACATACCATCAGCTGTCCTGGCAGCTATCTAGGAAACCCTGTTGGGTCACTTCCGGTCCCATGCCCATTGAGCCCAGTGGGATGGAATCAAGCAGCTTCAGCACCCACACAAAATGAACATGGAGCTCCTCATTCAAGGCGCTCAAAACTCCACAGCCAAAGACAAGTTCAGTGCCCAAGCCATTTCCCGCTGCCATGGAAACCAAGTGCTCTGGCAGCACATATGTCTGAAAGTGGATATGACACCTAGGGAAGGGAGTGTGCTGGTGAATGGCAACTGTCCGAGCAGCAACAGAGTTCTTCCAGTGCCAAAACAACTCCACCTGCCTCATGAACTTCACATACCATCAGCTGTCCTGGCAGCTGTCTAGGAAACCCTGTTGGCTCACTTCCGGTCCCATGCCCATTGAGCCCAGGGGGATGGAATCAAGCAGCTTGAGCACCCACACAAAACGAACATGGAGCTCCTCACTCAAGGCGCTCAAAACTCCACGGCCAAAGACAAGTTCACTGCCCAAGCCATTTCCCGCTGCCATGGAAACCAAGTGCTCTGGCAGCACATATGTCTGAAAGTGGATATGACACCTAGGGAAGGGAGTGTGCTGGTGAATGGTAACTGTCCGAAGCAGCGGCACAGCTCTTCCACTGCCGAAACAACTCCACCTGCCTCATGAACTTCACATACCATCAGCTGTCCTGGCAGCTATCTAGGAAACCCTGTTGGGTCACTTCCGGTCCCATGCCCATTGAGCCCAGTGGGATGGAATCAAGCAGCTTCAGCACCCACACAAAACGAACATGGAGCTCCTCACTCAAGGCGCTCAAAACTGCACAGCCAAAGACAAGTTCAGTGCCCAAGCCATTTCCCGCTGCCATGGAAACCAAGTGCTCTGGCAGCACATATGTCTGAAAGTGGATATGACACCTAGGGAAGGGAGTGTGCTGGTGAATGGCAACTGCCCGAAGCAGCAGCACAGCTCTTTCACTGCCAAAACAACCCCGCCTGCCTCATGAACTTCACATACCATCAGCTGTCCTGGCAGCTATCTAGGAAACCCTGTTGGGTCACTTCCGGTCCCATGCCCATTGAGCCCAGTGGGATGGAATCAAGCAGCTTCAGCACCCACACAAAACGAACATGGAGCTCCTCACTCCAGGCGCTCAAAACTTCACAGCCAAAGACAAGTTCAGTGCCCAAGCCATTTCCCGCTGCCATGGAAACCAAGTGCTCTGGCAGCACATATGTCTTAAAGTGGATATGACACCTAGGGAAGGGAGTGTGCTGGTGAATGGCAACTGCCCGAAGCTGCAGCACAGCTCTTCCACTGCCAAAACAACTCACCTGCCTCATGAACTTCACATACCATCAGCTGTCCTGGCAGCTATCTAGGAAACCCTGTTGGGTCACTTCCGGTCCCATGACCTTTGAGCCCAGTGGGATGGAATCAAGCAGCTTCAGCACCCACACAAAACGAACATGGAGCTCCTCACTCAAGGCGCACAAAACTCCACAGCCAAATACAAGTTCAGTGCCCAAGCCATTTCCCGCTGCCATGGAAACCACGTGCTCTGGCAGCACATATGTCTGAAAGTGGATATGACACCTAGGGAAGGGAGTGTGCTGGTGAATGGCAACTGCCCGAAGCAGTAACACAGTTCTTCCACTGCCAAAACAATTCCAACTGCCTCATGAACTTCACATACCATCAGCTGTCCTGGCAGCTATCTAGGAAACCCTGTTGGCTCACTTCCGGTCCCATGCCCATTGAGCCCAGGGGGATGGAATCAAGCAGCTTCAGCACCCACACAAAACGAACATGGAGCTCCTCACTCAAGACGCTCAAAACTTCACAGCCAAAGACAAGTTCAGTGCCCAAGCCATTTCCCGCTGCCATGGAAACCAAGTGCTCTGGCAGCACATATGTCTGAAAGTGGATATGACACCTAGGCAAGGGAGTGTGTTGGTGAATGGGAAATGTCCGAAGCAGCAGCACAGCTCTTCCAGTGCCAAAACAACTCCACCTGCCTCATGAACTTCACATACCATCAGCTGTCCTCGTAGCTATCTAGGAAACCCTGTTGGGTCACTTCCGGTCCCATGCCCATTGAGCCCAGTGGGATGCAATCAAGCAGCTTCAGCACCCACACAAAACGAACATGGAGCTCCTCACTCAAGGCGCTCAAAACTTCACAGCCAAAGACAAGTTCAGTGCCCAAGCCATTTCCCGCTGCCATGGAAACCAGGTGCTCTGGCAGCACATATGTCTGAAAGTGGATATGACACCTAGGGAAGGGAGTGTGGTGGTGAATGGCAACTGCCCGAAGCAGCAGCACAGCTCTTCCAGTGCCAAAACAACTCCACCTGCCTCATGAACTTCACATACCATCAGCTGTCTTGGCAGCTATCTAGGAAACCCTGTTGGGTCACTTCCGGTCCCATGCCAATTGAGTCCAGTGGGATGGAATCGAGCAGCTTCAGCACCCACACAAAACGAACATGGAGCTCCTCACTCAAGGCGCTCAAAACTCCACAGCCAAAGACAAGTTCAGTGCCCAAGCCATTTCCCGCTGCCATGGAAACCAAGTGCTCTGGCAGCACATATGTCTGAAAGTGGATATGACACCTAGGGAAGGGAGTGTGCTGGTGAATGGCAACTGTCCGAAGCAGCGGCACAGCTCTTCAAGTGCCAAAACAACTCCACCTGCCTCATGAACTTCACATACCATCAGCTGTCCTGGCAGCTATCTAGGAAACCCTGTTGGGTCACTTCCGGTCCCATGCCCATTGAGCCCAGTGGGATGGAATCAAGCAGCTTCAGCACCCACACAAAACGAACATGGAGCTCCTCACTCAAAACGCTCAAAACTTCACAGCCAAAGACAAGTTCAGTGCCCAAGCCATTTCCCGCTGCCATGGAAACCAAGTGCTCTGGCAGCACATATGTCTGAAAGTGGATATGACACCTAGGCAAGGGAGTGTGTTGGTGAATGGGAAATGTCCGAAGCAGCAGCACAGCTCTTCCAGTGCCAAAACAACTCCACCTGCCTCATGAACTTCACATACCATCAGCTGTCCTCGCAGCTATCTAGGAAACCCTGTTGGGTCACTTCCGGTCCCATGCCCATTGAGCCCAGTGGGATGCAATCAAGCAGCTTCAGCACCCACACAAAACGAACATGGAGCTCCTCACTCAAGGCGCTCAAAACTTCACAGCCAAAGACAAGTTCAGTGCCCAAGCCATTTCCCGCTGCCATGGAAACCAGGTGCTCTGGCAGCACATATGTCTGAAAGTGGATATGACACCTAGGGAAGGGAGTGTGGTGGTGAATGGCAACTGCCCGAAGCAGCAGCACAGCTCTTCCAGTGCCAAAACAACTCCACCTGCCTCATGAACTTCACATACCATCAGCTGTCTTGGCAGCTATCTAGGAAACCCTGTTGGGTCACTTCCGGTCCCATGCCAATTGAGTCCAGTGGGATGGAATCGAGCAGCTTCAGCACCCACACAAAACGAACATGGAGCTCCTCACTCAAGGCGCTCAAAACTCCACAGCCAAAGACAAGTTCAGTGCCCAAGCCATTTCCCGCTGCCATGGAAACCAAGTGCTCTGGCAGCACATATGTCTGAAAGTGGATATGACACCTAGGGAAGGGAGTGTGTTGGTGAATGGCAACTGTCCGAAGCAGCGGCACAGCTCTTCAAGTGCCAAAACAACTCCACCTGCCTCATGAACTTCACATACCATCAGCTGTCCTGGCAGCTATCTAGGAAACCCTGTTGGGTCACTTCCGGTCCCATGCCCATTGAGCCCAGTGGGATGGAATCAAGCAGCTTCAGCACCCACACAAAACGAACATGGAGCTCCTCACTCAAGGCGCTCAAAACTCCACGGCCAAAGACAAGTTCAGTGCCCAAGCCATTTCCCGCTGCCATGGAAACCAAGTGCTCTGGCAGCACATATGTCTGAAAGTGGATATGACACCTAGGCAAGGGAGTGTGCTGGTGAATGGGAAATGTCCGAAGCAGCAGCACAGCTCTTCCAGTGCCAAAACAACTCCACCTGCCTCATGAACTTCACATACCATCAGCTGTCCTCGCAGCTATCTAGGAAACCCTGTTGGGTCACTTCCGGTCCCATGCCCATTGAGCCCAGGGGGATGCAATCAAGCAGCTTCAGCACCCACACAAAACGAACATGGAGCTCCTCACTCAAGGCGCTCAAAACTTCACAGCCAAAGACAAGTTCAGTGCCCAAGCCATTTCCCGCTGCCATGGAAACCAGGTGCTCTGGCAGCACATATGTCTGAAAGTGGATATGACACCTAGGGAAGGGAGTGTGGTGGTGAATGGCAACTGCCCGAAGCAGCGGCACAGCTCTTCCAGTGCCAAAAGAACTCCACCTGCCTCATGAACTTCACATACCATCAGCTGTCTTGGCAGCTATCTAGGAAACCCTGTTGGGTCACTTCCGGTCCCATGCCCATTGAGTCCAGTGGGATGGAATCGAGCAGCTTCAGCACCCACACAAAACGAACATGGAGCTCCTCACTCAAGGCGCTCAAAACTCCACAGCCAAAGACAAGTTCAGTGCCCAAGCCATTTCCCGCTGCCATGGAAACCAAGTGCTCTGGCAGCACATATGTCTGAAAGTGGATATGACACCTAGGGAAGGGAGTGTGCTGGTGAATGGCAACTGTCCGAAGCAGCGGCACAGCTCTTCAAGTGCCAAAACAACTCCACCTGCCTCATGAACTTCACATACCATCAGCTGTCCTGGCAGCTATCTAGGAAACCCTGTTGGGTCACTTCCGGTCCCATGCCCATTGAGCCCAGTGGGATGGAATCAAGCAGCTTCAGCACCCACACAAAACGAACATGGAGCTCCTCACTCAAGACGCTCAAAACTTCACAGCCAAAGACAAGTTCAGTGCCCAAGCCATTTCCCGCTGCCATGGAAACCAAGTGCTCTGGCAGCACATATGTCTGAAAGTGGATATGACACCTAGGCAAGGGAGTGTGTTGGTGAATGGGAAATGTCCGAAGCAGCAGCACAGCTCTTCCAGTGCCAAAACAACTCCACCTGCCTCATGAACTTCACATACCATCAGCTGTCCTGGCAGCTATCTAGGAAACCCTGTTGGGTCACTTCCGGTCCCATGCCCATTGAGCCCAGTGGGATGCAATCAAGCAGCTTCAGCACCCACACAAAACGAACATGGAGCTCCTCACTCAAGGCGCTCAAAACTTCACAGCCAAAGACAAGTTCAGTGCCCAAGCCATTTCCCGCTGCCATGGAAACCAGGTGCTCTGGCAGCACATATGTCTGAAAGTGGATATGACACCTAGGGAAGGGAGTGTGGTGGTGAATGGCAACTGCCCGAAGCAGCAGCACAGCTCTTCCAGTGCCAAAACAACCCCGACTGCCTCATGAACTTCACATACCATCAGCTGTCCTGGCAGCCATCTAAGAAACCCTGTTGGGTCACTTCCGGTCCCATGCCCATTGAGCCCAGTGGGATGGAATCAAGCAGCTTCAGCACCCACACAAAACGAACATGGAGCTCCTCACTCCAGGCGCTCAAAACTCCACGGCCAAAGACAAATTCAATGCCCAAGCCATTTCCCGCTGCCATGGAAACCAAGTGCTCTGGCAGCACATATGTCTGAAAGTGGATATGACACCTAGGCAAAGGAGTGTGTTGGTGAATGGGAAATGTCCGAAGCAGCAGCACAGCTCTTCAAGTGCCAAAACAACTCCACCTGCCTCATGAACTTCACATACCATCAGCTGTCCTTGCAGCTATCTAGGAAACCCTGTTGGGTCACTTCCGGTCCCATGCCCATTGAGCCCAGTGGGATGCAATCAAGCAGCTTCAGCACCCACACAAAACGAACATGGAGCTCCTCACTCCAGGCGCTCAATACTAGTGAGCGAAGGACAAGTTCAGTGCCCAAGCCATTTCCCGCTGCCATGGAAACCAAGTGCTCTGGCAGCACATATGTCTGAAAGTGGATATGACACCTAGGGAAGGGAGTGTGCTGGTGAATGGCAACTGTCCGAAGCAGCGGCACAGCTCTTCCACTGCCAAAACAACTCCACCTGCCTCATGAACTTCACATACCATCAGCTGTCCTGGCAGCTATCTAGGAAACCCTGTTGGGTCACTTCCGGTCCCATGCCCATTGAGCCCAGTGGGATGGAATCGAGCAGCTTCAGCACCCACACAAAACGAACATGGAGCTCCTCACTCAAGGCGCTAAAAACTCCACAGCCAAAGACAAGTTCAGTGCCCAAGCCATTTCCCGCTGCCATGGAAACCAAGTGCTCTGGCAGCACATATGTCTGAAAGTGGATATGACACCTAGGGAAGGGAGTGTGCTGGTGAATGGCAACTGCCCGAAGCAGCAGCACAGCTCTTCCACTGCCAAAACAACCCCGCCTACCTCATGAACTTCACATACCATCAGCTGTCCTGGCAGCTGTCTAGGAAACCCTGTTGGCTCACTTCCGGTCCCATGCCCATTGAGCCCAGTGGGATGGAATCAAGCAGCTTCAGCACCCACACAAAATGAACATGGAGATCCTCACTCAAGGCGCTCAAAACTCCACGGCCAAAGACAAGTTCAGTGCCCAAGCCATTTCCCTCTGCCATGGAAACCACGTGCGCTGGCAGCACATATGTCTGAAAGTGGATATGACACCTAGGGAAGGGAGTGTGTTGGTGAATGGCAACTGTCCGAGCAGCAACACAGTTCTTCCAGTGCCAAAACAACTCCACCTGCCTCATGAACTTCACATACCATCAGCTGTCCTGGCAGCTGTCTAGGAAACCCTGTTGGCTCACTTCCGGTCCCATGCCCATTGAGCCCAGCGGGATGGAATCAAGCAGCTTCAGCACCCACACAAAACGAACATGGAGCTCCTCACTCAAGGCGCTCAAAACTCCACGGCCAAAGACAAGTTCAGTGCCCAAGCCATTTCCCGCTGCCATGGAAACCAAGTGCTCTGGCAGCACATATGTCTGAAAGTGGATATGACACCTAGGGAAGGGAGTGTGCTGGTGAATGGTAACTGTCCGAAGCAGCGGCACAGCTCTTCCACTGCCAAAACAACTCCACCTACCTCATGAACTTCACATACCATCAGCTGTCCTGGCAGCTATCTAGGAAACCCTGTTGGGTCACTTCCGGTCCCATGCCCATTGAGCCCAGTGGGATGGAATCAAGCAACTTGAGCACCCACACAAAACGAACATGGAGCTCCTCACTCAAGGCGCTCAAAACTCCACGGCCAAAGACAAGTTCAGTGCCCAAGCCATTTCCCGCTGCCATGGAAACCAAGTGCTCTGGCAGCACATATGTCTGAAAGTGGATATGACACCTATGGAAGGGAGTATGCTGGTGAATGGCAACTGCCTGAAGCAGCAGCACAGCTCTTCCACTGCCAAAACAACCACGCCTGCCTCATGAACTTCACATACCATCAGCTGTCCTCGCAGCTATCTAGGAAACCCTGTTGGCTCACTTCCGGTCCCATGCCCATTGAGCCCAGTGGGATGGAATCAAGCAGCTTGAGCACCCACACAAAACGAACATGGAGCTCCTCACTCAAGGCGCTCAAAACTCCACGGCCAAAGACAAGTTCACTGCCCAAGCCATTTCCCGCTGCCATGGAAACCAAGTGCTCTGGCAGCACATATGTCTGAAAGTGGATATGACACCTAGGGAAGGGAGTGTGCTGGTGAATGGTAACTGTCCGAAGCAGCAGCACAGCTCTTCCACTGCCAAAACAACTCCACCTGCCTCATGAACTTCACATACCATCAGCTGTCCTGGCAGCTATCTAGGAAACCCTGTTGGGTCACTTCCGGTCCCATGCCCATTGAGCCCAGTGGGATGGAATCAAGCAGCTTCAGCACCCACACAGAACGAACATGGAGCTCCTCACTCAAGGCGCTCAAAACTCCACGGCCAAAGACAAGTTCAGTGCCCAAGCCATTTCCCGCTGCCATGGAAACCAAGTGCTCTGGCAGCACATATGTCTGAAAGTGGATATGACACCTAGGGAAGGGAGTGTGCTGGTGAATGGCAACTGCCTGAAGCAGCAGCACAGCTCTTCCACTGCCAAAACAACCCCGCCTGCCTCATGAACTTCACATACCATCAGCTGTCCTGGCAGCTATCTAGGAAACCCTGTTGGGTCACTTCCGGTCCCATGCCCATTGAGCCCAGTGGGATGCAATCAAGCAGCTTCAGCAACCACACAAAACGAACATGGAGCTCCTCACTCAAGGCGCTCAAAACTTCACAGCCAAAGACAAGTTCAGTGCCCAAGCCATTTCCCGCTGCCATGGAAACCAAGTGCTCTGGCAGCACATATGTCTTAAAGTGGATATGACACCTAGGGAAGGGAGTGTGCTGGTGAATGGCAACTGCCCGAAGCAGCAGCACAGCTCTTCCACTGCCAAAACAACTCACCTGCCTCATGAACTTCACATACCATCAGCTGTCCTGGCAGCTATCTAGGAAACCCTGTTGGGTCACTTCCGGTCCCATGACCTTTGAGCCCAGTGGGATGGAATCAAGCAGCTTGAGCACCCACACAAAACGAACATGGAGCTCCTCACTCAAGGCGCACAAAACTCCACAGCCAAATACAAGTTCAGTGCCCAAGCCATTTCCCGCTGAAATGGAAACCACGTGCTCTGGCAGCACATATGTCTGAAAGTGGATATGACACCTAGGGAAGGGAGTGTGTTGGTGAATGGCAACTGCCCGAAGCAGCAACACAGTTCTTCCACTGCCAAAACAACTCCAACTGCCTCATGAACTTCACATACCATCAGCTGTCCTGGCAGCTATCTAGGAAACCCTGTTGGGTCACTTCCGGTCCCATGCCCATTGAGCCCAGTGGGATGGAATCAAGCAGCTTCAGCACCCACACAAAACGAACATGGAGCTCCTCACTCAAGACGCTCAAAACTCCACAGCCAAAGACAAGTTCAGTGCCCAAGCCATTTCCCGCTGCCATGGAAACCAAGTGCTCTGGCAGCACATATGTCTGAAAGAGGATATGACACCTAGGCAAGGGAGTGTGTTGGTGAATGGGAAATGTCCAAAGCAGCAGCACAGCTCTTCCAGTGCCAAAACAACTCCACCTGCCTCATGAACTTCACATACCATCAGCTGTCCTCGCAGCTATCTAGGAAACCCTGTTGGGTCACTTCCGGTCCCATGCCCATTGAGCCCAGTGGGATGCAATCAAGCAGCTTCAGCACCCACACAAAACGAACATGGAGCTCCTCACTCAAGGCGCTCAAAACTTCACAGCCAAAGACAAGTTCAGTGCCCAAGCCATTTCCCGCTGCCATGGAAACCAGGTGCTCTGGCAGCACATATGTCTGAAAGTGGATATGACACCTAGGGAAGGGAGTGTGCTGGTGAATGGCAACTGCCCGAAGCAGCAGCACAGCTCTTCCAGTGCCAAAACAACTCCACCTGCCTCATGAACTTCACATACCATCAGCTGTCTTGGCAGCTATCTAGGAAACCCTGTTGGGTCACTTCCGGTCCCATGCCAATTGAGTCCAGTGGGATGGAATCGAGCAGCTTCAGCACCCACACAAAACGAACATGGAGCTCCTCACTCAAGGCGCTCAAAACTCCACAGCCAAAGACAAGTTCAGTGCCCAAGCCATTTCCCGCTGCCATGGAAACCAAGTGCTCTGGCAGCACATATGTCTGAAAGTGGATATGACACCTAGGGTAGGGAGTGTGCTGGTGAATGGCAACTGTCCGAAGCAGCAGCACAGCTCTTCAAGTGCCAAAACAACTCCACCTGCCTCATGAACTTCACATACCATCAGCTGTCCTGGCAGCTATCTAGGAAACCCTGTTGGGTCACTTCCGGTCCCATGCCCATTGAGCCCAGTGGGATGGAATCAAGCAGCTTCAGCACCCACACAAAACGAACATGGAGCTCCTCACTCAAGGCGCTCAAAACTCCACGGCCAAAGACAAGTTCAGTGCCCAAGCCATTTCCCGCTGCCATGGAAACCAAGTGCTCTGGCAGCACATATGTCTGAAAGTGGATATGACACCTAGGGAAGGGAGTTTGTTGGTGAATGGCAACTGCCCGAAGCAGCAGCGCAGCTCTTCCAGTGCCAAAACAACTCCACCTGCCTCATGAACTTCACATACTATCAGTTTTCCTGGCATATATCTATGGAAACCCTGTTGGGTCACTTCCGGTCCCATGCCCATTCAGCCCAGTGGGAATGAAACAAGCAGCTTGAGCACCCACACAAAACGAACATGGAGCTCCTCACTCAAGGGGCTCAAAACTCCACGGCCAAAGACAAGTTCACTGCCCAAGCCATTTCCCGCTGCCATGGAAACCAAGTGCTCTGGCAGCACATATGTCTGAAAGTGGATATGACACCTAGGGAAGGGAGTGTGCTGGTGAATGGCAACTGCCCGAAGCAGCAGCACAGCTCTTCCACTGCCAAAACAACCCCGCCTGCCTCATGAACTTCACATACCATCAGCTGTCCTGGCAGCTATCTAGGAAACCCTGTTGGGTCACTTCCGGTCCCATGCCCATTGAGCCCAGTGGGATGGAATCAAGCAGCTTGAGCACCCACACAAAACGAACATGGAGCTCCTCACTCAAGGCGCTCAAAACTCCACGGCCAAAGACAAGTTCAGTGCCCAAGCCATTTCCCGCTGCCATGGAAACCAAGTGCTCTGGCAGCACATATGTCTGAAAGTGGATATGACACCTAGGGAAGGGAGTGTGCTGGTCAATGGTAACTGTCTGAATCAGCGGCACAGCTCTTCCACTGCCAAAACAACTCCACCTGCCTCATGAACTTCACATACCATCAGCTGTCCTGGCAGCTATCTAGGAAACCCTGTTGGGTCACTTCCGGTCCCATGCCCATTGAGCCCAGTGGGATGGAATCAAGCAGCTTGAGCACCCACACAAAACGAACATGGAGCTCCTCACTCAAGCCGCACAAAACTCCACAGCCAAAGACAAGTTCAGTGCCCAAGCCATTTCCCGCTGCCATGGAAACCACGTGCTCTGGCAGCACATATGTCTGAAAGTGGATATGACACCTAGGGAAGGGAGTTTGTTGGTTAATGGCAACTGTCCGAAGCAGCGGCACAGCTCTTCAAGTGCCAAAACAACTCCAACTGCCTCATGAACTTCACATACCATCAGCTGTCCTGGCAGCTATCTAGGAAACCCTGTTGGCTCACTTCCGGTCCCATGCCCATTGAGCCCAGTGGGATGGAATCAAGCAGCTTGAGCACCCACACAAAACGAACATGGAGCTCCTCACTCAAGACGCTCAAAACTCCACAGCCAAAGACAAGTTCAGTGCCCAAGCCATTTCCCGCTGCCATGGAAACCAAGTGCTCTGGCAGCACATATGTCTGAAAGTGGATATGACACCTAGGGAAGGGAGTGTGCTGGTGAATGGCAACTGCCTGAAGCAGCAGCACAGCTCTTCCACTGCCAAAACAACCACGCCTGCCTCATGAACTTCACATACCATCAGCTGTCCTGGCAGCTATCTAGGAAACCCTGTTGGGTCACTTCCGGTCCCATGCCCATTGAGCCCAGTGGGATGGAATCAAGCAGCTTGAGCACCCACACAAAACGAACATGGAGCTCCTCACTCAAGGCGCTCAAAACTTCACAGCCAAAGACAAGTTCAGTGCCCAAGCCATTTCCCGCTGCCATGGAAACCAAGTGCTCTGGCAGCACATATGTCTGAAAGTGGATATGACACCTAGGGAAGGGAGTGTGCTGGTGAATGGCAACTGCCCGAAGCTGCAGCACAGCTCTTCCACTGCCAAAACAACTCCACCTGCCTCATGAACTTCACATACCATCAGCTGTCCTGGCAGCTATCTAGGAAACCCTGTTGGGTCACTTCCGGTCCCATGCCCATTGAGCCCAGTAGGATGGAATCAAGCAGCTTGAGCACCCACACAAAACGAACATGGAGCTCCTCACTCAAGCCGCACAAAACTCCACAGCCAAAGACAAGTTCAGTGCCCAAGCCATTTCCCGCTGCCATGGAAACCACGTGCTCTGGCAGCACATATGTCTGAAAGTGGATATGACACCTAGGGAAGGGAGTGTGTTGGTGAATGGCAACTGCCCGAAGCAGCAACACAGTTCTTCCACTGCCAAAACAACTCCACCTGCCTCATGAACTTCACATACCATCAGCTGTCCTGGCAGCTATCTAGGAAACCCTGTTGGGTCACTTCCGGTCCCATGCCCATTGAGCCCAGTGGGATGGAATCAAGCAGCTTCAGCACCCACACAAAACGAACATGGAGCTCCTCACTCAAGACGCTCAAAACTCCACAGCCAAAGACAAGTTCAGTGCCCAAGCCATTTCCCGCTGCCATGGAAACCAAGTGCTCTGGCAGCACATATGTCTGAAAGTGGATATGACACCTATGGAAGGGAGTGTGCTGGTGAATGGCAACTGTCCGAAGCAGAGGCACAGATCTTCAAGTGCCAAAACAACTCCACCTGCCTCATGAACTTCACATACCATCAGCTGTCCTCGCAGCTATCTAGGAAACCCTGTTGGGTCACTTCCGGTCCCATGCCCATTGAGCCCAGTGGGATGGAATCAAGCAGCTTGAGCACCCACACAAAACGAACATGGAGCTCCTCACTCAAGGCGCTCAAAACTCCACGGCCAAAGACAAGTTCAGTGCCGAAGCCATTTCCCGCTGCCATGGAAACCAAGTGCTCTGGCAGCACATATGTCTGAAAGTGGATATGACACCTAGGGAAGGGAGTGTGCTGGTGAATGGCAACTGCCCGAAGCAGCAGCACAGCTCTTCCAGTGCCAAAACAACCCCGCCTGCCTCATGAACTTCACATACCATCAGCTGTCCTGGCAGCCATCTAAGAAACCCTGTTGGGTCACTTCCGGTCCCATGCCCATTGAGCCCAGTGGGATGGAATCAAGCAGCTTCAGCACCCACACAAAACGAACATGGAGCTCCTCACTCAAGGCGCTCAAAACTCCACGGCCAAAGACAAATTCAATGCCCAAGCCATTTCCCGCTGCCATGGAAACCAAGTGCTCTGGCAGCACATATGTCTGAAAGTGGATATGACACCTAGGCAAAGGAGTGTGTTGGTGAATGGGAAATGTCCGAAGCAGCAGCACAGCTCTTCCAGTGCCAAAACAACTCCACCTGCCTCATGAACTTCACATACCATCAGCTGTCCTTGCAGCTATCTAGGAAACCCTGTTGGGTCACTTCCGGTCCCATGCCCATTGAGCCCAGTGGGATGGAACCAAGCAGCTTCAGCACCCACACAAAACGAACATGGAGCTCCTCACTCAAGGCGCTCAATACTAGTGAGCGAAGGACAAGTTCAGTGCCCAAGCCATTTCCCGCTGCCATGGAAACCAAGTGCTCTGGCAGCACATATGTCTGAAAGTGGATATGACACCTAGGGAAGGGAGTGTGTTGGTGAATGGCAACTGCCCGAAGCAGCAGCACAGCTCTTCCACTGCCAAAACAACCCCGCCTGCCTCATGAACTTCACATACCATCAGCTGTCCTGGCAGCCATCTAGGAAACCCTGTTGGGTCACTTCCGGTCCCATGCCAATTGAGCCCAGTGGGATGGAATCAAGCAGCTTGAGCACCCACACAAAACGAACATGGAGCTCCTCACTCAAGGCGCTCAAAACTCCACGGCCAAAGACAAGTTCAGTGCCCAAGCCATTTCCCGCTGCCATGGAAACCAAGTGCTCTGGCAGCACATATGTCTGAAAGTGGATATGACACCTAGGCAAGGGAGTGTGTTGGTGAATGGGAAATGTACGAAGCAGCAGCACAGCTCTTCCAGTGCCAAAACAACTCCACCTGCCTCATGAACTTCACATACCATCAGCTGTCCTCGCAGCTATCTAGGAAACCCTGTTGGGTCACTTCCGGTCCCAAGCCCATTGAGCCCAGTGGGATGGAATCAAGCAGCTTCAGCACCCACACAAAACGAACATGGAGCTCCTCACTCAAGGCGCTCAAAACTTCACAGTCAAAGACAAGTTCAGTGCCCAAGCCATTTCCCGCTGCCATGGATACCAGGTGCTCTGGCAGCACATATGTCTGAAAGTGGATATGACACCTAGGGAAGGGAGTGTGTTGGTGAATGGCAACTGCCCGAAGCAGCAGCACAGCTCTTCCAGTGCCAAAACAACTCCACCTGCCTCATGAACTTCACATACCATCAGCTGTCTTGGCAGCTATCTAGGAAACCCTGTTGGGTCACTTCCGGTCCCATGCCAATTGAGTCCAGTGGGATGGAATCGAGCAGCTTCAGCACCCACACAAAACGAACATGGAGCTCCTCACTCAAGGCGCTCAAAACTCCACAGCCAAAGACAAGTTCACTGCCCAAGCCATTTCCCGCTGCCATGGAAACCAAGTGCTCTGGCAGCACATATGTCTGAAAGTGGATATGACACCTAGGGAAGGGAGTGTGCTGGTGAATGGCAACTGCCCGAAGCAGCAGCACAGCTCTTCCAGTGCCAAAACAACCCCGCCTACCTCATGAACTTCAGATACCATCAGCTGTCCTGGCAGCTATCTAGGAAACCCTGTTGGGTCACTTCCGGTCCCATGCCCATTGAGCCCAGTGGGATGGAATCAAGCAGCTTCAGCACCCACACAAAATGAACATGGAGCTCCTCACTCAAGGCGCTCAAAACTCCACGGCCAAAGACAAGTTCAGTGCCCAAGCCATTTCCCTCTGCCATGGAAACCACGTGCGCTGGCAGCACATATGTCTGAAAGTGGATATGACACCTAGGGAAGGGAGTGTGTTGGTGAATGGCAACTGTCCGAGCAGCAACACAGTTCTTCCAGTGCCAAAACAACTCCACCTGCCTCATGAACTTCACATACCATCAGCTGTCCTGGCAGCTGTCTAGGAAACCCTGTTGGCTCACTTCCGGTCCCATGCCCATTGAGCCCAGGGGGATGGAATCAAGCAGCTTGAGCACCCACACAAAACGAACATGGAGCTCCTCACTCAAGGCGCTCAAAACTCCACGGCCAAAGACAAGTTCAGTGCCCAAGCCATTTCCCGCTGCCATGGAAACCAAGTGCTCTGGCAGCACATATGTCTGAAAGTGGATATGACACCTAGGGAAGGGAGTGTGCTGGTGAATGATAACTGTCCGAAGCAGCGGCACAGCTCTTCCACTGCCAAAACAACTCCACCTACCTCATGAACTTCACATACCATCAGCTGTCCTGGCAGCTATCTAGGAAACCCTGTTGGGTCACTTCCGGTCCCATGCCCATTGAGCCCAGTGGGATGGAATCAAGCAACTTGAGCACCCACACAAAACGAACATGGAGCTCCTCACTCAAGGCGCTCAAAACTCCACGGCCAAAGACAAGTTCAGTGCCCAAGCCATTTCCCGCTGCAATGGAAACCAAGTGCTCTGGCAGCACATATGTCTTAAAGTGGATATGACACCTAGGGAAGGGAGTGTGCTCGTGAATGGCAACTGCCCGAAGCAGCAGCACAGCTCTTCCACTACCAAAACAACTCACCTGCCTCATGAACTTCACATACCATCAGCTGTCCTGGCAGCAATCTAGGAAACCCTGTTGGGTCACTTCCGGTCCCATGACCTTTGAGCCCAGTGGGATGGAATCAAGCAGCTTGAGCACCCACACAAAACGAACATGGAGCTCCTCACTCAAGGCGCACAAAACTCCACAGCCAAAGACAAGTTCAGTGCCCAAGCCATTTCCCGCTGCCATGGAAACCACGTGCTCTGGCAGCACATATGTCTGAAAGTGGATATGACACCTAGGGAAGGGAGTGTGCTGGTGAATGGCAACTGCCCGAAACAGCAGCACAGCTCTTCCACTGCCAAAACAACCCCGCCTACCTCATGAACTTCACATACCATCAGCTGTCCTGGCAGCTATCTAGGAAACCCTGTTGGGTCACTTCCGGTCCCATGCCCATTGAGCCCAGTGGGATGGAATCAAGCAGCTTCAGCACCCACACAAAATGAACATGGAGCTCCTCACTCAAGGCGCTCAAAACTCCACGGCCAAAGACAAGTTCAGTGCCCAAGCCATTTCCCTCTGCCATGGAAACCACGTGCGCTGGCAGCACATATGTCTGAAAGTGGATATGACACCTAGGGAAGGGAGTGTGTTGGTGAATGGCAACTGTCCGAGCAGCAACACAGCTCTTCACTGCCAAAACAACTCCACCTGCCTCATGAACTTCACATACCATCAGCTGTCCTGGCAGCTATCTAGGAAACCCTGTTGGGTCACTTCCGGTCCCATGCCCATTGAGCCCCATGGGATGCAATCAAGCAGCTTGAGCACCCACACAAAACGAACATGGAGCTCCTCACTCCAGGCGCTCAAAACTCCACGGCCAAAGACAAGTTCAGTGCCCAAGCTATTTCCCGCTGCCATGGAAACCAAGCACTCTGGCAGCACATATGTCTGAAAGTGGATATGACACCTAGGGAACGGAGTGTGCTGGTGAATGGCAACTGCCCGAAGCAACAGCACAGCTCTTCCACTGCCAAAACAACTCCACCTGCCTCATGAACTTCGCATACCATCAGCTGTCCTGGCAGCTATCTAGGAAACCCTGTTGGGTCACTTCTGGTCCCATGCCCATTGAGCCCAGTGGGATGGAATCAAGCAGCTTGAGCACCCACACAAAACGAACATGGAGCTCCTCACTCAAGGCGCTCAAAACTAGTTGGCGAAAGACAAGTTCAGTGCCCAAGCCATTTCCCGCTGCCATGGAAACCAAGTGCTCTGGCAGCACATATGTCTGATAGTGGATATGACACCTAGGCAAGGGAGTGTGCTGGTGAATGGCAACTGCCCGAAGCAGCAGCACAGCTCTTCCAGTGCCAAAACAACTGCACCTGCCTCATGAACTTCACATACCATCAGCTGTCCTGGCAGCTATCTAGGAAACCCTGTTGGGTCACTTCCGGTCCCATGCCCATTGAGCCCAGTGGGATGGAATCAAGCAGCTTCAGCACCCACACAAAACGAACATGGAGCTCCTCACTCAAGGCGCTCAAAACTCCACAGCCAAAGACAAGTTCAGTGCCCAAGCCATTTCCCGCTGCTATGGAAACCAAGTGCTCTGGCAGCACATATGTCTGAAAGTGGATATGACACCTAGGCAAGGGAGTGTGCTCGTGAATGGGTACTGTCCGAAAAAGCAGCACAGCTCTTCCAGTGCCAAAACAACTCCACCTGCCTCATGAACTTCACATACCATCAGCTGTCCTGGCAGCTATCTAGGAAACCCTGTTGGGTCACTTCCGGTCCCATGCCCATTGAGCCCAGTGGGATGGAATCAAGCAGCTTCAGCACCCACACAAAACGAACATGGAGCTCCTCACTCAAGGCGCTCAAAACTCCACAGCCAAAGACAAGTTCAGTGCCCAAGCCATTTCCCGCTGCCATGGAAACCAAGTGCTCTGGCAGCACATATGTCTGAAAGTGGATATGACACCTAGGGAACGGAGTGTGCTGGTGAATGGCAACTGCCAGAAGCAGCAGCACAGCTCTTCCAGTGCCAAAACAAGTCAACCTGCCTCATGAACTTCACATACCATCAGCTGTCCTGGCAGCTATCTAGGAAAATCTGTTGGGTCACTTCCGGTCCCATGCCCATTGAGCCCAGTGGGATGGAATCAAGCAGCTTCAGCACCCACACAAAACGAACATGGAGCTCCTCACTCAAGGCGCTCAAAACTCCATGGCCAAAGACAAGTTCAGTGCCCATGCCATTTCCCGCTGCCATGGAAACCAAGTGCTCTGGCAGCACATATGTCTGAAAGTGGATATGACACCTAGGGAAGGGAGTGTGTTGGTGAATGGCAACTGCCCGAAACAGCGTAACAGCTCTTCCAGTGCCAAAATAACTCCACCTGCCTCATGAACTTCACATACCATCAGCTGTCCTGGCAGCTATCTAGGAAACCCTGTTGGGTCACTTCCGGTCCCATGCCCATTGAGCCCAGTGGGATGGAATCAAGCAGCTTCAGCACCCACACAAAACGAACATGGAGCTCCTCACTCAAGGCGCTCAAAACTCCACAGCCAAAGACAAGTTCAGTGCCCAAGCCATTTCCCGCTGCTATGGAAACCAAGTGCTCTGGCAGCACATATGTCTGAAAGTGGATATGACACCTAGGGAAGGGAGTGTGTTGGTGAATGGCAACTGCCTGAAGCAGCAGCACAGCTCTTCCAGTGCCAAAACAACTCCACCTGCCTCATGAACTTCACATGCCATCAGCTGTCCTGGCAGCTATCTAGGAAACCCTGTTGGGTCACTTCCGGTCCCATGCCCATTGAGCCCAGGGGGATGGAATCAAGCAGCTTCAGCACCCACACAAAACGAACATGGAGCTCCTCACTCAAGGCGCTCAAAACTAGTTGGCGAAAGACAAGTTCAGTGCCCAAGCCATTTCCCGCTGCCATGGAAACCAAGTGCTCTGGCAGCACATATGTCTGAAAGTGGATATGACACCTAGGGAAGGGAGTGTGTTGGTGAATGGCAACTGCCCGAAACAGCACAGCTCTTCCACTGACAAAACAACTCCACCTGCCTCATGAACTTCACATACCATCAGCTGTCCTGGCAGCTATCTAGGAAACCCTGTTGGGTCACTTCCGGTCCCATGCCCATTGAGCCCAGGGGGATGGAACCAAGCAGCTTCAGCACCCACACAAAACGAACATGGAGCTCCTCACTCGAGGCGCTCAAAACTCCACAGCCAAAGACAAGTTCAGTGCCCAAGCCATTTCCCGCTGCTATGGAAACCAAGTGCTCTGGCAGCACATATGTCTGAAAGTGGATATGACACCTAGGGAAGGGAGTGTGCTCGTGAATGGGTACTGTCCGAAGCAGCAGCACAGCTCTTCCACTGCCAAAACAACTCCACCTGCCTCATGAACTTCACATACCATCAGCTGTCCTGGCAGCTATCTAGGAAACCCTGTTGGGTCACTTCCGGTCCCATGCCCATTGAGCCCAGTGGGATGGAATCAAGCAGCTTCAGCACCCACACAAAACGAACATGGAGCTCCTCACTCAAGGCGCTCAAAACTCCACCGCCAAAGACAAGTTCAGTGCCCAAGCCATTTCCCTCTGCCATGGAAACCAAGTGCTCTGGCAGCACATATGTCTGAAAGTGGATATGACACCTAGGGAAGGGAGTGTGTTGGTGAATGGCAACTGCCCGAAGCAGCAGCACAGCTCTTCCAGTGCCAAAACAACTCAACCTGCCTCATGAACTTCACATACCATCAGCTGTCCTGGCAGCTATCTAGGAAAACCTGTTGGGTCACTTCTGGTCCCATGCCCATTGAGCCCAGTGGGATGGAATCAAGCAGCTTGAACACCCACACAAAACGAACATGGAGCTCCTCACTCAAGGCGTTCAAAACTCCACAGCCAAAGACAAGTTCAGTGCCCATGCCATTTCCCGCTGCCATGGAAACCAGGTGCTCTGGCAGCACATATGTCTGAAAGTGGATATGACACCTATGGAAGGGAGTGTGCTGGTGAATGGCAACTGCCCGAAGCAGCAGCACAGCTCTTCCACTGCCAAAACAACTCCACCTGCCTCATGAACTTCACATACCATCAGCTGTTTTGGCAGCTATCTAGGAAACCCTGTTGGGTCACTTCCGGTCCCATGCCCATTGAGCCCAGTGGGATGCAATCAAGCAGCTTGAGCACCCACACAAAACGAACATGGATCTCCTCACTCAAGGCGCTCAAAACTCCACAGCCAAAGACAAGTTCAGTGCCCAAGCCATTTCCCTCTGCCATGGAAACCAAGTGCTCTGGCAGCACATATGTCTGAAAGTGGATATGACACCTAGGGAAGGGAGTGTGGTGATGAATGGCAACTGCCCGAAGCAGCAGCACAGCTCTTCCAGTGCCAAAACAACTCCACCTGCCTCATGAACTTCACATACCATCAGCTGTCCTGGCAGCTATCTAGGAAACCCTGTTGGGTCACATCCGGTCCCATGCCCATTGAGCCCAGTGGGATGGAATCAAGCAGCTTGAGCACCCACACAAAACGAACATGGAGCTCCTCACTCAAGGCGCTCAAAACTCCACAGCCAAAGACAAGTTCAGTGCCCATGCCATTTCCCGCTGCCATGGAAACCAGGTGCTCTGGCAGCACATATGTCTGAAAGTGGATATGACACCTAGGCAAGGGAGTGTGGTGGTGAATGGGAACTTTCCGAAAGAGCAGCACAGCTCTTCCAGTGCCAACATAATTCTGCCTGCCTCATGAACTTCACATACCATCAGCTGTCCTGGCAGCTATCTAGGAAACCCTGTAGGGTCACTTCTGGTCCCATGCCCATTGATCCCCATGGGATGGAATCAAGCAGCTTCAGCACCCACACAAAACGAACATGGAGCTCCTCACTCGAGGCGCTCAAAACTCCACGGCCAAAGACAAGGTCAGTGCCCAAGCCATTTCCCGCTGCCATGGAAACCAAGTGCTCTGGCAGCACATATGTCTGAAAGTGGATATGACACCTAGGGAAGGGAGTGTGCTGGTGAATGGCAACTGCCCGAAGCAGCAGCACAGCTCTTCCAGTGCCAAAACAACTCCACCTGCCTCATGAACTTCACATACCATCAGCTGTCCTGGCAGCTATCTAGGAAACCCTGTTGGGTCACTTCTGGTCCCATGCCCATTGAGCCCCATGGGATGGAATCAAGCAGCTTCAGCACCCACACAAAACGAACATGGAGCTCCTCACTCAAGGCGCTCAAAACTTCACAGCCAAAGACAAGTTCAGTGCCCAAGCCATTTCCCGCTGCCATGGAAACCAAGTGCTCTGGCAGCACATATGTCTGAAAGTGGATATGACACCTAGGGAAGGGAGTGTGCTGGTGAATGGCAACTGCCTGAAGCAGCAGCACAGCTCTTCCACTGCCAAAACAACCCCGCCTGCCTCATGAACTTCACATACCATCAGCTGTCCTGGCAGCTATCTAGGAAACCCTGTTGGGTCACTTCCGGTCCCATGCCCATTGAGCCCAGTGGGATGGAATCAAGCAGCTTCAGCACCCACACAAAACGAACATGGAGCTCCTCACTCAAGGCGCTCAAAACTCCACGGCCAAAGACAAGTTCAGTGCCCAAGCCATTTCCCGCTGCCATGGAAACCAAGTGCTCTGGCAGCACATATGTCTGAAAGTGGATATGACACCTAGGGAAGGGAGTGTGCTGGTGAATGGTAACTGTCTGAATCAGCGGCACAGCTCTTCCACTGCCAAAACAACTCCACCTGCCTCATGAACTTCACATACCATCAGCTGTCCTGGCAGCTATCTAGGAAACCCTGTTGGCTCACTTCCGGTCCCATGCCCATTGAGCCCAGTGGGATGGAATCAAGCAACTTGAGCACCCACACAAAACGAACATGGAGCTCCTCACTCAAGGCGCTCAAAACTCCACGGCCAAAGACAAGTTCAGTGCCCAAGCCATTTCCCGCTGCCATGGAAACCAAGTGCTCTGGCAGCACATATGTCTGAAAGTGGATATGACACCTATGGAAGGGAGTGTGCTGGTGAATGGCAACTGCCTGAAGCAGCAGCACAGCTCTTCCACTGCCAAAACAACCACGCCTGCCTCATGAACTTCACATACCATCAGCTGTCCTGGCAGCTATCTAGGAAACCCTGTTGGGTCACTTCCGGTCCCATGCCCATTGAGCCCAGTGGGATGGAATCAAGCAGCTTGAGCACCCACACAAAACGAACATGGAGCTCCTCACTCAAGCCGCACAAAACTCCACAGCCAAAGACAAGTTCAGTGCCCAAGCCATTTCCCGCTGCCATGGAAACCACGTGCTCTGGCAGCACATATGTCTGAAAGTGGATATGACACCTAGGGAAGGGAGTGTGTTGGTGAATGGCAACTGCCCGAAGCAGCGGCACAGCTCTTCAAGTGCCAAAACAACTCCAACTGCCTCATGAACTTCACATACCATCAGCTGTCCTGGCAGCTATCTAGGAAACCCTGTTGGCTCACTTCCGGTCCCATGCCCATTGAGCCCAGTGGGATGGAATCAAGCAGCTTCAGCACCCACACAAAACGAACATGGAGCTCCTCACTCAAGACGCTCAAAACTCCACAGCCAAAGACAAGTTCAGTGCCCAAGCCATTTCCCGCTGCCATGGAAACCAAGTGCTCTGGCAGCACATATGTCTGAAAGTGGATATGACACCTAGGGAAGGGAGTGTGCTGGTGAATGGCAACTGCCTGAAGCAGCAGCACAGCTCTTCCACTGCCAAAACAACCACGCCTGCCTCATGAACTTCACATACCATCAGCTGTCCTGGCAGCTATCTAGGAAACCCTGTTGGGTCACTTCCGGTCCCATGCCCATTGAGCCCAGTGGGATGGAATCAAGCAGCTTCAGCACCCACACAAAACGAACATGGAGCTCCTCACTCAAGGCGCTCAAAACTTCACGGCCAAAGACAAGTTCAGTGCCCAAGCCATTTCCCGCTGCCATGGAAACCAAGTGCTCTGGCAGCACATATGTCTGAAAGTGGATATGACACCTAGGGAAGGGAGTGTGCTGGTGAATGGCAACTGCCCGAAGCTGCAGCACAGCTCTTCCACTGCCAAAACAACTCCACCTGCCTCATGAACTTCACATACCATCAGCTGTCCTGGCAGCTATCTAGGAAACCCTGTTGGGTCACTTCCGGTCCCATGCCCATTGAGCCCAGTGGGATGGAATCAAGCAGCTTGAGCACCCACACAAAACGAACATGGAGCTCCTCACTCAAGCCGCACAAAACTCCACGGCCAAAGACAAGTTCAGTGCCCAAGCCATTTCCCGCTGCCATGGAAACCACGTGCTCTGGCAGCACATATGTCTGAAAGTGGATATGACACCTAGGGAAGGGAGTGTGTTGGTGAATGGCAACTGCCCGAAGCAGCAACACAGTTCTTCCACTGCCAAAACAACTCCACCTGCCTCATGAACTTCACATACCATCAGCTGTCCTGGCAGCTATCTAGGAAACCCTGTTGGGTCACTTCCGGTCCCATGCCCATTGAGCCCAGTGGGATGGAATCAAGCAGCTTGAGCACCCACACAAAACGAACATGGAGCTCCTCACTCAAGACGCTCAAAACTCCACAGCCAAAGACAAGTTCAGTGCCCAAGCCATTTCCCGCTGCCATGGAAACCAAGTGCTCTGGCAGCACATATGTCTGAAAGTGGATATGACACCTAGGGAAGGGAGTGTGCTGGTGAATGGCAACTGTCCGAAGCAGCGGCACAGCTCTTCCACTGCCAAAACAACTCCAACTGCCTCATGAACTTCACATACCATCAGCTGTCCTGGCAGCTATCTAGGAAACCCTGTTGGCTCACTTCCGGTCCCATGCCCATTGAGCCCAGTGGGATGGAATCAAGCAGCTTCAGCACCCACACAAAACGAACATGGAGCTCCTCACTCAAGACGCTCAAAACTCCACGGCCAAAGACAAGTTCAGTGCCCAAGCCATTCCCCTGCTGCCATGGAAACCAAGTGCTCTGGCAGCACATATGTCTGAAAGTGGATATGACACCTAGGGAAGGGAGTGTGCTGGTGAATGGCAACTGCCTGAAGCAGCAGCACAGCTCTTCCACTGCCAAAACAACCCCGCCTGCCTCATGAACTTCACATACCATCAGCTGTCCTGGCAGCCATCTAGGAAACCCTGTTGGGTCACTTCCGGTCCCATGCCCATTGAGCCCAGTGGGATGGAATCAAGCAGCTTGAGCACCCACACAAAACGAACATGGAGCTCCTCACTCAAGGCGCTCAAAACTTCACAGCCAAAGACAAGTTCAGTGCCCAAGCCATTTCCCGCTGCCATGGAAACCAAGTGCTCTGGCAGCACATATGTCTGAAAGTGGATATGACACCTAGGGAAGGGAGTGTGCTGGTGAATGGCAACTGCCCGAAGCTGCAGCACAGCTCTTCCACTGCCAAAACAACTCCACCTGCCTCATGAACTTCACATACCATCAGCTGTCCTGGCAGCTATCTAGGAAACCCTGTTGGGTCACTTCCGGTCCCATGCCCATTGAGCCCAGTAGGATGGAATCAAGCAGCTTGAGCACCCACACAAAACGAACATGGAGCTCCTCACTCAAGCCGCACAAAACTCCACAGCCAAAGACAAGTTCAGTGCCCAAGCCATTTCCCGCTGCCATGGAAACCACGTGCTCTGGCAGCACATATGTCTGAAAGTGGATATGACACCTAGGGAAAGGAGTGTGTTGGTGAATGGCAACTGCCCGAAGCAGCAACACAGTTCTTCCACTGCCAAAACAACTCCACCTGCCTCATGAACTTCACATACCATCAGCTGTCCTGGCAGCTATCTAGGAAACCCTGTTGGGTCACTTCCGGTCCCATGCCCATTGAGCCCAGTGGGATGGAATCAAGCAGCTTGAGCACCCACACAAAACGAACATGGAGCTCCTCACTCAAGACGCTCAAAACTCCACAGCCAAAGACAAGTTCAGTGCCCAAGCCATTTCCCGCTGCCATGGAAACCAAGTGCTCTGGCAGCACATATGTCTGAAAGTGGATATGACACCTAGGGAAGGGAGTGTGCTGGTGAATGGCAACTGTCCGAAGCAGAGGCACAGCTCTTCAAGTGCCAAAACAACTCCACCTGCCTCATGAACTTCACATACCATCAGCTGTCCTCGCAGCTATCTAGGAAACCCTGTTGGGTCACTTCCGGTCCCATGCCCATTGAGCCCAGTGGGATGGAATCAAGCAGCTTGAGCACCCACACAAAACGAACATGGAGCTCCTCACTCAAGGCGCTCAAAACTCCACGGCCAAAGACAAGTTCAGTGCCCAAGCCATTTCCCGCTGCCATGGAAACCAAGTGCTCTGGCAGCACATATGTCTGAAAGTGGATATGACACCTAGGGAAGGGAGTGTGTTGGTGAATGGCAACTGCCCGAAGCAGCAGCACAGCTCTTCAAGTGCCAAAACAACCCCGCCTGCCTCATGAACTTCACATACCATCAGCTGTCCTGGCAGCCATCTAAGAAACCCTGTTGGGTCACTTCCGGTCCCATGCCCATTGAGCCCAGTGGGATGGAATCAAGCAGCTTCAGCACCCACACAAATCGAACATGGAGCTCCTCACTCAAGGCGCTCAAAACTCCACGGCCAAAGACAAATTCAATGCCCAAGCCATTTCCCGCTGCCATGGAAACCAAGTGCTCTGGCAGCACATATGTCTGAAAGTGGATATGACACCTAGGCAAAGGAGTGTGTTGGTGAATGGGAAATGTCCGAAGCAGCAGCACAGCTCTTCCAGTGCCAAAACAACTCCACCTGCCTCATGAACTTCACATACCATCAGCTGTCCTGGCAGCTATCTAGGAAACCCTGTTGGGTCACTTCCGGTCCCATGCCCATTGAGCCCAGTGGGATGGAACCAAGCAGCTTCAGCACCCACACAAAACGAACATGGAGCTCCTCACTCAAGGCGCTCAATACTAGTGAGCGAAGGACAAGTTCAGTGCCCAAGCCATTTCCCGCTGCCATGGAAACCAAGTGCTCTGGCAGCACATATGTCTGAAAGTGGATATGACACCTAGGGAAGGGAGTGTGCTGGTCAATGGCAACTGTCCGAAGCAGCGGCACAGCACTTCCACAGCCAAAACAACTCCACCTGCCTCATGAACTTCACATACCATCAGCTGTCCTGGCAGCTATCTAGGAAACCCTGTTGGGTCACTTCCGGTCCCATGCCCATTGAGCCCAGTGGGATGGAATCAAGCAGCTTCAGCACCCACACAAAATGAACATGGAGCTCCTCACTCCAGGCGCTCAAAACTCCACGGCCAAAGACAAGTTCAGTGCCCAAGCCATTTCCCGCTGCTATGGAAACCAAGTGCTCTGGCAGCACATATGTCTGAAAGTGGATATGACACCTAGGGAAGGGAGTGTGCTGGTGAATGGCAACTGTCCGAAGCAGAGGCACAGCTCTTCAAGTGCCAAAACAACTCCACCTGCCTCATGAACTTCACATACCATCAGCTGTCCTCGCAGCTATCTAGGAAACCCTGTTGGGTCACTTCCGGTCCCATGCCCATTGAGCCCAGTGGGATGGAATCAAGCAGCTTGAGCACCCACACAAAACGAACATGGAGCTCCTCACTCAAGGCGCTCAAAACTCCACGGCCAAAGACAAGTTCAGTGCCCAAGCCATTTCCCGCTGCCATGGAAACCAAGTGCTCTGGCAGCACATATGTCTGAAAGTGGATATGACACCTAGGGAAGGGAGTGTGTTGGTGAATGGCAACTGCCCGAAGCAGCAGCACAGCTCTTCCACTGCCAAAACAACCCCGCCTGCCTCATGAACTTCACATACCATCAGCTGTCCTGGCAGCCATCTAAGAAACCCTGTTGGGTCACTTCCGGTCCCATGCCCATTGAGCCCAGTGGGATGGAATCAAGCAGCTTCAGCACCCACACAAAACGAACATGGAGCTCCTCACTCAAGGCGCTCAAAACTCCACGGCCAAAGACAAGTTCAGTGCCCAAGCCATTTCCCGCTGCCATGGAAACCAAGTGCTCTGGCAGCACATATGTCTGAAAGTGGATATGACACCTAGGCAAAGGAGTGTGCTGGTGAATGGGAAATGTCCGAAGCAGCAGCACAGCTCTTCCAGTGCCAAAACAACTCCACCTGCCTCATGAACTTCACATACCATCAGCTGTCCTGGCAGCTATCTAGGAAACCCTGTTGGGTCACTTCCGGTCCCATGCCCATTGAGCCCAGTGGGATGGAACCAAGCAGCTTCAGCACCCACACAAAACGAACATGGAGCTCCTCACTCAAGGCGCTCAATACTAGTGAGCGAAGGACAAGTTCAGTGCCCAAGCCATTTCCCGCTGCCATGGAAACCAAGTGCTCTGGCAGCACATATGTCTGAAAGTGGATATGACACCTAGGGAAGGGAGTGTGCTGGTCAATGGCAACTGTCCGAAGCAGCGGCACAGCACTTCCACAGCCAAAACAACTCCACCTGCCTCATGAACTTCACATACCATCAGTTGTCCTGGCAGCTATCTAGGAAACCCTGTTGGGTCACTTCCGGTCCCATGCCCATTGAGCCCAGTGGGATGGAATCAAGCAGCTTCAGCACCCACACAAAATGAACATGGAGCTCCTCACTCCAGGCGCTCAAAACTCCACGGCCAAAGACAAGTTCAGTGCCCAAGCCATTTCCCGCTGCTATGGAAACCAAGTGCTCTGGCAGCACATATGTCTGAAAGTGGATATGACACCTAGGGAAGGGAGTGTGCTGGTAAATGGCAACTGCCCGAAGCAGCAGCACAGCTCTTCCAGTGCCAAAACAACTCCACCTGCCTCATGAACTTCACATACCATCAGCTGTCCTGGCAGCTATCTAGGAAACCCTGTTGGGTCACTTCCGGTCCCATGCCCATTGAGCCCAGTGGGATGGAATCAAGCAGCTTGAGCACCCACACAAAACGAACATGGAGCTCCTCACTCAAGGCGCTCAAAACTCCACGGCCAAAGACAAGTTCAGTGCCCAAGCCATTTCCCGCTGCCATGGAAACCAAGTGCTCTGGCAGCACATATGTCTGAAAGTGGATATGACACCTAGGGAAGGGAGTGTGCTGGTGAATGGCAACTGCCCGAAGCAGCAGCACAGCTCTTCCACTGCCAAAACAACCCCGCCTGCCTCATGAACTTCACATACCATCAGCTGTCCTGGGAGCTATCTAGGAAACCCTGTTGGGTCACTTCCGGTCCCATGCCCATTGAGCCCAGTGGGATGGAATCAAGCAGCTTCAGCACCCACACAAAACGAACATGGAGCTCCTCACTCAAGGCGCTCAAAACTCCACGGCCAAAGACAAGTTCAGTGCCCAAGCCATTTCCCGCTGCCATGGAAACCAAGTGCTCTGGCAGCACATATGTCTTAAAGTGGATATGACACCTAGGGAAGGGAGTGTGCTGGTGAATGGCAACTGCCCGAAGCTGCAGCACAGCTCTTCCACTGCCCAAACAACTCACCTGCCTCATGAACTTCACATACCATCAGCTGTCCTGGCAGCTATCTAGGAAACCCTGTTGGGTCACTTCCGGTCCCATGCCCATTGAGCCCAGTGGGATGGAATCGAGCAGCTTCAGCACCCACACAAAACGAACATGGAGCTCCTCACTCAAGACGCTCAAAACTCCACAGCCAAAGACAAGTTCAGTGCCCAAGCCATTTCCCGCTGCCATGGAAACCAAGTGCTCTGGCAGCACATATGTCTGAAAGTGGATATGACACCTAGGGAAGGGAGTGTGCTGGTGAATGGCAACTGTCCGAAGCAGCGGCACAGCTCTTCCACTGCCAAAACAACTCCACCTGCCTCATGAACTTCACATACCATCAGCTGTCCTGGCAGCTATCTAGGAAACCCTGTTGGGTCACTTCCGGTCCCATGCCCATTGAGCCCAGTGGGATGGAATCAAGCAGCTTCAGCACCCACACAAAACGAACATGGAGCTCCTCACTCAAGGCGCTCAAAACTCCACGGCCAAAGACAAGTTCAGTGCCCAAGCCATTTCCCGCTGCCATGGAAACCAAGTGCTCTGGCAGCACATATGTCTGAAAGTGGATATGACACCTAGGGAAGGGAGTGTGTTGGTGAATGGCAACTGCCCGAAGTAGCAGCACAGCTCTTCCACTGCCAAAACAACCCCGCCTGCCTCATGAACTTCACATACCATCAGCTGTCCTGGCAGCCATCTAGGAAACCCTGTTGGGTCACTTCCGGTCCCATGCCCATTGAGCCCAGTGGGATGGAATCAAGCAGCTTGAGCACCCACACAAAACGAACATGGAGCTCCTCACTCAAGGCGCTCAAAACTCCACGGCCAAAGACAAGTTCAGTGCCCAAGCCATTTCCCGCTGCCATGGAAACCAAGTGCTCTGGCAGCACATATGTCTGAAAGTGGATATGACACCTAGGCAAGGGAGTGTGTTGGTGAATGGCAACTGCCCGAAGCAGCAGCACAGCTCTTCCACTGCCAAAACAACTCCACCTGCCTCATGAACTTCACATACCATCAGCTGTCCTCGCAGCTATCTAGGAAACCCTGTTGGGTCACTTCCGGTCCCATGCCCATTGAGCCCAGTGGGATGGAATCAAGCAGCTTCAGCACCCACACAAAACGAACATGGAGCTCCTCACTCAAGGCGCTCAAAACTTCACGGCCAAAGACAAGTTCAGTGCCCAAGCCATTTCCCGCTGCCATGGATACCAAGTGCTCTGGCAGCACATATGTCTGAAAGTGGATATGACACCTAGGGAAGGGAGTGTGCTGGTGAATGGCAACTGCCCGAAGCAGCAGCACAGCTCTTCCACTGCCCAAACAACTCCACCTGCCTCATGAACTTCACATACCATCAGCTGTCTTGGCAGCTATCTAGGAAACCCTGTTGGGTCACTTCCGGTCCCATGCCCATTGAGTCCAGTGGGATGGAATCGAGCAGCTTCAGCACCCACACAAAACGAACATGGAGCTCCTCACTCAAGGCGCTCAAAACTCCACAGCCAAAGACAAGTTCAGTGCCCAAGCCATTTCCCGCTGCCATGGAAACCAAGTGCTCTGGCAGCACATATGTCTGAAAGTGGATATGACACCTAGGGAAGGGAGTGTGCTGGTGAATGGCAACTGTCCGAAGCAGCGGCACAGCTCTTCAAGTGCCAAAACAACTCCACCTGCCTCATGAACTTCACATACCATCAGCTGTCCTGGCAGCTATCTAGGAAACCCTGTTGGGTCACTTCCGGTCCCATGCCCATTGAGCCCAGTGTGATGGAATCAAGCAGCTTCAGCACCCACACAAAACGAACATGGAGCTCCTCACTCAAGGCGCTCAAAACTCCACGGCCAAAGACAAGTTCAGTGCCCAAGCCATTTCCCGCTGCCATGGAAACCAAGTGCTCTGGCAGCACATATGTCTGAAAGTGGATATGACACCTAGGGAAGGGAGTGTGCTGGTGAATGGCAACTGCCCGAAGCAGCGGCACAGCTCTTCCACTGCCAAAACAACTCCACCTGCCTCATGAACTTCACATACTATCAGTTTTCCTGGCATATATCTATGGAACCCTGTTGGGTCACTTCCGGTCCCATGCCTTTGAGCCCAGTGGGATGGAAACAAGCAGCTTGAGCACCCACACAAAACGAACATGGAGCTCCTCACTCAAGGCGCTCAAAACTCCACGGCCAAAGACAAGTTCAGTGCCCAAGCCATTTCCCGCTGCCATGGAAACCAAGTGCTCTGGCAGCACATATGTCTGAAAGTGGATATGACACCTAGGCAAGGGAGTGTGCTGGTGAATGGCAACTGTCCGAAGCAGCAGCACAGCTCTTCCACTGCCAAAACAATCCCGCCTGCCTCATGAACTTCACATACCATCAGCTGTCCTGGCAGCTATCTAGGAAACCCTGTTGGGTCACTTCCGGTCCCATGCCCATTGAGCCCAGTGGGATGGAATCAAGCAGCTTCAGCACCCACACAAAATGAACATGGAGCTCCTCATTCAAGGCGCTCAAAACTCCACGGCCAAAGACAAGTTCAGTGCCCAAGCCATTTCCCGCTGCCATGGAAACCAAGTGCTCTGGCAGCACATATGTCTGAAAGTGGATATGACACCTAGGGAAGTGAGTGTGCTGGTGAATGGCAACTGCCCGAAGCAGCAGCACAGCTCTTCCACTGCCAAAACAACCCCGCCTACCTCATGAACTTCACATACCATCAGCTGTCCTGGCAGCTATCTAGGAAACCCTGTTGGGTCACTTCCGGTCCCATGCCCATTGAGCCCAGTGGGATGGAATCAAGCAGCTTCAGCACCCACACAAAATGAACATGGAGCTCCTCACTCAAGGCGCTCAAAACTCCACGGCCAAAGACAAGTTCAGTGCCCAAGCCATTTCCCTCTGCCATGGAAACCACGTGCGCTGGCAGCACATATGTCTGAAAGTGGATATGACACCTAGGGAAGGGAGTGTGTTGGTGAATGGCAACTGTCCGAGCAGCAACACAGTTCTTCCAGTGCCAAAACAACTCCACCTGCCTCATGAACTTCACATACCATCAGCTGTCCTGGCAGCAATCTAGGAAACCCTGTTGGGTCACTTCCGGTCCCATGCCCATTGAGCCCAGTGGGATGGAATCAAGCAGCTTGAGCACCCACACAAAACGAACATGGAGCTCCTCACTCAAGGCGCTCAAAACTCCACGGCCAAAGACAAGTTCAGTGCCCAAGCCATTTCCCGCTGCCATGGAAACCAAGTGCTCTGGCAGCACATATGTCTGAAAGTGGATATGACACCTAGGGAAGGGAGTGTGCTGGTGAATGGTAACTGTCCGAAGCAGCGGCACAGCTCTTCCACTGCCAAAACAACTCCACCTGCCTCATGAACTTCACATACCATCAGCTGTCCTGGCAGCTATCTAGGAAACCCTGTTGGGTCACTTCCGGTCCCATGCCCATTGAGCCCAGTGGGATGGAATCAAGCAGCTTCAGCACCCACACAAAACGAACATGGAGCTCCTCACTCAAGGCGCTCAAAACTCCACGGCCAAAGACAAGTTCAGTGCCCAAGCCATTTCCCGCTGCCATGGAAACCAAGTGCTCTGGCAGCACATATGTCTGAAAGTGGATATGACACCTATGGAAGGGAGTGTGCTGGTGAATGGCAACTGCCTGAAGCAGCAGCACAGCTCTTCCACTGCCAAAACAACCCCGCCTGCCTCATGAACTTCACATACCATCAGCTGTCCTGGCAGCTATCTAGGAAACCCTGTTGGGTCACTTCCGGTCCCATGCCCATTGAGCCCAGTGGGATGGAATCAAGCAGCTTCAGCACCCACACAAAATGAACATGGAGTTCCTCACTCAAGGCGCTCAAAACTTCACAGCCAAAGACAAGTTCAGTGCCGAAGCCATTTCCCGCTGCCATGGAAACCAAGTGCTCTGGCAGCACATATGTCTTAAAGTGGATATGACACCTAGGGAAGGGAGTGTGCTGGTGAATGGCAACTGCCCGAAGCTGCAGCACAGCTCTTCCACTGCCAAAACAACTCACCTGCCTCATGAACTTCACATACCATCAGCTGTCCTGGCAGCTATCTAGGAAACCCTGTTAGCTCACTTCCAGTCCCATGCCCATTGAGCCCAGTGGGATGGAATCAAGCAGCTTCAGCACCCACACAAAACGAACATGGAGCTCCTCACTCAAGGCGCACAAAACTCCACAGCCAAATACAAGTTCAGTGCCCAAGCCATTTACCGCTGCCATGGAAACCAAGTGCTCTGGCAGCACATATGTCTGAAAGTGGATATGACACCTAGGGAAGGGAGTGTGTTGGTGAATGGCAACTGCCCGAGGCAGCAACACAGTTCTTCCACTGCCAAAACAACTCCAACTGCCTCATGAACTTCACATACCATCAGCTGTCCTGGCAGCTATCTAGGAAACCCTGTTGGCTCACTTCCGGTCCCATGCCCATTGAGCCCAGTGGGATGGAATCAAGCAGCTTCAGCACCCACACAAAACGAACATGGAGCTCCTCACTCAAGGCGCACAAAACTCCACAGCCAAAGACAAGTTCAGTGCCCAAGCCATTTCCCGCTGCCATGGAAACCACGTGCTCTGGCAGCACATATGTCTGAAAGTGGATATGACACCTAGGGAAGGGAGTGTGCTGGTGAATGGCAACTGCCCGAAGCAGCAGCACAGCTCTTCCACTGCCAAAACAACCCCGCCTGCCTCATGAACTTCACATACCATCAGCTGTCCTGGCAGCTATCTAGGAAACCCTGTTGGGTCACTTCCGGTCCCATGCCCATTGAGCCCAGTGGGATGGAATCAAGCAGCTTCAGCACCCACACAAAACGAACATGGAGCTCCTCACTCAAGGCGCTCAAAACTTCACAGCCAAAGATAAGTTCAGTGCCCAAGCCATTTCCCGCCGACATGGAAACCAAGTGTTCTGGCAAGCACATATGTCTGAAAGTGGATATGACACCTAGGCAAGGGAGTGTGCTGGTGAATGGCAACTGCCCGAAGCAGCAGCACAGCTCTTCCAGTGCCAAAACAACTCCACCTGCCTCATGAACTTCACATACCATCAGCTGTCCTGGCAGCTATCTAGGAAACCCTGTTGGGTCACTTCCGGTCCCATGACCTTTGAGCCCAGTGGGATGGAATCAAGCAGCTTCAGCACCCACACAAAACGAACATGGAGCTCCTCACTCAAGGCGCACAAATCTCCACGGCCAAAAACAAGTTCAGTGCCCAAGCCATTTCCCGCTGCCATGGAAACCACGTGCTCTGGCAGTACATATATCTGAAAGTGGATATGACACCTAGGGAAGGGAGTGTGTTGGTGAATGGCAACTGTCCGAAGCAGCGGCACAGCTCTTCCACTGCCAAAACAACTCCACCTGCCTCATGAACTTCACATACCATCAGCTGTCCTGGCAGCTATCTAGGAAACCCTGTTGGGTCACTTCCGGTCCCATGCCCATTGAGCCCAGGGGGATGGAATCAAGCAGCTTCAGCACCCACACAAAACGAAAATGGAGCTCCTCACTCAAGGCGCTCAAAACTCCACGGCCAAAGACAAGTTCCGTGCCCAAGCCATTTCCCGCTGCCATGGAAACCAAGTGCTCTGGCAGCACATATGTCTGAAAGTGGATATGACACCTAGGCAAGGGAGTGTGCTGGTGAATGGCAACTGCCTGAAGCAGCAGCACAGTTCTTCCACTGCCAAAACAACTCCACCTGCCTCATGAACTTCACATACCATCAGCTGTCCTGGCAGCTATCTAGGAAACCCTGTTGGGTCACTTCCGGTCCCATGCCCATTGAGCCCAGGGGGATGGAATCAAGCAGCTTCAGCACCCACACAAAACGAACATGGAGCTCCTCACTCAAGGCGCTCAAAACACCACAGCCAAAGACAAGTTCAGTGCCCAAGCCATTTCCCGCTGCCATGGAAACCAAGTGCTCTGGCAGCACATATGTCTGAAAGTGGATATGACACCTAGGGAAGGGAGTGTGTTGGTGAATGGCAACTGCCCGAAGCAGCAGCACAGCTCTTCCAGTGCCAAAACAACTCCACCTGCCTCATGAACTTCACATACCATCAGCTGTCCTGGCAGCTATCTAGGAAACCCTGTTGGGTCACATCCGGTCCCATGCCCATTGAGCCCAGTGGGATGGAATCAAGCAGCTTGAGCACCCACACAAAACGAACATGGAACTCCTCACTCAAGGCGCTCAAAACTACTTGGCGAAAGACAAGTTCAGTGCCCAAGCTATTTCCCGCTGCAATGGAAACCAAGTGCTCTGGCAGCACATATGTCTGAAAGTGGATATGACACCTAGGCAAGGGAGTGTGCTGGTGAATGGCAACTGCCCGAAGCAGCAGCACAGCACTTCCACTGCCAAAACAACTCCACCTGCCTCATGAACTTCACATACCATCAGCTGTCCTGGCAGCTATCTAGGAAACCCTGTTGGGTCACTTCCGGTCCCATGCCCATTGAGCCCAGTGGGATGGAATCAAGCAGCTTCAGCACCCACACAAAACGAACATGGAGCTCCTCACTCAAGACGCTCAAAACTCCACAGCCAAAGACAAGTTCAGTGCCCAAGCCATTTCCCTCTGCCATGGAAACCAAGTGCTCTGGCAGCACATATGTCTGAAAGTGGATATGACACCTAGGGAAGGGAGTGTGTTGGTTAATGGCAACTGCCTGAAGCAGCAGCACAGCTCTTCCAGTGCCAAAACAACTCTGCCTGCCTCATGAACTTCACATACCATCTGCTGTCCTGGCAGCTATCTAGGAAACCCTGTAGGGTCACTTCCGGTCCCATGCCCATTGAGCCCAGTGGAATGGAATCAAGCAGCTTCAGCACCCACACAAAACGAACATGGAGCTCCTCACTCAAGGCGCTCAAAACTAGTTGGCGAAAGACAAGTTCAGTGCCCAAGCCATTTCCCGCTGCCATGGAAACCAAGTGCTCTGGCAGCACATATGTCTGAAAGTGGATATGACACCTAGGCAAGGGAGTGTGCTCGTGAATGGCAACTGCCCGAAGCAGCAGCACAGCTCTTCCACTGAGAAAACAACTCCACCTGCCTCATGAACTTCACATACCATCAGCTGTCCTGGCAGCTATCTAGGAAACCCTGTTGGGTCACTTCCGGTCCCATGCCCATTGAGCCCAGTGGGATGGAATCAAGCAGCTTCAGCACCCACACAAAACGAACATGGAGCTCCTCACTCAAGGCGCTCAAAACTAGTTGGCGAAAGACAAGTTCAGTGCCCAAGCCTTTTCTTGCTGCCATGGAAACCAAGTGCTCTGGCAGCACATATGTCTGAAAGTGGATATGACACCTAGGGAAGGGAGTGTGCTGGTGAATGGCAACTGTCCGAAGCAGCAGCACAGCTCTTCACTGCCAAAACAACTCCACCTGCCTCATGAACTTCACATACCATCAGCTGTCCTGGCAGCTATCTAGGAAACCCTGTTGGGTCACTTCCGGTCCCATGCCCATTGAGCCCCATGGGATGCAATCAAGCAGCTTGAGCACCCACACAAAACGAACATGGAGCTCCTCACTCCAGGCGCTCAAAACTCCACGGCCAAAGACAAGTTCAGTGCCCAAGCTATTTCCCGCTGCCATGGAAACCAAGCACTCTGGCAGCACATATGTCTGAAAGTGGATATGACACCTAGGGAACGGAGTGTGCTGGTGAATGGCAACTGCCCGAAGCAACAGCACAGCTCTTCCACTGCCAAAACAACTCCACCTGCCTCATGAACTTCGCATACCATCAGCTGTCCTGGCAGCTATCTAGGAAACCCTGTTGGGTCACTTCTGGTCCCATGCCCATTGAGCCCAGTGGGATGGAATCAAGCAGCTTGAGCACCCACACAAAACGAACATGGAGCTCCTCACTCAAGGCGCTCAAAACTAGTTGGCGAAAGACAAGTTCAGTGCCCAAGCCATTTCCCGCTGCCATGCAAACCAAGTGCTCTGGCAGCACATATGTCTGAAAGTGGATATGACACCAAGGGAAGGGAGTGTGCTGGTGAATGGCAACTGCCCGAAGCAGCAGCACAGCTCTTCCACTGAGAAAACAACTGCACCTGCCTCATGAACTTCACATACCATCAGCTGTCCTGGCAGCTATCTAGGAAACCCTGTTGGGTCACTTCCGGTCCCATGCCCATTGAGCCCAGTGGGATGGAATCAAGCAGCTTCAGCACCCACACAAAACGAACATGGAGCTCCTCACTCAAGGCGCTCAAAACTCCACGGCCAAAGACAAGTTCAGTGCCCAAGCCATTTCCCGCTGCTATGGAAACCAAGTGCTCTGGCAGCACATATGTCTGAAAGTGGATATGACACCTAGGCAAGGGAGTGTGCTCGTGAATGGGTACTGTCCGAAACAGCAGCACAGCTCTTCCAGTGCCAAAACAACTCCACCTGCCTCATGAACTTCACATACCATCAGCTGTCCTGGCAGCTATCTAGGAAACCCTGTTGGGTCACTTCCGGTCCCATGCCCATTGAGCCCAGTGGGATGGAATCAAGCAGCTTCAGCACCCACACAAAACGAACATGGAGTTCCTCACTCAAGGCGCTCAAAACTCCACAGCCAAAGACAAGTTCAGTGCCCAAGCCATTTCCCGCTGCCATGGAAACCAAGTGCTCTGGCAGCACATATGTCTGAAAGTGGATATGACACCTAGGGAACGGAGTGTGCTGGTGAATGGCAACTGCCAGAAGCAGCAGCACAGCTCTTCCAGTGCCAAAACAAGTCAACCTGCCTCATGAACTTCACATACCATCAGCTGTCCTGGCAGCTATCTAGGAAAACCTGTTGGGTCACTTCCGGTCCCATGCCCATTGAGCCCAGGGGGATGGAATCAAGCAGCTTCAGCACCCACACAAAACGAACATGGAGCTCCTCACTCAAGGCGCTCAAAACTCCACGGCCAAAGACAAGTTCAGTGCCGAAGCCATTTCCCGCTGCCATGGAAACCAAGTGCTCTGGCAGCACATATGTCTGAAAGTGGATATGACACCTAGGGAAGGGAGTGTGTTGGTGAATGGCAACTGCCCGAAACAGCACAGCTCTTCCACTGACAAAACAACTCCACCTGCCTCATGAACTTCACATACCATCAGCTGTCCTGGCAGCTATCTAGGAAACCCTGTTGGGTCACTTCCGGTCCCTTGCCCATTGAGCCCAGGGGGATGGAATCAAGCAGCTTCAGCACCCACACAAAACGAACATGGAGCTCCTCACTCGAGGCGCTCAAAACTCCACAGCCAAAGACAAATTCAGTGCCCAAGCCATTTCCCGCTGCCATGGAAACCAAGTGCTCTGGCAGCACATATGTCTGAAAGTGGATATGACACCTAGGGAAGGGAGTGTGTTGGTGAATGGCAACTGCCCGAAACAGCACAGCTCTTCCACTGACAAAACAACTCCACCTGCCTCATGAACTTCACATACCATCAGCTGTCCTGGCAGCTATCTAGGAAACCCTGTTGGGTCACTTCCGGTCCCTTGCCCATTGAGCCCAGGGGGATGGAATCAAGCAGCTTCAGCACCCACACAAAACGAACATGGAGCTCCTCACTCGAGGCGCTCAAAACTCCACAGCCAAAGACAAGTTCAGTGCCCAAGCCATTTCCCGCTGCTATGGAAACCAAGTGCTCTGGCAGCACATATGTCTGAAAGTGGATATGACACCTAGGGAAGGGAGTGTGCTCGTGAATGGGTACTGTCCGAAGCAGCAGCACAGCTCTTCCAGTGCCAAAACAACTCCACCTGCCTCATGAACTTCACATACCATCAGCTGTCCTGGCAGCTATCTAGGAAACCCTGTTGGGTCACTTCTCGTCCCATGCCCATTGAGCCCAGTGGGATGGAATCAAGCAGCTTCAGCACCCACACAAAACGAACATGGAGCTCCTCACTCAAGGCGCTGAAAACTCCACAGCCAAAGACAAGTTCAGTGCCCAAGCCATTTCCCTCTGCCATGGAAACCAAGTGCTCTGGCAGCACATATGTCTGAAAGTGGATATGACACCTAGGGAACGGAGTGTGCTGGTGAATGGCAACTGCCCGAAGCAGCAGCACAGCTCTTCCAGTGCCAAAACAACTCAACCTGCCTCATGAACTTCACATACCATCAGCTGTCCTGGCAGCTATCTAGGAAAACCTGTTGGGTCACTTCTGGTCCCATGCCCATTGAGCCCAGTGGGATGGAATCAAGCAGCTTGAACACCCACACAAAACGAACATGGAGCTCCTCACTCAAGGCGCTCAAAACTCCACAGCCAAAGACAAGTTCAGTGCCCATGCCATTTCCCGCTGCCATGGAAACCAGGAGCTCTGGCAGCACATATGTCTGAAAGTGGATATGACACCTAGGCAAGGGAGTGTGGTGGTGAATGGGAACTTTCCGAAAGAGCAGCACAGCTCTTCCAGTGCCAACATAATTCTGACTGCCTCATGAACTTCACATACCATCAGCTGTCCTGGCAGCTATCTAGGAAACCCTGTAGGGTCACTTCTGGTCCCATGCCCATTGATCCCCATGGGATGGAATCAAGCAGCTTCAGCACCCACACAAAACGAACATGGAGCTCCTCACTCGAGGCGCTCAAAACTCCACGGCCAAAGACAAGGTCAGTGCCCAAGCCATTTCCCGCTGCCATGGAAACCAAGTGCTCTGGCAGCACATATGTCTGAAAGTGGATATGACACCTAGGGAAGGGAGTGTGCTGGTGAATGGCAACTGCCCGAAGCAGCAGCACAGCTCTTCCAGTGCCAAAACAACTCCACCTGCCTCATGAACTTCACATACCATCAGCTGTCCTGGCAGCTATCTAGGAAACCCTGTTGGGTCACTTCCGGTCCCATGCCCATTGAGCCCAGTGGGATGGAATCAAGCAGCTTCAGCACCCACACAAAACGAACATGGAGCTCCTCACTCAAGGCGCTCAAAACTAGTTGGCGAAAGACAAGTTCAGTGCCCAAGCCATTTCCCGCTGCCATGGAAACCAAGTGCTCTGGCAGCACATATGTCTGAAAGTGGATATGACACCTAGGGAAGGGAGTGTGTTGGTGAATGGCAACTGCCCGAAGCAGCAGCACAGCTCTTCCAGTGCCAAAATAATTCCGCCTGCCTCATGAACTTCACATACCATCAGCTGTCCTGGCAGCTATCTAGGAAACCCTGTTGGGTCACTTCCGGTCCCATGCCCATTGAGCCCAGTGGGATGGAATCAAGCAGCTTCAGCACCCACACAAAACGAACATGGAGCTCCTCACTCGAGGCGCTCAAAACTCCACGGCCAAAGACAAGTTCAGTGCCCAAGCCATTTCCCGCTGCCATGGAAACCAAGTGCTTTGGCAGCACATATGTCTGAAAGTGGATATGACACCTAGGGAAGGGAGTGTGCTGGTGAATGGCAACTGCCCGAAGCAGCAGCACAGCTCTTCCACTGCCAAAACAACTCGACCTGCCTCATGAACTTCACATACCATCAGCTGTTTTGGCAGCTATCTAGGAAACCCTGTTGGGTCACTTCCGGTCCCATGCCCATTGAGCCCAGTGGGATGGAATCAAGCAGCTTGAGCACCCACACAAAACGAACATGGAGCTCCTCACTCAAGGCGCTCAAAACTAGTTGGCGAAAGACAAGTTCAGTGCCCAAGCCATTTCCCGCTGCCATGGAAACCAAGTGCTCTGGCAGCACATATGTCTGAAAGTGGATATGACACCTAGGGAAGGGAGTGTGGTGATGAATGGCAACTGCCCGAAGCAGCAGCACAGCTCTTCCACTGCCAAAACAACTCCACCTGCCTCATGAACTTCACATACCATCAGCTGTCCTGGCAGCTATCTAGGAAACCCTGTTGGGTCACATCCGGTCCCATGCCCATTGAGCCCAGTGGGATGGAATCAAGCAGCTTGAGCACCCACACAAAACGAACATGGAGCTCCTCACTCGAGGCGCAAAAAACTCCACGGCCAAAGACAAGTTCAGTGCCCAAGCCATTTCCCGCTGCCATGGAAACCAAGTGTTCTGGCAGCACATATGTCTGAAAGTGGATATGACACCTAGGGAAGGGAGTGTGTTGGTGAATGGCAACTGCCCGAAGCAGCAGCACAGCTCTTCCACTGACAAAACAACTCCACCTGCCTCATGAACTTCACATACCATCAGCTGTCCTGGCAGCTATCTAGGAAACCCTGTTGGGTCACTTCCGGTACCATGCCCATTGAGCCCAGTGGGATGGAATCAAGCAGCTTGAGCACCCACACAAAACGAACATGGAGCTCCTCACTCAAGGCGCTCAAAACTCCACAACCAAAGACAAGTTCAGTGCCCAAGCCATTTCCCGCTGCCATGGAAACCAAGTGCTCTGGCAGCACATATGTCTGAAAGTGGATATGACACCTAGGGAAGGGAGTGTGCTGGTGAATGGCAACTGCCTGAAGCAGCAGCACAGCTCTTCCACTGCCAAAACAACTCCACCTGCCTCATGAACTTCACATACCATCAGCTGTCCTGGCAGCTATCTAGGAAACCCTGTTGGGTCACTTCCGGTCCCATGCCCATTGAGCCCAGTGGGATGGAATCAAGCAGCTTGAGCACCCACACAAAACGAACATGGAGCTCCTCACTCAAGGCGCTCAAAACTCCACAGCAAAGACAAGTTCAGTGCCCAAGCCATTTCCCGCTGCCATGGAAACCAAGTGCTCTGGCAGCACATATGTCTGAAAGTGGATATGACACCTAGGGAAGGGAGTGTGCTGGTGAATGGCAACTGCCTGAAGCAGCAGCACAGCTCTTCCAGTGCCAAAACAACTCCACCTGCCTCATGAACTTCACATAAGATCAGCTGTCCTGGCAGCTCTCTAGGAAACCCTGTTGGGTCACTTCCGGTCCCATGCCCATTGAGCCCAGGGGGATGGAATCAAGCGGCTTGAGCACCCACACAAAACGAACATGGAGCTCCTCACTCAAGGCGGTCAAAACTCCACAGCCAAAGACAAGTTCAGTCCTGAAGCCATTTCCCTCTGCCATGCAAACCACGTGCTCTGGCAGCACATATGTCTGAAAGTGGATATGACACCTAGGGAAGGGAGTGTGGTGGTGAATGGGAACTGTCCGAAACAGCAGCACAGCTCTTCCAGTGCCAAAACAACTCCACCTGCCTCATGAACTTCACATACCATCAGCTGTCCTGGCAGCTATCTAGGAAACCCTGTTGGGTCACTTCCGGTCCCATGCCCATTGAGCCCAGTGGGATGGAATCAAGCAGCTTCAGCACCCACACAAAACGAACATGGAGCTCCTCACTCAAAGCGCTCAAAACTCCACAGCCAAAGACAAGTTCAGTGCCCAAGCCATTTCCCGCTGCCATGGAAACCAGGTGCTCTGGCAGCACATATGTCTGAAAGTGGATATGACACCTAGGGAAGGGAGTGTGCTGGTGAATGGCAACTGCCCGAAGCAGCAGCACAGCTCTTCCACTGACAAAAAACTCCACCTGCCTCATGAACTTCACATACCATCAGCTGTCCTGGCAGCTATCTAGGAAACCCTGTTGGGTCACTTCCGGTCCCATGCCCATTGAGCTCAGTGGGATGGAATCAAGCAGCTTGAGAACCCACACAAAACGAACATGGAGCTCCTCACTCAAGGCGCTCAAAACTCCACAGCCAAAGACAAGTTCAGTGCCCAAGCCATTTCCCTCTGCCATGCAAACCACGTGCTCTGGCAGCACATATGTCTGAAAGTGGATATGACACCTAGGGAAGGGAGTGTGCTGGTGAATGGCAACTGCCCGAAGCAGCAGCACAGCTCTTCCAGAGCCAAAACAACTCCACCTGCCTCATGAACTTCACATACCATCAGCTGTCCTGGCAGCTATCTAGGAAACCCTGTTGGGTCACTTCTGGTACCATGCCCATTGAGCCCAGTGGGATGGAATCAAGCAGCTTTAACACCCACACAAAACGAACATGGAGCTCCTCACTCAAGGCGCTCAAAACTCCACAGCCAAAGACAAGTTCAGTGCCCAAGCCATTTCCCGCTGCCATGGAAACCAGGTGCTCTGGCAGCACATATGTCTGAAAGTGGATATGACACCTAGGGAAGGGAGTGGCTCGTGAATGGCAACTGCCCGAAGCAGCAACACAGCTCTTCCAGTGCCAAAACAACTCCACCTGCCTCATGAACTTCACATACCATCAGCTGTCCTGGCAGCTATCTAGGAAACCCTGTTGGGTCACTTCCGGTCCCATGCCCATTGAGCCCAGTGGGATGGAATCAAGCAGCTTGAGCACCCACACAAAACGAACATGGATCTCCTCACTCAAGGCGCTCAAAGCTAGTTGGCGAAAGACAAGTTCAGTGCCCAAGCCATTTCCCGCTGCCATGGAAACCAAGTGCTCTGGCAGCACATATGTCTGAAAGTGGATATGACACCTAGGGAAGGGAGTGTGCTGGTGAATGGCAACTGCCCGAAGCAGCAGCACAGCTCTTCCACTGACAAAAAAACTCCACCTGCCTCATGAACTTCACATACCATCAGCTGTCCTGGCAGCTCTCTAGGAAACCCTGTTGGGTCACATTCGGTCCCATGCCCATTGAGCCCAGTGGGATGGAATCAAGCAGCTTGAGCACCCACACAAAACGAACATGGAGCTCCTCACTCAAGGCGCAAAAAACTCCACGGCCAAAGACAAGTTCAGTGCCCAAGCCATTTCCCGCTGCCATGGAAACCAAGTGTTCTGGCAGCACATATGTCTGAAAGTGGATATGACACCTAGGGAAGGGAGTGTGTTGGTGAATGGCAACTGCCCGAAGCAGCAGCACAGCTCTTCCACTGACAAAACAACTCCACCTGCCTCATGAACTTCACATACCATCAGCTGTCCTGGCAGCTATCTAGGAAACCCTGTTGGGTCACTTCCAGTCCCATGCCCATTGAGCCCAGGGGGATGGAACCAAGCAGCTTCAGCACCCACACAAAACGAACATGGAGCTCCTCACTCAAGGCGCTCAAAACTCCACGGCCAAAGACAAGTTCAGTGCCCAAGCCATTTCCCGCTGCCATGGAAACCAAGTGCTCTGGCAGCACATATGTCTGAAAATGGATATGACACCTAGGGAAGGGAGTGTGTTGGTGAATGACAACTGCCTGAAGCAGCAGCACAGTTCTGCCAGTGCCAAAACAACTCCACCTGCCTCATGAACTTCACATACCATCAGCTGTCCTGGCAGCTATCTAGGAAACCCTGTTGGGTCACTTCCGGTCCCATGCCCATTGAGCCCAGTGGGATGGAATCAAGCAGCTTGAGCACCCACACAAAACGAACATGGAGCTCCTCACTCAAGGCACACAAAACTAGTTGGCGAATGACAAGTTCAGTGCCCAAGCCATTTCCCGCTGCCATGGAAACCAAGTGTTCTGGCAGCACATATGTCTGAAAGTGGATATGACACCTAGGGAAGGGAGTGTGTTGGTGAATGGCAACTGCCCGAAGCAGCAGCACAGCTCTTCCACTGCCAAAACAACTCCACCTGCCTCATGAACTTCACATACCATCAGCTGTCCTGGCAGCTATCTAGGAAACCCTGTTGGGTCACTTCCGGTCCCATGCCCATTGAGCCCAGTGGGATGGAATCAAGCAGGTTGAGCACCCACACAAAACGAACATGGAGCTCCTCACTCAAGGCACTCAAAACTCCACAGCCAAAGACAAGTTCAGTGCCCAAGCCATTTCCCGCTGCCATGGAAACCAAGTGCTCTGGCAGCACATATGTTTGAAAGTGGATATGACACCTAGGGAACGGAGTGTGCTGGTGAATGGCAACTGTCCGAAGCAGCAGCACAGCTCTTTCACTGCCAAAACAACTCCACCTGCCTCATGAACTTCACATACCATCAGCTGTCCTACCAGCTATCTAGGAAACCCTGTTGGGTCACTTCCGGTCCCATGCCCATTGAGCCCAGTGGGATGGAATCAAGCAGCTTGAGCACCCACACAAAACGAACATGGAGCTCCTCACTCAAGGCGCACAAAACTCCACGGCCAAAGACAAGTTCAGTGCCGAAACAATTTACGCTGCCATGGAAACCAAGTGCTCTGGCAGCACATATGTCTGAAAGTGGATATGACACCTAGGGAAGGAAGTGTGCTGGTGAATGGCAACTGCCCGAAGCAGCAGCACAGCTCTTCCACTGCAAAAACAACTCCACCTGCCTCATGAACTTCACATACCATCAGCTGTCCTGGCAGCTATCTAGGAAACCCTGTAGGGTCACTTCCGGTCCCATGCCCATTGAGCCCAGGGGGATGGAATCAAGCAGCTTCAGCACCCACACAAAACGAACATGGAGCTCCTCACTCAAGGCGCTCAAAACTCCACAGCCAAAGACAAGTTCAGTGCCCAAGCCATTTCCCGCTGCCATGGAAACCAAGTGCTCTGGCAGCACATATGTCTGAAAGTGGATATGACACCTAGGGAAGGGAGTGTGGTGGTGAATGGGAACTGTCCGAAGCAGCAGCACAGCTCTTCCAGTGCCAAAACAACTCCACCTGCCTCATGAACTTCACATACCATCAGCTGTCCTGGCAGCTATCTAGGAAACCCTGTTGGGTCACTTCCGGTCCCATGCCCATTGAGCCCAGTGGGATGGAATCAAGCAGCTTCAGCACCCACACAAAACGAACATGGATCTCCTCACTCAAGGCGCTCAAAACTCCACGGCCAAAGACAAGTTCAGTGCCCAAGCCATTTCCCGCTGCCATGCAAACCAAGTGCTCTGGCAGCACATATGTCTGAAAGTGGATATGACACCTAGGGAAGGGAGTGTGCTGGTGAATGGCAACTGCCCGAAGCAGCAGCACAGCTCTTCCACTGCCAAAACAACTCCACCTGCCTCATGAACTTCACATACCATCAGCTGTCCTGGCAGCTGTCTAGGAAACCCTGTTGGGTCACTTCCGGTCCCATGCCCATTGAGCCCAGTGGCATGGAATCAAGCAGCTTCAGCACCCACACAAAACGAACATGGAGCTCCTCACTCAAGGCGCTCAAAACTGCACAGCCAAAGACAAGTTCAGTGCCCAAGCCATTTCCCGCTGCCATGGAAACCAAGTGCTCTGGCAGCAAATATGTCTGAAAGTGGATATGACACCTAGGGAAGGGAGTGTGGTGGTGAATGCAACTGCCTGAAGCAGCAGCACAGCTCTTCCACTGCAAAAACAACTCCTCCTGCCTCATGAACTTCACATACCATCAGCTGTCCTGGCAGCTATCTAGGAAACCCTGTTGGGTCACTTCTGGTCCCATGCCCATTGAGCCCAGTGGGATGGAATCAAGCAGCTTCAGCACCCACACAAAACGAACATGGAGCTCCTCACTCAAGGCGCTCAAAACTCCACAGCCAAAGACAAGTTCAGTGCCCAAGCCATTTCCCGCTGCCATGGAAACCAAGTGCTCTGGCAGCACATATGTCTGAAAGTGGATATGACACCTAGGGAAGGGAGTGTGCTGGTGAATGGCAACTGCCTGAAGCAGCAGCACAGCTCTTCCACTGCAAAAACAACTCCACCTGCCTCATGAACTTCACATACCATCAGCTGTCCTGGCAGCTATCTAGGAAACCCTGTAGGGTCACTTCCGGTCCCATGCCCATTGAGCCCAGTGGGATGGAATCAAGCAGCTTCAGCACCCACACAAAACGAACATGGAGCTTCTCACTCAAGGCGCTCCAAACTCCACAGCCAAAGGCAAGTTCAGTGCCCAAGCCATTTCCCGCTGCCATGGAAACAAGTGCTCTGGCAGCACATATGTCTGAAAGTGGATATGACACCTAGGGAAGGGAGTGTGTTGGTGAATGGGAACTGTCCGAAGCAGCAGCACAGCTCTTCCAGTGCCAAAACAACTCCACCTGCCTCATGAACTTCACATACCATCAGCTGTCCTGGCAGCTATCTAGGAAACCCTGTTGGGTCACTTCCGGTCCCATGCCCATTGAGCCCAGTGGGATGGAATCAAGCAGCTTGAGCACCCACACAAAACGAACATGGAGCTCCTCACTCAAGGCGCTCAAAACTCCACAGCCAAAGACAAGTTCAGTGCCCAAGCCATTTCCCGCTGCCATGGAAACCAAGTGCTCTGGCAGCACATATGTCTGAAAGTGGATATGACACCTAGGGAAGGGAGTGTGCTGGTGAATGGCAACTGCCCGAAGCAGCAGCACAGCTCTTCCACTGCAAAAACAACTCCGCCTTCCTCATGAACTTCACATACCATCAGCTGTCCTGGCAGCTATCTAGGAAACCCTGTTGGGTCACTTCCGGTCCCATGCCCATTGAGCCCAGTGGGATGGAATCAAGCAGCTTCAGCACCCACACAAAACGAACATGGAGCTCCTCACTCAAGGCGTTCAAAACTCCACGGCCAAAGGCAAGTTCAGTGCCCAAGCCATTTCCCGCTGCCATGGAAACAAGTGCTCTGGCAGCACATATGTCTGAAAGTGGATATGACACCTAGGGAAGGGAGTGTGCTGGTGAATGGGAACTGCCCGAAGCAGCAGCACAGCTCTTCCACTGCAAAAACAACTCCGCCTTCCTCATGAACTTCACATACCATCAGCTGTCCTGGCAGCTATCTAGGAAACCATGTAGGGTCACTTCCGGTCCCATGCCCATTGAGCCCAGTGGGATGGAATCAAGCAGCTTCAGCACCCACACAAAACGAACATGGATCTCCTCACTCAAGGCGCTCAAAACTCCACGGCCAAAGACAAGTTCAGTGCCCAAGCCATTTCCCGCTGCCATGCAAACCAAGTGCTCTGGCAGCACATATGTCTGAAAGTGGATATGACACCTAGGGAAGGGAGTGTGCTGGTGAATGGCAACTGCCCGAAGCAGCAGCACAGCTCTTCCACTGCCAAAACAACTCCACCTGCCTCATGAACTTCACATACCATCAGCTGTCCTGGCAGCTATCTAGGAAACCCTGTTGGGTCACTTCCGGTCCCATGCCCATTGAGCCCAGTGGGATGGAATCAAGCAGCTTCAGCACCCACACAAAACGAACATGGAGCTCCTCACTCAAGGCACTCAAAACTACATGGAGAACGACAAGTTCAGTGCCCAAGCCATTTCCCGCTGCCATGCAAACCAAGTGCTCTGGCAGCACATATGTCTGAAAGTGGATATGACACCAAGGGAAGGGAGTGTGCTGGTGAATGGGAACTGCCCAAAGCAGCAGCACAGCTCTTCCAGTGCCAAAACAACTCCACCTACCTCATGAACTTCACATACCATCAGCTGTCCTGGCAGCTATCTAGGAAACCCTGTTGGGTCACTTCCGGTCCCATGCCCATTGAGCCCAGTGGGATGGAATCAAGCAGCTTGAGCACCCACACACAACGAACATGGAGCTTCTCACTCAAGGCGCTCAAAACTCCAATTCCAAAGACAAGTTCAGTGCCCAAGCCATTTCCCGCTGCCATGGAAACCAAGTGCTCTGGCAGCACATATGTCTGAAAGTGGATATGACACCTAGGGAAGGGAGTGTGCTGGTGAATGGCAACTGCCCGAAGCAACAGCACAGCTCTTCCACTGCAAAAACAACTCCGCCTTCCTCATGAACTTCACATACCATCAGCTGTCCTGGCAGCTATCTAGGAAACCCTGTTGGGTCACTTCCGGTCCCATGCCCATTGAGCCCAGTGGGATGGAATCAAGCAGCTTCAGCACCCACACAAAACGAACATGGAGCTCCTCACTCAAGGCGTTCAAAACTCCACGGCCAAAGGCAAGTTCAGTGCCCAAGCCATTTCCCGCTGCCATGGAAACAAGTGCTCTGGCAGCACATATGTCTGAAAGTGGATATGACACCTAGGGAAGGGAGTGTGCTGGTGAATGGGAACTGCCCGAAGCAGCAGCACAGCTATTCCACTGCCAAAACAACTCCACCTACCTCATGAACTTCACATACCATCAGCTGTCCTGGCAGCTATCTAGGAAACCATGTAGGGTCACTTCCGGTCCCATGCCCATTGAGCCCAGTGGGATGGAATCAAGCAGCTTCAGCACCCACACAAAACGAACATGGATCTCCTCACTCAAGGCGCTCAAAACTCCACGGCCAAAGACAAGTTCAGTGCCCAAGCCATTTCCCGCTGCCATGCAAACCAAGTGCTCTGGCAGCACATATGTCTGAAAGTGGATATGACACCTAGGGAAGGGAGTGTGCTGGTGAATGGCAACTGCCCGAAGCAGCAGCACAGCTCTTCCACTGCCAAAACAACTCCACCTGCCTCATGAACTTCACATACCATCAGCTGTCCTGGCAGCTATCTAGGAAACCCTGTTGGGTCACTTCCGGTCCCATGACCTTTGAGCCCAGTGGGATGGAATCAAGCAGCTTCAGCACCCACACAAAACGAACATGGAGCTCCTCACTCAAGGCACTCAAAACTACACGGAGAACGACAAGTTCAGTGCCCAAGCCATTTCCCGCTGCCATGGAAACCAAGTGCTCTGGCAGCACATATGTCTGAAAGTGGATATGACACCAAGGGAAGGGAGTGTGCTGGTGAATGGGAACTGCCCAAAGCAGCAGCACAGCTCTTCCAGTGCCAAAACAACTCCACCTGCCTCATGAACTTCACATACCATCAGCTGTCCTGGCAGCTATCTAGGAAACCCTGTTGGGTCACTTCCGGTCCCATGCCCATTGAGCCCAGTGGGATGGAATCAAGCAGCTTGAGCACCCACACACAACGAACATGGAGCTCCTCACTCAAGGCGCTCAAAACTCCAATTCCAAAGACAAGTTCAGTGCCCAAGCCATTTCCCGCTGCCATGGAAACCAAGTGCTCTGGCAGCACATATGTCTGAAAGTGGATATGACACCTAGGGAAGGGAGTGTGCTGGTGAATGGCAACTGCCCGAAGCAGCAGCACAGCTCTTCCACTGCAAAAACAACTCCGCCTTCCTCATGAACTTCACATACCATCAGCTGTCCTGGCAGCTATCTAGGAAACCCTGTTGGGTCACTTCCGGTCCCATGCCCATTGAGCCCAGTGGGATGGAATCAAGCAGCTTCAGCACCCACACAAAACGAACATGGAGCTCCTCACTCAAGGCGTTCAAAACTCCACGGCCAAAGGCAAGTTCAGTGCCCAAGCCATTTCCCGCTGCCATGGAAACAAGTGCTCTGGCAGCACATATGTCTGAAAGTGGATATGACACCTAGGGAAGGGAGTGTGCTGGTGAATGGGAACTGCCCGAAGCAGCAGCACAGCTCTTCCACTGCAAAAACAACTCCGCCTTCCTCATGAACTTCACATACCATCAGCTGTCCTGGCAGCTATCTAGGAAACCATGTAGGGTCACTTCCGGTCCCATGCCCATTGAGCCCAGTGGGATGGAATCAAGCAGCTTCAGCACCCACACAAAACGAACATGGATCTCCTCACTCAAGGCGCTCAAAACTCCACGGCCAAAGACAAGTTCAGTGCCCAAGCCATTTCCCGCTGCCATGCAAACCAAGTGCTCTGGCAGCACATATGTCTGAAAGTGGATATGACACCTAGGGAAGGGAGTGTGCTGGTGAATGGCAACTGCCCGAAGCAGCAGCACAGCTCTTCCACTGCCAAAACAACTCCACCTGCCTCATGAACTTCACATACCATCAGCTGTCCTGGCAGCTATCTAGGAAACCCTGTTGGGTCACTTCCGGTCCCATGCCCATTGAGCCCAGTGGGATGGAATCAAGCAGCTTCAGCACCCACACAAAACGAACATGGAGCTCCTCACTCAAGGCACTCAAAACTACATGGAGAACGACAAGTTCAGTGCCCAAGCCATTTCCCGCTGCCATGGAAACCAAGTGCTCTGGCAGCACATATGTCTGAAAGTGGATATGACACCAAGGGAAGGGAGTGTGCTGGTGAATGGGAACTGCCCAAAGCAGCAGCACAGCTCTTCCAGTGCCAAAACAACTCCACCTACCTCATGAACTTCACATACCATCAGCTGTCCTGGCAGCTATCTAGGAAACCCTGTTGGGTCACTTCCGGTCCCATGCCCATTGAGCCCAGTGGGATGGAATCAAGCAGCTTGAGCACCCACACACAACGAACATGGAGCTTCTCACTCAAGGCGCTCAAAACTCCAATTCCAAAGACAAGTTCAGTGCCCAAGCCATTTCCCGCTGCCATGGAAACCAAGTGCTCTGGCAGCACATATGTCTGAAAGTGGATATGACACCTAGGGAAGGGAGTGTGCTGGTGAATGGCAACTGCCCGAAGCAGCAGCACAGCTCTTCCACTGCAAAAACAACTCCGCCTTCCTCATGAACTTCACATACCATCAGCTGTCCTGGCAGCTATCTAGGAAACCCTGTTGGGTCACTTCCGGTCCCATGCCCATTGAGCCCAGTGGGATGGAATCAAGCAGCTTCAGCACCCACACAAAACGAACATGGAGCTCCTCACTCAAGGCGTTCAAAACTCCACGGCCAAAGGCAAGTTCAGTGCCCAAGCCATTTCCCGCTGCCATGGAAACAAGTGCTCTGGCAGCACATATGTCTGAAAGTGGATATGACACCTAGGGAAGGGAGTGTGCTGGTGAATGGGAACTGCCCGAAGCAGCAGCACAGCTATTCCACTGCCAAAACAACTCCACCTACCTCATGAACTTCACATACCATCAGCTGTCCTGGCAGCTATCTAGGAAACCATGTAGGGTCACTTCCGGTCCCATGCCCATTGAGCCCAGTGGGATGGAATCAAGCAGCTTCAGCACCCACACAAAACGAACATGGATCTCCTCACTCAAGGCGCTCAAAACTCCACGGCCAAAGACAAGTTCAGTGCCCAAGCCATTTCCCGCTGCCATGCAAACCAAGTGCTCTGGCAGCACATATGTCTGAAAGTGGATATGACACCTAGGGAAGGGAGTGTGCTGGTGAATGGCAACTGCCCGAAGCAGCAGCACAGCTCTTCCACTGCCAAAACAACTCCACCTGCCTCATGAACTTCACATACCATCAGCTGTCCTGGCAGCTATCTAGGAAACCCTGTTGGGTCACTTCCGGTCCCATGCCCATTGAGCCCAGTGGGATGGAATCAAGCAGCTTCAGCACCCACACAAAACGAACATGGAGCTCCTCACTCAAGGCACTCAAAACTACATGGAGAACGACAAGTTCAGTGCCCAAGCCATTTCCCGCTGCCATGCAAACCAAGTGCTCTGGCAGCACATATGTCTGAAAGTGGATATGACACCAAGGGAAGGGAGTGTGCTGGTGAATGGGAACTGCCCAAAGCAGCAGCACAGCTCTTCCAGTGCCAAAACAACTCCACCTACCTCATGAACTTCACATACCATCAGCTGTCCTGGCAGCTATCTAGGAAACCCTGTTGGGTCACTTCCGGTCCCATGCCCATTGAGCCCAGTGGGATGGAATCAAGCAGCTTCAGCACCCACACAAAACGAACATGGAGCTCCTCACTCAAGGCGTTCAAAACTCCACGGCCAAAGGCAAGTTCAGTGCCCAAGCCATTTCCCGCTGCCATGGAAACAAGTGCTCTGGCAGCACATATGTCTGAAAGTGGATATGACACCTAGGGAAGGGAGTGTGCTGGTGAATGGGAACTGCCCGAAGCAGCAGCACAGCTATTCCACTGCCAAAACAACTCCACCTACCTCATGAACTTCACATACCATCAGCTGTCCTGGCAGCTATCTAGGAAACCATGTAGGGTCACTTCCGGTCCCATGCCCATTGAGCCCAGTGGGATGGAATCAAGCAGCTTCAGCACCCACACAAAACGAACATGGATCTCCTCACTCAAGGCGCTCAAAACTCCACGGCCAAAGACAAGTTCAGTGCCCAAGCCATTTCCCGCTGCCATGCAAACCAAGTGCTCTGGCAGCACATATGTCTGAAAGTGGATATGACACCTAGGGAAGGGAGTGTGCTGGTGAATGGCAACTGCCCGAAGCAGCAGCACAGCTCTTCCACTGCCAAAACAACTCCACCTGCCTCATGAACTTCACATACCATCAGCTGTCCTGGCAGCTATCTAGGAAACCCTGTTGGGTCACTTCCGGTCCCATGCCCATTGAGCCCAGTGGGATGGAATCAAGCAGCTTCAGCACCCACACAAAACGAACATGGAGCTCCTCACTCAAGGCACTCAAAACTACATGGAGAACGACAAGTTCAGTGCCCAAGCCATTTCCCGCTGCCATGGAAACCAAGTGCTCTGGCAGCACATATGTCTGAAAGTGGATATGACACCAAGGGAAGGGAGTGTGCTGGTGAATGGGAACTGCCCAAAGCAGCAGCACAGCTCTTCCAGTGCCAAAACAACTCCACCTGCCTCATGAACTTCACATACCATCAGCTGTCCTGGCAGCTATCTAGGAAACCCTGTTGGGTCACTTCCGGTCCCATGCCCATTGAGCCCAGTGGGATGGAATCAAGCAGCTTGAGCACCCACACACAACGAACATGGAGCTCCTCACTCAAGGCGCTCAAAACTCCAATTCCAAAGACAAGTTCAGTGCCCAAGCCATTTCCCGCTGCCATGGAAACCAAGTGCTCTGGCAGCACATATGTCTGAAAGTGGATATGACACCTAGGGAAGGGAGTGTGCTGGTGAATGGCAACTGCCCGAAGCAGCAGCACAGCTCTTCCACTGCCAAAACAACTCCACCTGCCTCATGAACTTCACATACCATCAGCTGTCCTGGCAGCTATCTAGGAAACCCTGTTGGGTCACTTCCTGTCCCATGCCCATTGAGCCCAGTGGGATGGAATCAAGCAGCTTGAGTACCCACACAAAACGAACATGGAGCTCCTCACTCAAGGCGCTCAAAACTGCACAGCCAAAGACAAGTTCAGTGCCCAAGCCATTTCCCGCTGCCATGGAAACCAAGTGCTCTGGCAGCACATATGTCTGAAAGTGGATATGACACCTAGGGAAGGGAGTGTGGTGGTGAATGGCAACTGCCCGAAGCAGCAGCACAGCTCTTCCACTGCAAAAACAACTCCGCCTTCCTCATGAACTTCACATACCATCAGCTGTCCTGGCAGCTATCTAGGAAACACTGTTGGGTCACTTCCGGTCCCATGCCCATTGAGCCCAGTGGGATGGAATCAAGCAGCTTCAGCACCCACACAAAACGAACATGGAGCTCCTCACTCAAGGCGTTCAAAACTCCACGGCCAAAGGCAAGTTCAGTGCCCAAGCCATTTCCCGCTGCCATGGAAACAAGTGCTCTGGCAGCACATATGTCTGAAAGTGGATATGACACCTAGGGAAGGGAGTGTGCTGGTGAATGGGAACTGCCCGAAGCAGCAGCACAGCTCTTCCACTGCCAAAACAACTCCACCTGCCTCATGAACTTCACATACCATCAGCTGTCCTGGCAGCTATCTAGGAAACCATGTAGGGTCACTTCCGGTCCCATGCCCATTGAGCCCAGTGGGATGGAATCAAGCAGCTTCAGCACCCACACAAAACGAACATGGAGCTCCTCACTCAAGGCGCTCAAAACTACATGGCGAAAGACAAGTTAGTGCCGAAACAATTTCTCGCTGCCATGGAAACCAAGTGCTCTGGCAGCACATATGTCTGAAAGTGGATATGACACCTAGGGAAGGGAGTGTGTTGGTGAATGGGAACTGTCCGAAGCAGCAGCACAACTCTTCCACTGCCAAAACAACTCCACCTGCCTCATGAACTTCACATACCATCAGCTGTCCTGGCAGCTATCTAGGAAACCCTGTTGGGTCACTTCCGGTCCCATGCCCATTGAGCCCAGTGGGATGGAATCAAGCAGCTTCAGCACCCACACAAAACGAACATGGAGCTCCTCACTCAAGGCGCTCAAAACTCCACAGCCAAAGACAAGTTCAGTGCCCAAGCCATTTCCCGCTGCCATGGAAACCAAGTGCTCTGGCAGCACATATGTCTGAAAGTGGATATGACACCTAGGGAAGGGAGTGTGCTGGTGAATGGCAACTGCCCGAAGCAGCAGCACAGCTCTTCCACTGCCAAAACAACTCCACCTTCCTCATGAACTTCACATACCATCAGCTGTCCTGGCAGCTATCTAGGAAACCCTGTTGGGTCACTTCCGGTCCCATGCCCATTGAGCCCAGCGGGATGGAATCAAGCAGCTTCAGCACCCACACAAAACGAACATGGAGCTCCTCACTCAAGGCACTCAAAACTACATGGAGAACGACAAGTTCAGTGCCCAAGCCATTTCCCGCTGCCATGCAAACCAAGTGCTCTGGCAGCACATATGTCTGAAAGTGGATATGACACCAAGGGAAGGGAGTGTGCTGGTGAATGGGAACTGCCCAAAGCAGCAGCACAGCTCTTCCAGTGCCAAAACAACTCCACCTACCTCATGAACTTCACATACCATCAGCTGTCCTGGCAGCTATCTAGGAAACACTGTTGGGTCACTTCCGGTCCCATGCCCATTGAGCCCAGTGGGATGGAATCAAGCAGCTTCAGCACCCACACAAAACGAACATGGAGCTCCTCACTCAAGGCGTTCAAAACTCCACGGCCAAAGGCAAGTTCAGTGCCCAAGCCATTTCCCGCTGCCATGGAAACAAGTGCTCTGGCAGCACATATGTCTGAAAGTGGATATGACACCTAGGGAAGGGAGTGTGTTGGTGAATGGCAACTGCCCGAAGCAGCAGCACAGCTCTTCCACTGCCAAAACAACTCCACCTGCCTCATGAACTTCACATACCATCAGCTGTCCTGGCAGCTATCTAGGAAACCATGTAGGGTCACTTCCGGTCCCATGCCCATTGAGCCCAGTGGGATGGAATCAAGCAGCTTCAGCACCCACACAAAACGAACATGGAGCTCCTCACTCAAGGCGCTCAAAACTACATGGCGAAAGACAAGTTAGTGCCGAAACAATTTCTCGCTGCCATGGAAACCAAGTGCTCTGGCAGCACATATGTCTGAAAGTGGATATGACACCTAGGGAAGGGAGTGTGTTGGTGAATGGGAACTGTCCGAAGCAGCAGCACAACTCTTCCACTGCCAAAACAACTCCACCTGCCTCATGAACTTCACATACCATCAGCTGTCCTGGCAGCTATCTAGGAAACCCTGTTGGGTCACTTCCGGTCCCATGCCCATTGAGCCCAGTGGGATGGAATCAAGCAGCTTCAGCACCCACACAAAACGAACATGGAGCTCCTCACTCAAGGCGCTCAAAACTGCACAGGGAAAGACAAGTTCAGTGCCGAAGCCATTTCCCGCTGCCATGGAAACCAAGTGCTCTGGCAGCACATATGTCTGAAAGTGGATATGACACCTAGGGAAGGGAGTGTGCTGGTGAATGGGAACTGCCCGAAGCAGCAGCACAGCTCTTCCACTGCCAAAACAACTCCACCTTCCTCATGAACTTCACATACCATCAGCTGTCCTGGCAGCTATCTAGGAAACCCTGTTGGGTCACTTCCGGTCCCATGCCCATTGAGCCCAGTGGGATGGAATCAAGCAGCTTCAGCACCCACACAAAACGAACATGGAGCTCCTCACTCAAGGCACTCAAAACTACATGGAGAACGACAAGTTCAGTGCCCAAGCCATTTCCCGCTGCCATGCAAACCAAGTGCTCTGGCAGCACATATGTCTGAAAGTGGATATGACACCAAGGGAAGGGAGTGTGCTGGTGAATGGGAACTGCCCAAAGCAGCAGCACAGCTCTTCCAGTGCCAAAACAACTCCACCTACCTCATGAACTTCACATACCATCAGCTGTCCTGGCAGCTATCTAGGAAACCCTGTTGGGTCACTTCCGGTCCCATGCCCATTGAGCCCTGTGGGATGGAATCAAGCAGCTTGAGCACCCACACAAAACGAACATGGAGCTCCTCACTCAAGGCGCTCAAAACTCCACAGCCAAAGACAAGTTCAGTGCCCAAGCCATTTCCCGCTGCCATGGAAACCAAGTGCTCTGGCAGCACATATGTCTGAAAGTGGATATGACACCTAGGGAAGGGAGTGTGCTGGTGAATGGCAACTGCCCGAAGCAACAGCACAGCTCTTCCACTGCCAAAACAACTCCACCTGCCTCATGAACTTCACATACCATCAGCTGTCCTGGCAGCTATCTAGGAAACCCTGTTGGGTCACTTCCGGTCCCATGCCCATTGAGCCCAGTGGGATGGAATCAAGCAGCTTCAGCACCCACACAAAACGAACATGGAGCTCCTCACTCAAGGCGTTCAAAACTCCACGGCCAAAGACAAGTTCAGTGTCCAAGCCATTTCCCGCTGCCATGGAAACAAGTGCTCTGGCAGCACATATGTCTGAAAGTGGATATGACACCTAGGGAAGGGAGTGTGCTGGTGAATGGGAACTGCCCGAAGCAGCAGCACAGCTCTTCCACTGCCAAAACAACTCCACCTGCCTCATGAACTTCACATACCATCAGCTGTCCTGGCAGCTATCTAGGAAACCATGTAGGTTCACTTCCGGTCCCATGCCCATTGAGCCCAGTGGGATGGAATCAAGCAGCTTCAGCACCCACACAAAACGAACATGGAGCTCCTCACTCAAGGCGCTCAAAACTCCACGGCCAAAGACAAGTTCAGTGCCCAAGCCATTTCCCGCTGCCATGGAAACCAAGTGCTCTGGCAGCACATATGTCTGAAAGTGGATATGACACCTAGGGAAGGGAGTGTGTTGGTGAATGGCAACTGTCCGAAGCAGCAGCACAACTCTTCCAGTGCCAAAACAACTCCACCTGCCTCATGAACTTCACATACCATCAGCTGTCCTGGCAGCTATCTAGGAAACCCTGTTGGGTCACTTCCGGTCCCATGCCCATTGAGCCCAGGGGGATGGAATCAAGCAGCTTCAGCACCCACACAAAACGAATATGGAGCTCCTCACTCAAGGCGCACAAAACTACTTGGCGAAAGACAAGTTCAGTGCCCAAGCCATTTCCCGCTGCCATGGAAACCAAGTGCTCTGGCAGCACATATGTCTGAAAGTGGATATGACACCTAGGGAAGGGAGTGTGTTGGTGAATGTGAACTGTCCGAAGCAGCAGCACAGCTCTTCCACTGCCAAAACAACTCCACCTGCCTCATGAACTTCACATACCATCAGCTGTCCTGGTAGCTATCTAGGAAACCCTGTTGGGTCACTTCCGGTCCCATGCCCATTGAGCCCAGTCTAATGAAATCAAGCAGCTTGAGCAACCACGCAAAACTAACATGGAGCTCCTCACTCAAGGCGCTCAAAGCTCCACGGCCAAAGACAAGTTCAGTGCCCAAGCCATTTCCCGCTGCCATGGAAACCAAGTGCTCTGGCAGCACATATGTCTGAAAGTGGATATGACACCTAGGGAAGGGAGTGTGTTGGTGAATGGCAACTGCCCGAAGCAGCAGCACAGCTCTTCCACTGCCAAAACAACTCCACCTGCCTCATGAACTTCACATACAATCAGCTGTCTTGGCAGCTATCTAGGAAACCCTGTTGGGTCACATCCGGTCCCATGCCCATTGAGCCCAGTGGGAAGGAATCAAGCAGCTTCAGCACCCACACAAAACGAACATGGAGCTCCTCATTCAAGGCGCTCAAAACTGCACAGCCAAAGACAAGTTCAGTGCCCAAGCCATTTCCCGCTGCCATGGAAACCAAGTGCTCTGGCAGCACATATGTCTGAAAGTGGATATGACACCTAGGGAAGGGAGTGTGTTGGTGAATGGCAACTGCCTGAAGCAGCAGCACAGCTCTTCCACTGCCAAAACAACTCCTCCTGTCTCATGAACTTCACATACCATCAGCTGTCCTGGCAGCTATCTAGGAAACCCTGTTGGGTCACTTCCGGTCCCATGCCCATTGAGCCCAGTGGGATGGAATCAAGCAGCTTCAGCACCCACACAAAACGAACATGGAGCTCCTCACTCAAGGCGCTCAAAACTCCACGGCCAAAGACAAGTTCAGTGCCCAAGCCATTTCCCGCTGCCATGGAAACCAAGTGCTCTGGCAGCACATATGTCTGAAAGTGGATATGACACCTAGGGAAGGGAGTGTGCTGGTGAATGGCAACTGCCCGAAGCAGCAGCACAGCTCTTCCACTGCAAAAACAACTCCACCGGCCTCATGAACTTCACATACCATCAGCTGTCCTGGCAGCTATCTAGGAAACTGTGTTGGGTCACTTCCGGTCCCATGCCCATTGAGCCCAGTGGGATGGAATCAAGCAGCTTCAGCACCCACACAAAATGAACATGGAGCTTCTCACTCAAGGCGCTCAAAACTCCACGGCCAAAGAGAAGTTCAGTGCCCAAGCCATTTCCCGCTGCCATGGAAACAAGTGCTCTGGCAGCACATATGTCTGAAAGTGGATATGACACCTAGGGAAGGGAGTGTGGTGATGAATGGCAACTGCCCGAAGCAGCAGCACAGCTCTTCCAGTGCCAAAACAACTCCACCTGCCTCATGAACTTCACATACCATCAGCTGTCCTGGCAGCTATCTAGGAAACCCTGTTGGGTCACTTCCGGTCCCATGCCCATTGAGCCCAGCGGGATGGAATCAAGCAGCTTGAGCACCCACACAAAACGAACATGGAGCTCCTCACTCAAGGCGCTCAAAACTCCACAGCCAAAGACAAGTTCAGTGCCCAAGCCATTTCCCGCTGCCATGGAAACCAAGTGCTCTGGCAGCACATATGTCTGAAAGTGGATATGACACCTAGGGAAGGGAGTGTGGTGATGAATGGCAACTGCCCGAAGCAGCAGCACAGCTCTTCTACTGCCAAAACAACTCCGTCTGCCTCATGAACTTCACATACCATCAGCTGTCCTGGCAGCTATCTAGGAAACCCTGTTGGGTCACTTCCGGTCCCATGCGTATTGAGCCCAGAGTGATGGATTCAAGCAGCTTGAGCACCCACACAAAACGAACATGGAGCTCCTCACTCAAGGCGCACAAAATTACATGGCAAAAGACAAGTTCAGTGCCCAAGCCATTTCCCGCTGCCATGGAAACCAAGTGCTCTGGCAGCACATATGTCTGAAAGTGGATATGACACCTAGGGAACGGAGTGTGCTGGTGAATGGCAACTGCCCGAAGCAGCAGCACAGCTCTTCCACTGCCAAAACAACTCCACCTGCCTCATGAACGTCACATACCATCATCTGTCCTGGCAGCTATCTAGGAAACCCTGTTGGGTCACTTCCGGTCCCATGCCCATTGAGCCCAGTGGGATGGAATCAAGCAGCTTGAGCACCCACACAAAACGAACATGGAGCTCCTCACTCAAGGCACTCAAAATTACATGGCAAAAGACAAGTTCAGTGCCCAAGCCATTTCCCGCTGCCATGGAAACCAAGTGCTCTGGCAGCACATATGTCTGAAAGTGGATATGACACCTAGGGAAGGGAGTGTGGTGATGAATGGCAACTGCCCGAAGCAGCAGCACAGCTCTTCCACTGCCAAAACAACTCCACCTGCCTCATGAACTTCACATACCATCAGCTGTCCTGGCAGCTATCTAGGAAACCCTGTTGGGTCACTTCCGGTCCCATGCCCATTGAGCCCAGTGGGATGGAATCAAGCAGCTTCAGCAGCCACACAAAACTAACATGGAGCTCCTCACTCAAGGGGCTCAAAACTCCACAGCCAAAGACAAGTTCAGTGCCCAAGCCATTTCCCGCTGCCATGGAAACCAAGTGCTCTGGCAGCACATATGTCTGAAAGTGGATATGACACCTAGGGAAGGGAGTGTGCTGGTGAATGGCAACTGCACGAAGCAGCAGCACAGCTCTTCCACTGCCAAAACAACTCCACCTGCCTCATGAACTTCACATACCATCAGCTGTCCTGACAGCTATCTAGGAAACCCTGTTGGGTCACTTCCGGTCCCATGCCCATTGAGCCCAGTGGGATGGAATCAAGCAGCTTCAGCACCCACACAAAACGAACATGGAGCTCCTCACTCAAGGTGCACAAAATTAAATGGCAAAAGACAAGTTCAGTGCCCAAGCCATTTCCCGCTGCCATGGAAACCAAGTGCTCTGGCAGCACATATGTCTGAAAGTGGATATGACACCTAGGGAAGGGAGTGTGCTGGTGAATGGCAACTGCCCGAAGCAGCAGCACAGCTCTTACACTGCCAAAACAACTCCACCTGCCTCATGCACTTCACATACCATCAGCTGTCCTGGCAGCTATCTAGGAAACCCTGTTGGGTCACTTCCGTTCCCATGCCCATTGAGCCCAGGGGGATGGAATCAAGCAGCTTCAGCACCCACACAAAACGAACATGGAGCTCCTCACTCAAGGCACTCAAAACTCCACGGCCAAAGACAAGTTCAGTGCCCAAGCCATTTCCCGCTGCCATGGAAACCAAGTGCTCTGGCAGCACATATGTCTGAAAGTGGATATGACACCTAGGGAAGGGAGTGTGTTGGTGAATGGCAACTGCCCGAAGCAACAGCACAGCTCTTCCAGTGCCAAAACAACTCCACCTGCCTCATGAACTTCACATACCATCAGCTGTCCTGGCAGCTATCTAGGAAACCCTGTTGGGTCACTTCCGGTTACATGCCCATTGAGCCCAGCGGGATGGAATCAAGCAGCTTCAGCACCCACACAAAACGAACATGGAGCTCCTCACTCAAGGCGCTCAAAACTCCACAGCCAAAGACAAGTTCAGTGCCCAAGCCATTTCCCGCTGCCATGGAAACCAAGTGTTCTGGCAGCACATATGTCTGAAAGTGGATATGACACCTAGGGAAGGGAGTGTGGTGATGAATGGCAACTGCCCGAAGCAGCAGCACAGCTCTTCCAGTGCCAAAACAACTCCGTCTGCCTCATGAACTTCACATACCATCAGCTGTCCTGGCAGCTATCTAGGAAACCCTGTTGGGTCACTTCCGGTCCCATGCGTATTGAGCCCAGAGTGATGGATTCAAGCAGCTTGAGCACCCACACAAAACAAACATGGAGCTCCTCACTCAAGGCGCACAAACTTACATGGCAGAAGACAAGTTCAGTGCCCAAGCCATTTCCCGCTGCCATGGAAACCAAGTGCTCTGGCAGCACATATGTCTGAAAGTGGATATGACACCTAGGGAAGGGAGTGTGCTGGTGAATGGCAACTGCCCGAAGCAGCAGCACAGCTCTTCCACTGCCAAAACAACTCCACCTGCCTCATGAACGTCACATACCATCAGCTGTCCTGGCAGCTATCTAGGAAACCCTGTTGGGTCACTTCCGGTCCCATGCCCATTGAGCCCAGGGGGATGGAATCAAGCAGCTTCAGCACCCACACAAAACGAACATGGAGCTCCTCACTCAAGGCGCTCAAAACTAGTTGGCGAAAGACAAGTTCAGTGCCCAAGCTATTTCCCGCTGCCATGGAAACCAAGTGCTCTGGCAGCACATATGTCTGAAAGTGGATATGACACCTAGGGAAGGGAGTGTGCTGGTGAATGGCAATTGCCCGAAGCAGCAGCACAGCTCTTCCAGTGCCACAACAGCTCCGTCTGCCTCATGAACTTCACATACCATCAGCTGTCCTGGCAGCTATCTAGGAAACCCTGTTGGGTCACTTCCGGTCCCATGCCCATTGAGCCCAGTGGGATGGAATCAAGCAGCTTCAGCAACCACACAAAACGAACATGGAGCTCCTCACTCAAGGCGCTCAAAACTCCACAGCCAAAGACATGTTCAGTGCCCAAGCCATTTCCCGCTGCCATGGAAACCAAGTGCTCTGGCAGCACATATGTCTGAAAGTGGATATGACACCTAGGGAAGGGAGTGTGTTGGTGAATGGCAACTGCCCGAAGCAGCAGCACAGCTCTTCCAGTGCCAAAACAACTCCACCTGCCTCATGAACGTCACATACCATCAGCTGTCCTGGCAGCTATCTAGGAAACCCTGTTGGGTCACTTCCGGTTACATGCCCATTGAGCCCAGTGGGATGGAATCAAGCAGCTTCAGCACCCACACAAAACGAACATGGAGCTCCTCACTCCAGGCGCACAAAATTACATGGACAAAGACAAGTTCAGTGCCCAAGCCATTTCCCGCTGCCATGGAAACCAAGTGCTCTGGCAGCACATATGTCTGAAAGTGGATATGACACCTAGGGAAGGGAGTCTGCTGGTGAATGGCAACTGCCCGAAGCAGCAGCCCAGCTGTTCCACTGCCAAAACAACTCCACCTTCCTCATGAACTTCACATACCATCAGCTGTCCTGGCAGCTATCTAGGAAACCCTGTTGGGTCACTTCCGGTCCCATGCCCATTGAGCCCAGTGGGATGGAATCAAGCAGCTTCAGCACCCACACAAAACGAACATGGAGCTCCTCACTCAAGGCGCCCAAAATTACATGGCCAAAGACAAGTTCAGTGCCCAAGCCATTTCCCGCTGCCATGGAAACCAAGTGCCCTGGCAGCACATATGTCTGAAAGTGGAAATGACACCTAGGGAAGGGAGTGTGCTGGTGAATGGCAACTGCCCGAAGCAGCAGCACAGCTCTTCCAGTGCCAAAACAACTCCACCTGCCTCATGAACTTCACATACCATCAGCTGTCCTGGCAGCTATCTAGGAAACCCTGTTGGGTCACTTCTGTTCCCATGCCCATTGAGCCCAGTGGGATGGAATCAAGCAGCTTCAGCAGCCACACAAATCTAACATGGAGCTCCTCACTCAAGGCGCACAAAATTACATGGCAAAAGAAAGTTCAGTGCCCAAGCCATTTCCCGCTGCCATGGAAACCAAGTGCTCTGGCAGCACATATGTCTGAAAGTGGATATGACACCTAGGGAAGGGAGTGTGGTGATGAATGGCAACTGCCCGAAGCAGCAGCACAGCTCTTCCAGTGCCACAACAGCTCCGTCTGCCTCATGAACTTCACATACCATCAGCTGTCCTGGCAGCTATCTAGGAAACCCTGTTGGGTCACTTCCGGTCCCATGCCCATTGAGCCCAGTGGGATGGAATCAAGCAGCTTCAGCACCCACACAAAACGAACATGGAGCTCCTCACTCAAGGCGCTCAAAACTCCACAGCCAAAGACATGTTCAGTGCCCAAGCCATTTCCCGCTGCCATGGAAACCAAGTGCTCTGGCAGCACATATGTCTGAAAGTGGATATGACACCTAGGCAAGGGAGTGTGATGGTGAATGGGAACTTTCCGAAAGAGGAGCACAGCTCTTCCAGTGCCAAAATAATTCTGCCTGCCTCATGAACTTCACATACCATCAGCTGTCCTGGCAGCTGTCTAGGAAACCCTGTTGGGTCACTTCCGGTCCCATGCCCATTGAGCCCAGGGGGATGGAATCAAGCAGCTTCAGCACCCACACAAAACGAACATGGAGTTCCTCACTCAAGGCGCCCAAAATTACATGGCCAAAGACAAGTTCAGTGCCCAAGCCATTTCCCGCTGCCATGGAAACCAAGTGCCCTGGCAGCACATATGTCTGAAAGTGGATATGACACCTAGGGAAGGGAGTGTGCTGGTGAATGGCAACTGCCCGAAGCAGCAGCACAGCTCTTCCACTGCCAAAACAACTCCACCTACCTCATGAACTTCACATACCATCAGCTGTCCTGGCAGCTATCTAGGAAACCCTGTTGGGTCACTTCCGGTCCCATGCAGATTGAGCCCAGTGGGATGGAATCAAGCAGCTTCAGCACCCACACAAAACGAACATGGAGCTCCTCACTCAAGGCGCTCAAAACTCCGCAGCCAAAGACAAGTTCAGTGCCCAAGCCATTTCCCGCTGCCATGGAAACCAAGTGCTCTGGCAGCACATATGTCTGAAAGTGGAAATGACACCTAGGGAAGGGAGTGTGCTGGTGAATGGCAACTGCCCGAAGCAGCAGCACAGCTCTTCCACTGCCAAAACAACTCCACTTGCCTCATGAACTTCACATACCATCAGCTGTCCTGGCAGCTATCTAGGAAACACTGTTGGGTCACTTCCGTTCCCATGCCCATTGAGCCCAGTGGGATGGAATCAAGCAGCTTCAGCAGCCACACAAATCTAACATGGAGCTCCTCACTCAAGGCGCACAAAATTACATGGCAAAAGACAAGTTCAGTGCCCAAGCCATTTCCCGCTGCCATGGAAACCAAGTGCTCTGGCAGCACATATGTCTGAAAGTGGATATGACACCTAGGGAAGGGAGTGTGCTGGTGAATGGCAACTGCCCGAAGCAGCAGCACAGCTCTTCCAGTGCCACAACAGCTCCGTCTGCCTCATGAACTTCACATACCATCAGCTGTCCTGGCAGCTATCTAGGAAACCCTGTTGGGTCACTTCCGGTCCCATGCCCATTGAGCCCAGTGGGATGGAATCAAGCAGCTTCAGCAACCACACAAAACGAACATGGAGCTCCTCACTCAAGGCGCTCAAAACTCCACAGCCAAAGACATGTTCAGTGCCCAAGCCATTTCCCGCTGCCATGGAAACCAAGTGCTCTGGCAGCACATATGTCTGAAAGTGGATATGACACCTAGGGAAGGGAGTGTGCTGGTGAATGGCAACTGCCCGAAGCAGCAGCACAGCTCTTCCAGTGCCAAAACAACTCCACCTGCCTCATGAACTTCACATACCATCAGCTGTCCTGGCAGCTATCTAGGAAACCCTGTTGGGTCACTTCCGTTCCCATGCCCATTGAGCCCAGTGGGATGGAATCAAGCAGCTTCAGCACCCACACAAAACGAACATGGAGCTCCTAACTCAAAGCGCACACAATTACATGGCAAAAGACAAGTTCAGTGCCCAAGCCATTTTCCGCTGCCATGGAAACCAAGTGCTCTGGCAGCACATATGTCTGAAAGTGGATATGACACCTAGGGAAGGGAGTGTGGTGATGAATGGCAACTGCCCGAAGCAGCAGCACAGCTCTTCCAGTGCCACAACAGCTCCACCTGCCTCATGAACTTCACATACCATCAGCTGTCCTGGCAGCTATCTAGGAAACCCTGTTGGGTCACTTCCGGTCCCATGCCCATTGAGCCCAGGGGGATGGAATCAAGCAGCTTCAGCACCCACACAAAACGAACATGGAGCTCCTCACTCAAGGCACTCAAAACTCCACGGCCAAAGACAAGTTCAGTGCCCAAGCCATTTCCAGCTGCCATGGAAACCAAGTGTTCTGGCAGCACATATGTCTGAAAGTGGATATGACACCTAGGGAAGGGAGTGTGGTGGTGAATGGCAACTGCCTGAAGCAGCAGCACAGCTCTTCCACTGCCAAAACAACTCCACCTGCCTCATGAACTTCACATACCATCAGCTGTCCTGGCAGCTATCTAGGAAACCCTATTGGGTCACTTCCGGTCCCATGCCCATTGAGCCCAGTGGGATGGAATCAAGCAGCTTGAGCACCCACACAAAACGAACATGGAGCTCCTCACTCAAGGCGCACAAAATTACATGGCAAAAGACAAGTTCAGTGCCCAAGCCATTTCCCGCTGCCATGGAAACCAAGTGCTCTGGCAGCACATATGTCTGAAAGTGGATATGACACCTAGGGAAGAGAGTGTGCTGGTGATGAATGGCAACTGCCCGAAGCAGCAGCACAGCTCTTCCAGTGCCACAACAGCTCCGTCTGCCTCATGAACTTCACATACCATCAGCTGTCCTGGCAGCTATCTAGGAAACCCTGTTGGGTCACTTCCGGTCCCATGCCCATTGAGCCCAGTGGGATGGAATCAAGCAGCTTCAGCACCCACACAAAACGAACATGGAGCTCCTCACTCAAGGCGCTCAAAACTCCACAGCCAAAGACATGTTCAGTGCCCAAGCCATTTCCCGCTGCCATGGAAACCAAGTGCTCTGGCAGCACATATGTCTGAAAGTGGATATGACACCTAGGGAAGGGAGTGTGCTGGTGAATGGCAACTGCCCGAAGCAGCAGCACAGCTCTTCCACTGCCAAAACAACTCCACCTGCCTCATGAACTTCACATACCATCAGCTGTCCTGGCAGCTATCTAGGAAACCCTGTTGGGTCACTTCCGGTCCCATGCCCATTGAGCCCAGTGGGATGGAATCAAGCAGCTTCAGCAACCACACAAAACGAACATGGAGCTCCTCACTCAAGGCGCTCAAAACTCCACAGCCAAAGACATGTTCAGTGCCCAAGCCATTTTCCGCTGCCATGGAAACCAAGTGCTCTGGCAGCACATATGTCTGAAAGTGGATATGACACCTAGGGAAGGGAGTGTGCTGGTGAATGGCAACTGCCCGAAGCAGCAGCACAGCTCTTCCAGTGCCAAAACAACTCCACCTGCCTCATGAACGTCACATACCATCAGCTGTCCTGGCAGCTATCTAGGAAACCCTGTTGGGTCACTTCCGTTCCCATGCCCATTGAGCCCAGTGGGATGGAATCAAGCAGCTTCAGCACCCACACAAAACGAACATGGAGCTCCTCACTCAAAGCGCACACAATTACATGGCAAAAGACAAGTTCAGTGCCCAAGCCATTTCCCGCTGCCATGGAAACCAAGTGCTCTGGCAGCACATATGTCTGAAAGTGGATATGACACCTAGGGAAGGGAGTGTGGTGATGAATGGCAACTGCCCGAAGCAGCAGCACAGCTCTTCCAGTGCCACAACAGCTCCACCTGCCTCATGAACTTCACATACCATCAGCTGTCCTGGCAGCTATCTAGGAAACCCTGTTGGGTCACTTCCGTTCCCATGCCCATTGAGCCCAGGGGGATGGAATCAAGCAGCTTCAGCACCCACACAAAACGAACATGGAGCTCCTCACTCAAGGCACTCAAAACTCCACGGCCAAAGACAAGTTCAGTGCCCAAGCCATTTCCAGCTGCCATGGAAACCAAGTGCTCTGGCAGCACATATGTCTGAAAGTGGATATGACACCTAGGGAAGGGAGTGTGCTGGTGAATGGCAACTGCCCGAAGCAGCAGCACAGCTCTTCCACTGCCAAAACAACTCCACCTACCTCATGAACTTCACATACCATCAGCTGTCCTGGCAGCTATCTAGGAAACCCTGTTGGGTCACTTCCGGTCCCATGCAGATTGAGCCCAGTGGGATGGAATCAAGCAGCTTCAGCACCCACACAAAACGAACATGGAGCTCCTCACTCAAGGCGCTCAAAACTCCGCAGCCAAAGACAAGTTCAGTGCCCAAGCCATTTCCCGCTGCCATGGAAACCAAGTGCTCTGGCAGCACATATGTCTGAAAGTGGAAATGACACCTAGGGAAGGGAGTGTGCTGGTGAATGGCAACTGCCCGAAGCAGCAGCACAGCTCTTCCACTGCCAAAACAACTCCACTTGCCTCATGAACTTCACATACCATCAGCTGTCCTGGCAGCTATCTAGGAAACCCTGTTGGGTCACTTCCGGTCCCATGCCCATTGAGCCCAGTGGGATGGAATCAAGCAGCTTCAGCAGCCACACAAATTTAACATGGAGCTCCTCACTCAAGGCGCACAAAATTACATGGCAAAAGACAAGTTCAGTGCCCAAGCCATTTCCCGCTGCCATGGAAACCAAGTGCTCTGGCAGCACATATGTCTGAAAGTGGATATGACACCTAGGGAAGGGAGTGTGCTGGTGAATGGCAACTGCCCGAAGCAGCAGCACAGCTCTTCCAGTGCCACAACAGCTCCGTCTGCCTCATGAACTTCACATACCATCAGCTGTCCTGGCAGCTATCTAGGAAACCCTGTTGGGTCACTTCCGGTCCCATGCCCATTGAGCCCAGTGGGATGGAATCAAGCAGCTTCAGCAACCACACAAAACGAACATGGAGCTCCTCACTCAAGGCGCTCAAAACTCCACAGCCAAAGACATGTTCAGTGCCCAAGCCATTTCCCGCTGCCATGGAAACCAAGTGCTCTGGCAGCACATATGTCTGAAAGTGGATATGACACCTAGGGAAGGGAGTGTGCTGGTGAATGGCAACTGCCCGAAGCAGCAGCACAGCTCTTCCACTGCCAGTGCCAAAACAACTCCACCTGCCTCATGAACTTCACATACCATCAGCTGTCCTGGCAGCTATCTAGGAAACCCTGTTGGGTCACTTCCGGTCCCATGCCCATTGAGCCCAGTGGGATGGAATCAAGCAGCTTCAGCACCCACACAAAACGAACATGGAGCTCCTAACTCAAAGCGCACACAATTACATGGCAAAAGACAAGTTCAGTGCCCAAGCCATTTCCCGCTGCCATGGAAACCAAGTGCTCTGGCAGCACATATGTCTGAAAGTGGATATGACACCTAGGGAAGGGAGTGTGGTGATGAATGGCAACTGCCCGAAGCAGCAGCACAGCTCTTCCAGTGCCACAACAGCTCCACCTGCCTCATGAACTTCACATACCATCAGCTGTCCTGGCAGCTATCTAGGAAACCCTGATGGGTCACTTCCGTTCCCATGCCCATTGAGCCCAGGGGGATGGAATCAAGCAGCTTCAGCACCCACACAAAACGAACATGGAGCTCCTCACTCAAGGCACTCAAAACTCCACGGCCAAAGACAAGTTCAGTGCCCAAGCCATTTCCAGCTGCCATGGAAACCAAGTGTTCTGGCAGCACATATGTCTGAAAGTGGATATGACACCTAGGGAAGGGAGTGTGGTGGTGAATGGCAACTGCCTGAAGCAGCAGCACAGCTCTTCCACTGCCAAAACAACTCCACCTGCCTCATGAACTTCACATACCATCAGCTGTCCTGGCAGCTATCTAGGAAACCCTATTGGGTCACTTCCGGTCCCATGCCCATTGAGCCCAGTGGGATGGAATCAAGCAGCTTCAGCACCCACACAAAACGAACATGGAGCTCCTCACTCAAGGCGCACAAAATTACATGGCAAAAGACAAGTTCAGTGCCCAAGCCATTTCCCGCTGCCATGGAAACCAAGTGCTCTGGCAGCACATATGTCTGAAAGTGGATATGACACCTAGGGAAGGGAGTGTGCTGGTGATGAATGGCAACTGCCCGAAGCAGCAGCACAGCTCTTCCAGTGCCACAACAGCTCCGTCTGCCTCATGAACTTCACATACCATCAGCTGTCCTGGCAGCTATCTAGGAAACCCTGTTGGGTCACTTCCGGTCCCATGCCCATTGAGCCCAGTGGGATGGAATCAAGCAGCTTCAGCACCCACACAAAACGAACATGGAGCTCCTCACTCAAGGCGCTCAAAACTCCACAGCCAAAGACATGTTCAGTGCCCAAGCCATTTCCCGCTGCCATGGAAACCAAGTGCTCTGGCAGCACATATGTCTGAAAGTGGATATGACACCTAGGGAAGGGAGTGTGCTGGTGAATGGCAACTGCCCGAAGCAGCAGCACAGCTCTTCCACTGCCAAAACAACTCCACCTGCCTCATGAACTTCACATACCATCAGCTGTCCTGGCAGCTATCTAGGAAACCCTGTTGGGTCACTTCCGGTCCCATGCCCATTGAGCCCAGTGGGATGGAATCAAGCAGCTTCAGCAACCACACAAAACGAACATGGAGCTCCTCACTCAAGGCGCTCAAAACTCCACAGCCAAAGACATGTTCAGTGCCCAAGCCATTTCCCGCTGCCATGGAAACCAAGTGCTCTGGCAGCACATATGTCTGAAAGTGGATATGACACCTAGGGAAGGGAGTGTGCTGGTGAATGGCAACTGCCCGAAGCAGCAGCACAGCTCTTCCAGTGCCAAAACAACTCCACCTGCCTCATGAACGTCACATACCATCAGCTGTCCTGGCAGCTATCTAGGAAACCCTGTTGGGTCACTTCCGTTCCCATGCCCATTGAGCCCAGTGGGATGGAATCAAGCAGCTTCAGCACCCACACAAAACGAACATGGAGCTCCTAACTCAAAGCGCACACAATTACATGGCAAAAGACAAGTTCAGTGCCCAAGCCATTTCCCGCTGCCATGGAAACCAAGTGCTCTGGCAGCACATATGTCTGAAAGTGGATATGACACCTAGGGAAGGGAGTGTGGTGATGAATGGCAACTGCCCGAAGCAGCAGCACAGCTCTTCCAGTGCCACAACAGCTCCACCTGCCTCATGAACTTCACATACCATCAGCTGTCCTGGCAGCTATCTAGGAAACCCTGTTGGGTCACTTCCGTTCCCATGCCCATTGAGCCCAGGGGGATGGAATCAAGCAGCTTCAGCACCCACACAAAACGAACATGGAGCTCCTCACTCAAGGCACTCAAAACTCCACGGCCAAAGACAAGTTCAGTGCCCAAGCCATTTCCAGCTGCCATGGAAACCAAGTGTTCTGGCAGCACATATGTCTGAAAGTGGATATGACACCTAGGGAAGGGAGTGTGCTGGTGAATGGCAACTGCCTGAAGCAGCAGCACAGCTCTTCCACTGCCAAAACAACTCCACCTGCCTCATGAACTTCACATACCATCAGCTGTCCTGGCAGCTATCTAGGAAACCCTGTTGGGTCACTTCCGGTCCCATGCCCATTGAGCCCAGTGGGATGGAATCAAGCAGCTTGAGCACCCACACAAAACGAACATGGAGCTCCTCACTCAAGGCGCACAAAATTACATGGCAAAAGACAAGTTCAGTGCCCAAGCCATTTCCAGCTGCCATGGAAACCAAGTGCTCTGGCAGCACATATGTCTGAAAGTGGATATGACACCTAGGGAAGGGAGTGTGCTGGTGATGAATGGCAACTGCCCGAAGCAGCAGCACAGCTCTTCCAGTGCCACAACAGCTCCGTCTGCCTCATGAACTTCACATACCATCAGCTGTCCTGGCAGCTATCTAGGAAACCCTGTTGGGTCACTTCCGGTCCCATGCCCATTGAGCCCAGTGGGATGGAATCAAGCAGCTTCAGCAACCACACAAAACGAACATGGAGCTCCTCACTCAAGGCGCTCAAAACTCCACAGCCAAAGACATGTTCAGTGCCCAAGCCATTTCCCGCTGCCATGGAAACCAAGTGCTCTGGCAGCACATATGTCTGAAAGTGGATATGACACCTAGGGAAGGGAGTGTGCTGGTGAATGGCAACTGCCCGAAGCAGCAGCACAGCTCTTCCACTGCCAAAACAACTCCACCTGCCTCATGAACTTCACATACCATCAGCTGTCCTGGCAGCTATCTAGGAAACCCTGTTGGGTCATTTCCGGTTACATGCCCATTGAGCCCAGTGGGATGGAATCAAGCAGCTTCAGCACCCACACAAAACGAACATGGAGCTCCTCACTCAAGGCGCTCAAAACTCCGCAACCAAAGACAAGTTCAGTGCCCAAGCCATTTCCCGCTGCCATGGAAACCAAGTGCTCTGGCAGCACATATGTCTGAAAGTGGATATGACACCTAGGGAAGGGAGTGTGGTGATGAATGGCAACTGCCCGAAGCAGTAGCACAGCTCTTCCACTGCCAAAACAACTCCACCTGCCTCATGAACTTCACATACCATCAGCTGTCCTGGCAGCTATCTAGGAAACCCTGTTGGGTCACTTCCGGTCCCATGCCCATTGAGCCAAGGGGGATGGAATCAAGCAGCTTCAGCACCCACACAAAACGAAGATGGAGTTCCTCACTCAAGGCGCCCAAAATTACATGGCAAAAGACAAGTTCAGTGCCCAAGCCATTTCCAGCTGCCATGGAAACCAAGTGCCCTGGCAGCACATATGTCTGAAAGTGGATATGACACCTAGGGAAGGGAGTGTGCTGGTGAATGGCAACTGCCCGAAGCAGCAGCACAGCTCTTCCACTGCCAAAACAACTCCACCTGCCTCATGAACTTCACATACCATCAGCTGTCCTGGCAGCTATCTAGGAAACCCTGTTGGGTCACTTCCGGTCCCATGCCCATTGAGCTCAGGGGGATGGAATCAAGCAGCTTGAGCACCCACACAAAACGAACATGGAGCTCCTCACTCAAGGCGCTCAAAACTCCGCAGCCAAAGACAAGTTCAGTGCCCAAGCCATTTCCCGCTGCCATGGAAACCAAGTGCTCTGGCAGCACATATGTCTGAAAGTGGATATGACACCTAGGGAAGGGAGTGTGGTGGTGAATGGCAACTGCCCGAAGCAGCAGCACAGCTCTTCCACTGCCAAAACAACTCCACCTGCCTCATGAACTTCACATACCATCAGCTGTCCTGGCAGCTATCTAGGAAACCCTGTTGGGTCACTTCCGGTCCCATGCCCATTGAGCCCAGTGGGATGGAATCAAGCAGCTTGAGCACCCACACAAAACGAACATGGAGCTCCTCACTCAAGGCGCACAAAATTACATGGCAAAAGACAAGTTCAGTGCCCAAGCCATTTCCCGCTGCCATGGAAACCAAGTGCTCTGGCAGCACATATGTCTGAAAGTGGATATGACACCTAGGGAAGGGAGTGTGCTGGTGAATGGCAACTGCCCGAAGCAGCAGCACAGCTCTTCCACTGCCAAAACAACTCCACCTGCCTCATGAACTTCACATACCATCAGCTGTCCTGGCAGCTATCTAGGAAACCCTGTTGGGTCACTTCCGGTCCCATGCCCATTGAGCCCAGTGGGATGGAATCAAGCAGCTTGAGCACCCACACAAAACGAACATGGAGCTCCTCACTCAAGGCGCTCAAAACTCCGCAGCCAAAGACAAGTTCAGTGCCCAAGCCATTTCCCGCTGCCATGGAAACCAAGTGCTCTGGCAGCACATATGTCTAAAAGTGGATATGACACCTAGGGAAGGGAGTGTGGTGATGAATGGCAACTGCCCGAAGCAGCAGCACAGCTCTTCCAGTGCCACAACAGCTCCACCTGCCTCATGAACTTCACATACCATCAGCTGTCCTGGCAGCTATCTAGGAAACCCTGTTGGGTCACTTCCGTTCCCATGCCCATTGAGCCCAGGGGGATGGAATCAAGCAGCTTCAGCACCCACACAAATCTAACATGGAGCTCCTCACTCAAGGCGCACAAAATTACATGGCAAAAGACAAGTTCAGTGCCCAAGCCATTTCCCGCTGCCATGGAAACCAAGTGCTCTGGCAGCACATATGTCTGAAAGTGGATATGACACCTAGGGAAGGGAGTGTGGTGGTGAATGGCAACTGCCTGAAGCAGCAGCACAGCTCTTCCACTGCCAAAACAACTCCACCTGCCTCATGAACTTCACATACCATCAGCTGTCCTGGCAGCTATCTAGGAAACCCTGATGGGTCACTTCCGGTCCCATGCCCATTGAGTCAGGGGGATGGAATCAAGCAGCTTGAGCACCCACACAAAACGAACATGGAGCTCCTCACTCAAGGCGCACAAAATTACATGGCAAAAGACAAGTTCAGTGCCCAAGCCATTTCCCGCTGCCATGGAAACCAAGTGCTCTGGCAGCACATATGTCTGAAAGTGGATATGACACCTAGGGAAGGGAGTGTGCTGGTGATGAATGGCAACTGCCCGAAGCAGCAGCACAGCTCTTCCAGTGCCACAACAGCTCCGTCTGCCTCATGAACTTCACATACCATCAGCTGTCCTGGCAGCTATCTAGGAAACCCTGTTGGGTCACTTCCGGTCCCATGCCCATTGAGCCCAGTGGGATGGAATCAAGCAGCTTCAGCACCCACACAAAACGAACATGGAGCTCCTCACTCAAGGCGCTCAAAACTCCACAGCGAAAGACAAGTTCAGTGCCCAAGCCATTTCCCGCTGCCATGGAAACCAAGTGCTCTGGCAGCACATATGTCTGAAAGTGGATATGACACCTAGGGAAGGGAGTGTGGTGATGAATGGCAACTGCCCGAAGCAGCAGCACAGCTCTTCCAGTGCCAAAACAACTCCACCTGCCTCATGAACTTCACATACCATCAGCTGTCCTGGCAGCTATCTAGGAAACCCTGTTGGGTCACTTCCGGTCCCATGCCCATTGAGCCCAGGGGGATGGAATCAAGCAGCTTCAGCACCCACACAAAACGAACATGGAGCTCCTCACTCAAGGCGCCCAAAATTACATGGCCAAAGACAAGTCAGTGCCCAAGCCATTTCCCGCTGCCATGGAAACCAAGTGCCCTGGCAGCACATATGTCTGAAAATGGATATGACACCTAGGAAAGGGAGTGTGCTGGTGAATGGCAACTGCCCGAAGCAGCAGCACAGCTCTTCCACTGCCAAAACAACTCCACCTGCCTCATGAACTTCACATACCATCAGCTGTCCTGGCAGCTATCTAGGAAACCCTGTTGGCTCACTTCCGGTCCCATGCCCATTGAGCCCAGTGGGATGGAATCAAGCAGCTTCAGCACCCACACAAAACGAACATGGAGCTCCTCACTCAAGGCGGACAAAACTCCACAGCCAAAGACAAGTTCAGTGCCCAAGCCATTTCCCGCTGCCATGGAAACCAAGTGCTCTGGCAGCACATATCTCTGAAAGTGGAAATGACACCTAGGGAAGGGAGTGTGGTGATGAATGGCAAGTGCCCGAAGCAGCAGCACAGCTCTTCCAGTGCCAAAACAACTCCAGCTGCCTCATGAACTTCACATACCATCAGCTGTCCTGGCAGCTATCTAGGAAACCCTGTTGGGTCACTTCCGGTCCCATGCTCATTGAGCCCAGTGGGATGGAATCAAGCAGCTTGAGCACCCACACAAAACGAACATGGAGCTCCTCACTCAAGGCGCTCAAAACTCCACGGCCTAAGACAAGTTCAGTGCCCAAGCCATTTCCTGCTGCCATGGAAACCAAGTGCTCTGGCAGCACATAGGTCTGAAAGTGGATATGACACCTAGGGAAGGGAGTGTGGTGGTGATTGGGAACTGCCCGAAGCAGCAGCACAGCTCTTCCACTGCCAAAACAACTCCACCTACCTCATGAACTTCACATACCATCAGCTGTCCTGGCAGCTATCTAGGAAATCATGTTGGGTCACTTCCGGTCCCATGCCCATTGAGTCCAGTGGGATGGAATCAAGCAGCTTCAGCACCCACACAAAACGAACATGGAGCTCCTCACTCAAGGCGCTCAAAACTCCACAGCCAAAGACATGTTCAGTGCCCAAGCCATTTCCCGCTGCCATGGAAACCAAGTGCTCTGGCAGCACATATGTCTGAAAGTGGATATGACACCTAGGGAAGGGATTGTGCTGGTGAATGGCAACTGCCCGAAGCAGCAGCACAGCTCTTCCACTGCCAAAACAACTCCAACTGCCTCATGAACTTCACATACCATCAGCTGTCCTGGCAGCTATGTAGGAAACCCTGTTGGGTCACTTCCGGTCCCATGCCCATTGAGCCCAGTGGGATGGAATCAAGCAGCTTCAGCACCCACACAAAACGAACATGGAGCTCCTCACTCAAGGAGCTAAAAATTCAACGGCCAAAGACAAGTTCAGTGCCCAAGCCATTTCCCTCTGCCATGGAAACCAAGTGCTCTGGCAGCACATATGTCTGAAAGTGGATATGACACCTAGGGAAGGGAGTGTGCTGGTGAATGGCAACTGCCCGAAGCAGCAGCACAGCTCTTCCACTGCCAAAACTACTCCACCTGCCTCATGAACTTCACATACCATCAGCTGTCCTGGCAGCTATCTAGGAAACCCTGTTGGGTCACTTCCGGTCCCATGCCCATTGAGCCCATTGGGATGGAATCATGCAGCTTGAGCACCCACACAAAACGAACATGGAGCTCCTCACTCAAGGCGCTCAAAACTCCATGGTCAAAGACAAGTTCAGTGCCCAAGCCATTTCCCGCTGCCATGGAAACCAAGTGCTCTGGCAGCACATATGTCTGAAAGTGGATATGACACCTAGGGAAGGGAGTGTGCTGGTGAATGGCAACTGCCCGAAGCAGCAGCACAGCTCTTCCACTGCCAAAACAACTCCACCTGCCTCATGAACTTCACATACCATCAGCTGTCCTGGCAGCTATCTAGGAAACCCTGTTGGGTCACTTCCGGTCCCATGCCCATTGAGCCCATTGGGATGGAATCATGCAGCTTGAGCACCCACACAAAACGAACATGGAGCTCCTCACTCAAGGCGCTCAAAACTCCATGGCCAAAGACAAGTTCAGTGCCCAAGCCATTTCCCGCTGCCATGGAAACCAAGTGCTCTGGCAGCACATATGTCTGAAAGTGGATATAACACCTAGGGAAGGGAGTGTGCTGGTGAATGGCAACTGCCCGAAGCAGCAGCACAGCTCTTCCAGTGCCAAAACAACTCCACCTGCCTCATGAACTTCACATACCATCAGCTGTCCTGGCAGCTATCTAGGAAACCCTGTTGGGTCACTTCCGGTCCCATGCCCATTGAGCCCAGTGGGATGGAATCAAGCAGCTTTAGCACCCACACAAAACGAACATGGAGCTCCTCACTCAAGGCGCTCAAAACTCCACGGCCAAAGACAAGTTCAGTGCCCAAGCCATTTCCCGCTGCCATGGAAACCAAGTGCTCTGGCAGCACATATGTCTGAAAGTGGATATGACACCTAGGGAAGGGAGTGTGCTGGTCAATGGCAATTGCCCGAAGCAGCAGCACAGCTCTTCCACTGCCAAAACAACTCCACCTGCCTCATGAACTTCACATACCATCAGCTGTCCTGACAGCTATCTAGGAAATCATGTTGGGTCACTTCCGGTCCCATGCACATTGAGCCCAGTGGGATGGAATCAAGCAGCTTCAGCACCCACAGAAAAAGAACATGGAGCTCCTCACTCAAGGCGCTCAAAACTCACAGTCAAAGACAAGTTCAGTGCCCAAGCCATTTCCCGCTGCCATGGAAACCAAGTGCTCTGGCAGCACATAGGTCTGAAAGTGGATATAACACCTAGGGAAGGGAGTGTGCTGGTGAATGGCAACTGCCCGAAGCAGCAGCACAGCTCTTCCAGTGCCAAAACAACTCCACCTGCCTCATGAACTTCACATACCATCAGCTGTCCTGGCAGCTATCTAGGAAACCCTGTTGGGTCACTTCCGGTCCACGGCCCATTGAGCCCAGTGGGATGGAATCAAGCAGCTTCAGCACCCACACAAAACGAACATGGAGCTCCTCACTCAAGGCGCTCAAAACTCCACGGCCTAAGACAAATTCAGTGCCCAAGCCATTTCCTGCTGCCATGGAAAGCAAGTGCTCTGGCAGCACATATGTCTGAAAGTGGATATGACACCTAGGGAAGGGAGTGTGGTGGTGAATGGCAACTGCCCGAAGCAGCAGCACAGCTCTTCCACTGCCAAAACAACTCCACCTGCCTCATGAACTTCACATACCATCAGCTGTCCTGGCAGCTATCTAGGAAATCATGTTGGGTCACTTCCGGTCCCATGCCCATTGAGCCCAGTGGGATGGAATCAAGCAGTTTCAGCACCCACACAAAACGAACATGGAGCTCCTCACTCAAGGCGCTCAAAACTCCACAGCCAAAGACGAGTTCAGTGCCCAAGCCATTTCCCGCTGCCATGGAAACCAAGTGCTCTGGCAGCACATATGTCTGAAAGTGGATATGACATCTAGGGAAGGGATTGTGCTGGTGAATGGCAACTGCCAGAAGCAGCAGCACAGCTCTTCCACTGCCAAAACAACTCCAACTGCCTCATGAACTTCACATACCATCAGCTGTCCTGGCAGCTATCTAGGAAACCCTGTTGGGTCACTTCCGGTCCCATGCCCATTGAGCCCAGTGGGATGGAATCAAGCAGCTTGAGCACCCACACAAAACGAACATGGAGCTCCTCACTCAAGGCGCTAAAAACTCCACAGCCAAAGACAAGTTCAGTGCCCAAGCCATTTCCCGCTGCCATGGAAACCAAGTGCTCTGGCAGCACATATGTCTGAAAGTGGATATGACACCTAGGGAAGGGAGTGTGGTGATGAATAGCAACTGCCCAAAGCAGCAGCACAGCTCTTCCAGTGCCAAAACAACTCCACCTGCCTCATGAACTTCACATACCATCAGCTGTCCTGGCACCTATTTAGGAAACCCTGTTGGGTCACTTCCGTTCCCATGCCCATTGAGCCCAGTGGGATGGAATCAAGCAGCTTCAGCACCCACACAAAACGAACATGGAGCTCCTCACTCAAGGCGCTCAAAACTCCATGGCCAAAGACAAGTTCAGTGCCCAAGCCATTTCCCGCTGCCATGGAAACCAAGTGCTCTGGCAGCACATATGTCTGAAAGTGGATATGACACCTAGGAAAGGGAGTGTGCTGGTGAATGGCAACTGCCCGAAGCAGCAGCACAGCTCTTCCACTGCCAAAACAACTCCAGCTGCCTCATGAACTTCACATACCATCAGCTGTCCTGGCAGCTATCTAGGAAACCCTGTTGGGTCTCTTCCGGTCCCATGCCCATTGAGCCCAGTGGGATGGAATCAAGCAGCTTCAGCACCCACACAAAACGAACATGGAGCTCCTCACTCAAGGCGCTCAAAACTCCACGGCCTAAGACAAATTCAGTGCCCAAGCCATTTCCTGCTGCCATGGAAACCAAGTGCTCTGGCAGCACATAGGTCTGAAAGTGGATATGACACCTAGGGAAGGGAGTGTGGTGGTGAATGGCAACTGCCCGAAGCAGCAGCACAGCTCTTCCACTGCCAAAACAACTCCACCTGCCTCATGAACTTCACATACCATCAGCTGTCCTGGCAGCTATCTAGGAAATCATGTTGGGTCACTTCCGGTCCCATGCCCATTGAGTCCAGTGGGATGGAATCAAGCAGCTTCAGCACCCACACAAAACGAACATGGAGCTCCTCACTCAAGGCGCTCAAAACTCCACAGCCAAAGACGAGTTCAGTGCCCAAGCCATTTCCCGCTGCCATGGAAACCAAGTGCTCTGGCAGCACATATGTCTGAAAGTGGATATGACACCTAGGGAAGGGATTGTGCTGGTGAATGGCAACTGCCCGAAGCAGCAGCACAGCTCTTCCAGTGCCAAAACAACTCCAACTGCCTCATGAACTTCACATACCATCAGCTGTCCTGGCAGCTATCTAGGAAACCCTGTTGGGTCACTTCCGGTCCCATGCCCATTGAGCCCAGTGGGATGGAATCAAGCAGCTTCAGCACCCACACAAAACGAACATGGAGCTCCTCACTCAAGGCGCTCAAAACTCCGCAGTCAAAGACAAGTTCAGTGCATAAGCCATTTCCCGCTGCCATGGAAACCAAGTGCTCTGGCAGCACATAGGTCTGAAAGTGGATATGACACCTAGGGAAGGGAGTGTGTTGGTGAATGGCAACTGCCCGAAGCAGCAGCACAGCTCTTCCAGTGCCAAAACAACTCCACCTGCCTCATGAACTTCACATACCATCAGCTGTCCTGGCAGCTATCTAGGAAACCCTGTTGGGTCACTTCCGGTCCCATGCCCATTGAGCCCAGTGGGATGGAATCAAGCAGCTTGAGCACCCACACAAAACGAACATGGAGCTCCTCACTCAAGGCGCTAAAAACTCCACAGCCAAAGACAAGTTCAGTGCCCAAGCCATTTCCCGCTGCCATGGAAACCAAGTGCTCTGGCAGCACATATGTCTGAAAGTGGATATGACACCTAGGGAAGGGAGTGTGGTGATGAATAGCAACTGCCCAAAGCAGCAGCACAGCTCTTCCAGTGCCAAAACAACTCCACCTGCCTCATGAACTTCACATACCATCAGCTGTCCTGGCACCTATTTAGGAAACCCTGTTGGGTCACTTCCGTTCCCATGCCCATTGAGCCCAGTGGGATGGAATCAAGCAGCTTCAGCACCCACACAAAACGAACATGGAGCTCCTCACTCAAGGCGCTCAAAACTACATGGCCAAAGACAAGTTCAGTGCCCAAGCCATTTCCCGCTGCCATGGAAACCAAGTGCTCTGGCAGCACATATGTCTGAAAGTGGATATGACACCTAGGAAAGGGAGTGTGCTGGTGAATGGCAATTGCCCGAAGCAGCAGCACAGCTCTTCCACTACCAAAACAACTCCACCTGCCTCATGAACTTCACATACCATCAGCTGTCCTGGCAGCTATCTAGGAAACCCTGTTGGGTCACTTCCGGTCCCATGCCCATTGAGCCCAGTGGGATGGAATCAAGCAGCTTGAGCACCCACACAAAACGCACATGGAGCTCCTCACTCAAGGCGCTCAAAACTACATGGCGAAAGACAAGTTCAGTGCCCAAGCCATTTCCCGCTGCCATGGAAACCAAGTGCTCTGGCAGCACATATGTGTGAAAGTGGATATGACACCTAGGGAAGGGAGTGTGCTGGTGAATGGCAACTGCCCGAAGCAGCAGCACAGCTCTTCCACTGCCAAAACAACTCCACCTGCCTCATGAACTTCACATACCATCAGCTGTCCTGGCAGCTATCTAGGAAACCCTGTTGGGTCACTTCCGGTCCCATGCCCATTGAGCCCAGTGGGATGGAATCAAGCAGCTTGAGCACCCACACAAAACGAACATGGAGCTCCTCACTCAAGGCGCTAAAAACTCCACAGCCAAAGACAAGTTCAGTGCCCAAGCCATTTCCCGCTGCCATGGAAACCAAGTGCTCTGGCAGCACATATGTCTGAAAGTGGATATGACACCTAGGGAAGGGAGTGTGGTGATGAATAGCAACTGCCCAAAGCAGCAGCACAGCTCTTCCAGTGCCAAAACAACTCCACCTGCCTCATGAACTTCACATACCATCAGCTGTCCTGGCACCTATTTAGGAAACCCTGTTGGGTCACTTCCGTTCCCATGCCCATTGAGCCCAGTGGGATGGAATCAAGCAGCTTCAGCACCCACACAAAACGAACATGGAGCTCCTCACTCAAGGCGCTCAAAACTACATGGCCAAAGACAAGTTCAGTGCCCAAGCCATTTCCCGCTGCCATGGAAACCAAGTGCTCTGGCAGCACATATGTCTGAAAGTGGATATGACACCTAGGAAAGGGAGTGTGCTGGTGAATGGCAACTGCCCGAAGCAGCAGCACAGCTCTTCCACTGCCAAAACAACTCCAGCTGCCTCATGAACTTCACATACCATCAGCTGTCCTGGCAGCTATCTAGGAAACCCTGTTGGGTCTCTTCCGGTCCCATGCCCATTGAGCCCAGTGGGATGGAATCAAGCAGCTTCAGCACCCACACAAAACGAACATGGAGCTCCTCACTCAAGGCGCTCAAAACTCCACGGCCTAAGACAAATTCAGTGCCCAAGCCATTTCCTGCTGCCATGGAAACCAAGTGCTCTGGCAGCACATAGGTCTGAAAGTGGATATGACACCTAGGGAAGGGAGTGTGGTGGTGAATGGCAACTGCCCGAAGCAGCAGCACAGCTCTTCCACTGCCAAAACAACTCCACCTGCCTCATGAACTTCACATACCATCAGCTGTCCTGGCAGCTATCTAGGAAATCATGTTGGGTCACTTCCGGTCCCATGCCCATTGAGTCCAGTGGGATGGAATCAAGCAGCTTCAGCACCCACACAAAACGAACATGGAGCTCCTCACTCAAGGCGCTCAAAACTCCACAGCCAAAGACGAGTTCAGTGCCCAAGCCATTTCCCGCTGCCATGGAAACCAAGTGCTCTGGCAGCACATATGTCTGAAAGTGGATATGACACCTAGGGAAGGGATTGTGCTGGTGAATGGCAACTGCCCGAAGCAGCAGCACAGCTCTTCCACTGCCAAAACAACTCCAACTGCCTCATGAACTTCACATACCATCAGCTGTCCTGGCAGCTATCTAGGAAACCCTGTTGGGTCACTTCCGGTCCCATGCCCATTGAGCCCAGTGGGATGGAATCAAGCAGCTTCAGCACCCACACAAAACGAACATGGAGCTCCTCACTCAAGGCGCTCAAAACTCCGCAGTCAAAGACAAGTTCAGTGCATAAGCCATTTCCCGCTGCCATGGAAACCAAGTGCTCTGGCAGCACATAGGTCTGAAAGTGGATATGACACCTAGGGAAGGGAGTGTGTTGGTGAATGGCAACTGCCCGAAGCAGCAGCACAGCTCTTCCAGTGCCAAAACAACTCCACCTGCCTCATGAACTTCACATACCATCAGCTGTCCTGGCAGCTATCTAGGAAACCCTGTTGGGTCACTTCCGGTCCCATGCCCATTGAGCCCAGTGGGATGGAATCAAGCAGCTTGAGCACCCACACAAAACGAACATGGAGCTCCTCACTCAAGGCGCTAAAAACTCCACAGCCAAAGACAAGTTCAGTGCCCAAGCCATTTCCCGCTGCCATGGAAACCAAGTGCTCTGGCAGCACATATGTCTGAAAGTGGATATGACACCTAGGGAAGGGAGTGTGGTGATGAATAGCAACTGCCCAAAGCAGCAGCACAGCTCTTCCAGTGCCAAAACAACTCCACCTGCCTCATGAACTTCACATACCATCAGCTGTCCTGGCACCTATTTAGGAAACCCTGTTGGGTCACTTCCGTTCCCATGCCCATTGAGCCCAGTGGGATGGAATCAAGCAGCTTCAGCACCCACACAAAACGAACATGGAGCTCCTCACTCAAGGCGCTCAAAACTACATGGCCAAAGACAAGTTCAGTGCCCAAGCCATTTCCCGCTGCCATGGAAACCAAGTGCTCTGGCAGCACATATGTCTGAAAGTGGATATGACACCTAGGAAAGGGAGTGTGCTGGTGAATGGCAATTGCCCGAAGCAGCAGCACAGCTCTTCCACTACCAAAACAACTCCACCTGCCTCATGAACTTCACATACCATCAGCTGTCCTGGCAGCTATCTAGGAAACCCTGTTGGGTCACTTCCGGTCCCATGCCCATTGAGCCCAGTGGGATGGAATCAAGCAGCTTGAGCACCCACACAAAACGCACATGGAGCTCCTCACTCAAGGCGCTCAAAACTACATGGCGAAAGACAAGTTCAGTGCCCAAGCCATTTCCCGCTGCCATGGAAACCAAGTGCTCTGGCAGCACATATGTGTGAAAGTGGATATGACACCTAGGGAAGGGAGTGTGCTGGTGAATGGCAACTGCCCGAAGCAGCAGCACAGCTCTTCCACTGACAAAACAACTCCACCTGCCTCATGAACTTCACATACCATCAGCTGTCCTGGCAGCTATCTAGGAAACCCTGTTGGGTCACTTCCGGTCCCATGCCCATTGAGCCCAGTGGGATGGAATCAAGCAGCTTCAGCACCCACACAAAACGAACATGGAGCTCCTCACTCAAGGCGCTCAAAACTCCACAGCCAAAGACGAGTTCAGTGCCCAAGCCATTTCCCGCTGCCATGGAAACCAAGTGCTCTGGCAGCACATATGTGTGAAAGTGGATATGACACCTAGGGAAGGGATTGTGCTGGTGAATGGCAACTGCCCGAAGCAGCAGCACAGCTCTTCCACTGCCAAAACAACTCCAACTGCCTCATGAACTTCACATACCATCAGCTGTCCTGGCAGCTATCTAGGAAACCCTGTTGGGTCACTTCCAGTCCCATGCCCATTGAGCCCAGTGGGATGGAATCAAGCAGCTTCAGCACCCACACAAAACGAACATGGAGCTCCTCACTCAAGGCGCTCAAAACTTCGCAATCAAAGACAAGTTCAGTGCCCAAGCCATTTCCCGCTGCCATGGAAACCAAGTGCTCTGGCAGCACATAGGTCTGAAAGTGGATATGACACCTAGGGAAGGGAGTGTGTTGGTGAATGGCAACTGCCCGAAGCAGCAGCACAGCTCTTCCTGTGCCAAAACAACTCCACCTGCCTCATGAACTTCACATACCATCAGCTGTCCTGGCAGCTATCTAGGAAACCCTGTTGGGTCACTTCCGGTACCATGCCCATTGAGTCCAGTGGGATGGAATCAAGCAGCTTCAGCACCCACACAAAACTAAGATGGAGCTCCTCACTCAAGGCGCTCAAAACTCCACAGCCAAAGACAAGTTCAGTGCCCAAGCCATTTCCAGCTGCCATGGAAACCAAGTGCTCTGGCAGCACATATGTCTGAAAGTGGATATGACACCTAGGGAAGGGAGTGTGCTGGTGAATGGCAACTGCCCGAAGCTGCAGCACAGCTCTTCCACTGCCAAAACAACTCCACCTGCCTCATGAACTTCACATACCATCAGCTGTCCTGGCAGCTATCTAGGAAACCCTGTTGGGTCACTTCCGGTCCCATGCCCATTGAGCCCAGTGGGATGGAATCAAGCAGCTTGAGCACCCACACAAAACGAACATGGAGCTCCTCACTCAAGGAGCTAAAAATTCAACGGCCAAAGACAAGTTCAGTTCCCAAACCATTTCCCTCTGCCATGGAAACCAAGTGCTCTGGCAGCACATATGTCTGAAAGTGGATATGACACCTAGGGAAGGGAGTGTGCTGGTGAATGGCAACTGCCCGAAGCAGCAGCACAGCTCTTCCACTGCCGAAACTACTCCACCTGCCTCATGAACTTCACATACCATCAGCTGTCCTGGCAGCTATCTAGGAAACCCTGTTGGGTCACTTCCGGTCCCATGCCCATTGAGCCCATTGGGATGGAATCATGCAGCTTGAGCACCCACACAAAACGAACATGGAGCTCCTCACTCAAGGCGCTCAAAACTCCATGGCCAAAGACAAGTTCAGTGCCCAAGCCATTTCCCGCTGCCATGGAAACCAAGTGCTCTGGCAGCACATATGTCTGAAAGTGGATATGACACCTAGGGAAGGGAGTGTGCTGGTGAATGGCAACTGCCCGAAGCAGCAGCCCAGCTCTTCCAGTGCTAAAACAACTCCACCTGCCTCATGAACTTCACATACCATCAGCTGTCCTGGCAGCTATCTAGGAAACCCTGTTGGGTCACTTCCGGTCCCATGCCCATTGAGCCCAGTGGGATGGAATCAAGCAGCTTCAGCACCCACACAAAACGAACATGGAGCTCCTCACTCAAGGCGCTAAAAAGTCCACAGACAAAGACAAGTTCAGTGCCCAAGCCATTTCCCGCTGCCATGGAAACCAAGTGCTCTGGCAGCACATATGTCTGAAAGTGGATATAACACCTAGGGAAGGGAGTGTGCTGGTGAATGGCAACTGCCCGAAGCAGCAGCACAGCTCTTCCAGTGCCAAAACAACTCCACCTGCCTCATGAACTTCACATACCATCAGCTGTCCTGGCAGCTATCTAGGAAACCCTGTTGGGTCACTTCCGGTCCCATGCCCATTGAGCCCAGTGGGATGGAATCAAGCAGCTTTAGCACCCACACAAAACGAACATGGAGCTCCTCACTCAAGGCGCTCAAAACTCCACGGCCAAAGACAAGTTCAGTGCCCAAGCCATTTCCCGCTGCCATGGAAACCAAGTGCTCTGGCAGCACATATGTCTGAAAGTGGATATGACACCTAGGGAAGGGAGTGTGCTGGTGAATGGCAATTGCCCGAAGCAGCAGCACAGCTCTTCCACTGCCAAAACAACTCCACCTGCCTCATGAACTTCACATACCATCAGCTGTCCTGGCAGCTATCTAGGAAACCCTGTTGGGTCACTTCCGGTCCCATGCCCATTGAGCCCAGTGGGATGGAATCAAGCAGCTTCAGCACCCACAGAAAAAGAACATGGAGCTCCTCACTCAAGGCGCTCAAAACTCACAGCCAAAGACAAGTTCAGTGCCCAAGCCATTTCCCGCTGCCATGGAAACCAAGTGCTCTGGCAGCACATATGTCTGAAAGTGGATATAACACCTAGGGAAGGGAGTGTGCTGGTGAATGGCAACTGCCCGAAGCAGCAGCACAGCTCTTCCAGTGCCAAAACAACTCCACCTGCCTCATGAACTTCACATACCATCAGCTGTCCTGGCAGCTATCTAGGAAACCCTGTTGGGTCACTTCCGGTCCACGGCCCATTGAGCCCAGTGGGATGGAATCAAGCAGCTTCAGTACCCACACAAAACGAACATGGAGCTCCTCACTCAAGGCGCACAAAACTCTACGGCCAAAGACAAGTTCAGTGCCCAAGCCATTTCCCGCTGCCATGGAAACCAAGTGCTCTGGCAGCACATATGTCTGAAAGTGGATATGACACCTAGGGAAGGGAGTCTGGTGGTGAATGGCAACTGCCCGAAGCAGCAGCACAGCTCTTCCAGTGCCAAAACAACTCCACCTGCCTCATGACCTTCACATACCATCAGCTGTCCTGGCAGCTATCTAGGAAACGTTGTTGGGTTACTTCCGGTCCCATGCCCATGAGCCCAGTGGGATGGATTCAAGCAGCTTCAGCACCCACACAAAAAGAACATGGAGCTCCTCACTCAAGGCGCTCAAAACTCACAGCCAAAGACAAGTTCAGTGCCCAAGCCATTTCCCGCTGCCATGGAAACCAAGTGCTCTGGCAGCACATATGTCTGAAAGTGGATATAACACCTAGGGAAGGGAGTGTGTTGGTGAATGGCAACTGCCCGAAGCAGCAGCACAGCTCTTCCAGTGCCAAAACAACTCCACCTGCCTCATGAACTTCACATACCATCAGCTGTCCTGGCAGCTATCTAGGAAACCCTGTTGGGTCACTTCCGGTCCCATGCCCATTGAGCCCAGTGGGATGGAATCAAGCAGCTTCAGCACCCACACAAAAAGAACATGGAGCTCCTCACTCAAGGCGCTCAAAACTCCACAGTCAAAGACAAGTTCAGTGCCCAAGCCATTTCCCGCTGCCATGGAAACCAAGTGCTCTGGCAGCACATATGTCTGAAAGTGGATATGACACCTAGGGAAGGGAGTCTGCTGGTGAATGGCAACTGCCCGAAGCAGCAGCACAGCTCTTCCACTGCCAAAACAACTCCACCTGCCTCATGAACTTCACATACCATCAGCTGTCCTGGCAGCTATCTAGGAAACCCTGTTGGGTCACTTCCGGTCCCATGCCCATTGAGCCGAGTGGGATGGAATCAAGCAGCTTGCGCACCCACACAAAAAGAACATGGAGCTCCTCACTCAAGGTGCTCAAAACTCCACGGCCAAAGACAAGTTCAGTGCGCAAGCCATTTCCCGCTGCCATGGAAACCAAGTGCTCTGGCAGCACATATGTCTGAAAGTGGATATGACACCTAGGGAAGGGAGTGTGCTGGTGAATGGCAACTGCCCGAAGCAGCAGCAAAGCTCTTCCAGTGCCAAAACAACTCAACCTGCTTCATGACCTTCACATACCATCAGCTGTCCTGGCAGGTAAGTTGGACACCCTGTTGGGTCACTTCCGGTCCCATGCCCATTGAGCCCAGTGGGATGGAATCAAGCAGCATCAGCACCCACACAAAAAGAACATGGAGCTCCTCACTCAAGGCGCTCAAAACTCACAGCCAAAGACAAGTTCAGTGCCCTAGCCATTTCCCGCTGCCATGGAAACCAAGTGCTCTGGCAGCACATATGTCTGAAAGTGGATATAACACCTAGGGAAGGGAGTGTGCAGGTGAATGGCAACTGCCTGAAGCAGCAGCACAGCTCTTCCAGTGCCAAAACAACTCCACCTGCCTCATGAACTTCACATACCATCAGCTGTCCTGGCAGCTATCTAGGAAACCCTGTTGGGTCACTTCTGGTCCCATGCCCATTGAGCCCAGTGGGATGGAATCAAGCAGCTTCAGCACCCACACAAAACGAACATGGAGCTCCTCACTCAAGGCGCACAAAACTCTACGGCCAAAGACATGTTCCGTGCCCAAGCCATTTCCCGCTGCCATGGAAACCAAGTGCTCTGGCAGCACATATGTCTGAAAGTGGATATGACACCTAGGGATTGGAGTGTGCTGGTGAATGGCAACTGCCCGAAGCAGCAGCACAGCTCTTCCAGTGCCAAAACAACTCCACCTGCCTCATGACCTTCACATACCATCAGCTGTCCTGGCAGCTATCTAGGAAACCCTGTTGGGTCACTTCCGGTCCCATGCCCATTGAGCCCAGTGGAATGGAATCAAGCAGCTTCAGCACCCACACAAAACGAACATGGAGCTCCTCACTCAAGGCGCTAAAAACTCCACAGCCAAAGACAAGTTCAGTGCGCAAGCCATTTCCCGCTGCCATGGAAACCAAGTGCTCTGGCAGCACATATGTCTGAAAGTGGATATGACACCTAGGGAAGGGAGTGTGTTGGTGAATGGCAACTGCCCGAAGCAGCAGCACAGCTCTTCCACTGCCAGTGCCAAAACAACTCCACCTGCCTCATGAACTTCACCTACCATCAACTGTCCTGGCAGCTATCTAGGAAACCCTGTTGGGTCACTTCCGGTCCCATGCCCATTGAGCCCAGTGAGATAGATTCAAGCAGCTTCAGCACCCACACAGAAAACGAACATGGAGCTCCTCACTCAAGGCGCTCCAAACTCCACGGCCAAAGACAAGTTCAGTGCCCAAGCCATTTCCCGCTGCCATGGAAACCAAGTGCTCTGGCAGCTCATATGTCTGAAAGTGGATATGACACCTAGGAAAGGGAGTGTGCTGGTGAATGGCAACTGCCCGAAGCAGCAGCACAGCTCTTCCAGTGCCAAAACAACTCCACCTGCCTCATGACCTTCACATACCATCAGCTGTCCTAGCAGCTATGTAGGAAACCCTGTTGGGTCACTTCCGATCCCATGCCCATTGAGCCCAGTGGGATGGAATCAAGCAGCTTCAGCACCCACACAAAACGAACATGGAGCTCCTCACTCAAGGCGCTCAAAACTCCACAGACAAAGACAAGTTCAGTGCCCAAGCCATTTCCCGCTGCCATGGAAACCAAGTGCTCTGGCAGCACATATGTCTGAAAGTGGATATAAAACCTAGGGAAGGGAGTGTGGTGGTGAATGGCAACTGCCCGAAGCAGCAGCACAGCTCTTCTAGTGCCAAAACAACTCCACCTGCCTCATGAACTTCACATACCATCAGCTGTCCTGGCAGCTATCTAGGAAACCCTGTTGGGTCACTTCCGGTCCCATGCCCATTGAGCCCAGTGGGATGGAATCAAGCAGCTTCAGCACCCACACAAAACGAACATGGAGCTCCTCACTCAAGGTGCACAAAACTCTACGGCCAAAGACAAGTTCAGTGCCCAAGCCATTTCCCGCTGCCATGGAAACCAAGTGCTCTGGCAGCACATATGTCTGAAAGTGGATATGACACCTAGGGAAGGGAGTGTGCTGGTGAATGGCAACTGCCCGAAGCAGCAGCACAGCTCTTCCAGTGCCAAAACAACTCCACCTGCCTCATGAACTTCACATACCATCAGCTGTCCTGGCAGCTATCTAGGAAACCCTGTTGGGTCACTTCCGGTCCCATGCCCATTGAGCACAGTGGGATGGAATCAAGCAGCTTCAGCACCCACACAAATCTAACATGGAGCTCCTCACTCAAGGTGCTCAAAACTCCACAGCCAAAGACAAGTTCAGTGCGCAAGCCATTTCCCGCTGCCATGGAAACCAAGTGCTCTGGCAGCACATATGTCTGAAAGTGGATATGACACCTAGGGAAGGGAGTGTGCTGGTGAATGGCAACTGCCCGAAGCAGCAGCACAGCTCTTCCACTGCCAAAACAACTCCACCTGCCTCATGAACTTCACATACCATCAGCTGTCCTGGCAGCTATCTAGGAAACTCTGTTGGGTCACTTCCGGTCCCATGCCCATTGAGCCCAGTGGGATGGAATCAAGCAGCTTCAGCACCCTCACAAATCTAACATGGAGCTCCTCACTCAAGGTGCTCAAAACGTCACGGCCAAAGACAAGTTCAGTGCCCAAGCCATTTCCCGCTGCCATGGAAATCAAGTGCTCTGGCAGCACATATGTCTGAAAGTGGATATGACACCTAGGGAAGGGAGTGTGCTGGTGAATGGCAACTGCCCAAAGCAGCAGCACAGCTCTTCCACTGCCAGTGCCAAAACAACTCCACCTGCCTCATGAACTTCACATACCATCAGCTGTCCTGGCAGCTATCTAGGAAACCCTGTTGGGTCACTTCCAGTCCCATACCCTTTGAGCCCAGTGGGATGGATTCAAGCAGCTTCAGCACCCACACAAAACGAACATGGAGCTCCTCACTCAAGGCGCTCCAAACTCCACGGCCAAAGACAAGTTCAGTGCCCAAGCCATTTCCCGCTGCCATGGAAACCAAGTGCTCTGGCAGCTCATATGTCTGAAAGTGGATATGACACCTAGGAAAGGGAGTGTGCTGGTGAATGGCAACTGCCCGAAGCAGCAGCACAGCTCTTCCAGTGCCAAAACAACTCCACCTGCCTCATGACCTTCACATACCATCAGCTGTCCTAGCAGCTATGTAGGAAACCCTGTTGGGTCACTTCCGATCCCATGCCCATTGAGCCCAGTGGGATGGAATCAAGCAGCTTCAGCACCCACACAAAACGAACATGGAGCTCCTCACTCAAGGCGCTCAAAACTCCACAGACAAAGACAAGTTCAGTGCCCAAGCCATTTCCCGCTGCCATGGAAACCAAGTGCTCTGGCAGCACATATGTCTGAAAGTGGATATAAAACCTAGGGAAGGGAGTGTGGTGGTGAATGGCAACTGCCCGAAGCAGCAGCACAGCTCTTCTAGTGCCAAAACAACTCCACCTGCCTCATGAACTTCACATACCATCAGCTGTCCTGGCAGCTATCTAGGAAACCCTGTTGGGTCACTTCCGGTCCCATGCCCATTGAGCCCAGTGGGATGGAATCAAGCAGCTTCAGCACCCACACAAAACGAACATGGAGCTCCTCACTCAAGGTGCACAAAACTCTACGGCCAAAGACAAGTTCAGTGCCCAAGCCATTTCCCGCTGCCATGGAAACCAAGTGCTCTGGCAGCACATATGTCTGAAAGTGGATATGACACCTAGGGAAGGGAGTGTGCTGGTGAATGGCAACTGCCCGAAGCAGCAGCACAGCTCTTCCAGTGCCAAAACAACTCCACCTGCCTCATGAACTTCACATACCATCAGCTGTCCTGGCAGCTATCTAGGAAACCCTGTTGGGTCACTTCCGGTCCCATGCCCATTGAGCACAGTGGGATGGAATCAAGCAGCTTCAGCACCCACACAAAACGAACATGGAGCTCCTCATTCAAGGCACTCAAAACTCTACGGCCAAAGACAAGTTCAGTGCGCAAGCCATTTCCCGCTGCCATGGAAAGCAAGTGCTCTGGCAGCACATATGTCTGAAAGTGGATATGACACCTAGGGAAGGGAGTGTGGTGGTGAATGGCAACTGCCCGAAGCAGCAGCACAGCTCTTCCACTGCCAGTGTAAAAACAACTCCACCTGCCTCATGAACTTCACATACCATCAGCTGTCCTGGCAGCTATCTAGGAAACCCTGTTGGGTCACTTCTAGTCCCATGCCCATTGAGTCAAGTGGGATGGAATCAAGCAGCTTCAGCACCCACACAAAACGAACATGGAGCTCCTCACTCAAGGCGCTCAAAACTCCACGGCCAAAGACAAGTTCAGTGCCCAAGCCATTTCCCGCTGCCATGGAAACCAAGTGCTCTGGCAGCACATATGTCTGAAAGTGGATATGACACCTAGGGAAGGGAGTGTGCTGGTGAATGGCAACTGCCCGAAGCAGCAGCACAGCTCTTCCAGTGCCAAAACAACTCCACCTGCCTCATGAACTACACATACCATCAGCTGTCCTGGCAGCTATCTAGGAAACCCTGTTGGGTCACTTCCGGTCCCATGCCCATTGAGCCCAGTAGGATGGAATCAAGCAGCTTGCGCACCCACACAAAAAAACATGGAGCTCCTCACTCAAGGCGCTCAAAACTCACAGCCAAAGACAAGTTGAGTGCCCAAGCCATTTCCCGCTGCCATGGAAACCAAGTGCTCTGGCAGCACATATGTCTGAAAGTGGATATAACACCTAGGGAAGGGAGTGTGCTGGTGAATGGCAACTGCCCGAAGCAGCAGCACAGCTCTTCCAGTGCCAAAACAACTCCACCTGCCTCATGAACTTCACATACCATCAGCTGTGCTGGCAGCTATCTAGGAAACCCTGTTGGGTCACTTCTTGTCCCATGCCCATTGAGCCCAGTGGGATGGAATCAAGCAGCTTCAGCACCCACACAAAACGAACATGGAGCTCCTCACTCAAGGCGCTCAAAGCTCCACAGCCAAAGACAAGTTCACTGCCCAAGCCATTTCCCGCTGCCATGGAAACCAAGTGCTCTGGCAGCACATATGTCTGAAAGTGGATATGACACCTAGGGAAGGGAGTTTGCTGGTGAATGGCAACTGCCCGAAGCAGCAGCACAGCTCTTCCACTGCCAAAACTACTCCACCTGCCTCATGAACTTCACATACCATCAGCTGTCCTGGCAGCTATCTAGGAAACCCTGTTGGGTCACTTCCGGTCCCATGCCCATTGAGGGAAGAGGGATGGAATCAAGCAGCTTCAGCACCCACACAAAACGAACATGGAGCTCCTCACTCAAGGTGCTCCAAACTCCATGGCCAAAGACAAGTTCAGTGCCCAAGCCATTTCCCGCTGCCATGGAAATCAAGTGCTCTGGCAGCACATATGTCTGAAAGTGGATATGACACAAGGGAAGGGAGTGTGCTGGTGAGTGGCAACTGCCCGAAGCAGCAGCACAGCTCTTCCACTGCCAGTGCCAAAACAACTCCACCTGCCTCATGAACTTCACATACCATCAGCTGTCCTGGCAGCTATCTAGGAAACCCTGTTGGGTCACTTCCAGTCCCATACCCATTGAGCCCAGTGGGATGGAATCAAGCAGCTTCAGCACCCACACAAAACGAACATGGAGCTCCTCACTCAAGGCGCTCAAAACTCCACAGCCAAAGACAAGTTCAGTGCCCAAGCCATTTCCCGCTGCCATGGAAACCAAGTGCTCTGGCAGCACATATGTCTGAAAGTGGATATGACACCTAGGGAAGGGAGTCTGCTGGTGAATGGCAACTGCCCAAAGCAGCAGCACAGCTCTTCCACTGCTAGTGCCAAAACAACTCCACCTGCCTCATGAACTTCACATACCATCAGCTGTCCTGGCAGCTATCTAGGAAACCCTGTTGGGTCACTTCCGGTCCCATGCCCATTGAGCCCAGTGGGATGGAATCAAGCAGCTTCAGCACCCACACAAAACGAACATGGAGCTCCTCACTCAAGGAGCTAAAAATTCAACGGCCAAAGACAAGTTCAGTGCCCAAGCCATTTCCCGCTGCCATGGAAACCAAGTGCTCTGGCAGCACATATGTCTGAAAGTGGATATGACACCTAGGGAAGGGAGTGTGCTGGTGAATGGCAACTGCCCGAAGCAGCAGCACAGCTCTTCCACTGCCAAAACTACTCCACCTGCCTCATGAACTTCACATACCATCAGCTGTCCTGGCAGCTATCTAGGAAACCCTGTTGGGTCACTTCCGGTCCCATGCCCATTGAGCCCAGTGGGATGGAATCAAGCAGCTTGAGCACCCACACAAAACGAACATGGAGCTCCTCACTCAAGGCGCTCAAAACTCCATGGTCAAAGACAAGTTCAGTGCCCAAGCCATTTCCCGCTGCCATGGAAACCAAGTGCTCTGGCAGCACATATGTCTGAAAGTGGATATGACACCTAGGGAAGGGAGTGTGCTGGTGAATGGCAACTGCCCGAAGCAGCAGCACAGCTCTTCCACTGCCAAAACTACTCCACCTGCCTCATGAACTTCACATACCATGAGCTGTCCTGGCAGCTATCTAGGAAACCCTGTTGGGTCACTTCCGGTCCCATGCCCATTGAGCCCATTGGGATGGAATCATGCAGCTTGAGCACCCACACAAAACGAACATGGAGCTCCTCACTCAAGGCGCACAAAACTCCATGGCCAAAGACAAGTTCAGTGCCCAAGCCATTTCCCGCTGCCATGGAAACCAAGTGCTCTGGCAGCACATATGTCTGAAAGTGGATATGACACCTAGGGAAGGGAGTGTGCTGGTGAATGGCAACTGCCCGAAGCAGCAGCCCAGCTCTTCCAGTGCTAAAACAACTCCACCTGCCTCATGAACTTCACATACCATCAGCTGTCCTGGCAGCTATCTAGGAAACCCTGTTGGGTCACTTCCGGTCCCATGCCCATTGAGCCCAGTGGGATGGAATCAAGCAGCTTCAGCACCCACACAAAACGAACATGGAGCTCCTCACTCAAGGCGCTAAAAAGTCTACAGCCAAAGACAAGTTCAGTGCCCAAGCCATTTCCCGCTGCCATGGAAACCAAGTGCTCTGGCAGCACATATGTCTGAAAGTGGATATAACACCTAGGGAAGGGAGTGTGCTGGTGAATGGCAACTGCCCGAAGCAGCAGCACAGCTCTTCCAGTGCCAAAACAACTCCACCTGCCTCATGAACTTCACATACCATCAGCTGTCCTGGCAGCTATCTAGGAAACCCTGTTGGGTCACTTCCGGTCCCATGCCCATTGAGCCCAGTGGGATGGAATCAAGCAGCTTTAGCACCCACACAAAACGAACATGGAGCTCCTCACTCAAGGCGCTCAAAACTCCACGGCCAAAGACAAGTTCAGTGCCCAAGCCATTTCCCGCTGCCATGGAAACCAAGTGCTCTGGCAGCACATATGTCTGAAAGTGGATATGACACCTAGGGAAGGGAGTGTGCTGGTCAAAGGCAATTGCCCGAAGCAGCAGCACAGCTCTTCCACTGCCAGTGCCAAAACAACTCCACCTGCCTCATGAACTTCACATACCATCAGCTGTCCTGACAGCTATCTAGGAAACCCTGTTGGGTCACTTCCAGTCCCATGCCCATTGAGCCCAGTGGGATGGAATCAAGCAGCTTCAGCACCCACAGAAAAAGAACATGGAGCTCCTCACTCAAGGCGCTCAAAACTCACAGCCAAAGACAAGTTCAGTGCCCAAGCCATTTCCCGCTGCCATGGAAACCAAGTGCTCTGGCAGCACATATGTCTGAAAGTGGATATAACACCTAGGGAAGGGAGTGTGCTGGTGAATGGCAACTGCCCGAAGCAGCAGCACAGCTCTTCCAGTGCCAAAACAACTCCACCTGCCTCATGAACTTCACATACCATCAGCTGTCCTGGCAGCTATCTAGGAAACCCTGTTGGGTCACTTCCGGTCCACGGCCCATTGAGCCCAGTGGGATGGAATCAAGCAGCTTCAGCACCCACACAAAACGAACATGGAGCTCCTCACTCAAGGCGCACAAAACTCTACGGCCAAAGACAAGTTCAGTGCCCAAGCCATTTCCCGCTGCCATGGAAACCAAGTGCTCTGGCAGCACATATGTCTGAAAGTGGATATGACACCTAGGGAAGGGAGTGTGCTGGTGAATGGCAACTGCCCGAAGCAGCAGCACAGCTCTTCCACTGCCAAAACAACTCCACCTGCCTCATGAACTTCACATACCATCAGCTGTCCTGGCAGCTATCTAGGAAACCTTGTTGGGTCTCTTCCGGTCCCATGCCCATTGAGCCCAGTGGGATGGAATCAAGCAGCTTCAGCACCCACACAAAACGAACATGGAGCTCCTCACTCAAGGCGCTCAAAACTCCACGGCCTAAGACAAATTCAGTGCCCAAGCCATTTCCTGCTGCCATGGAAACCAAGTGCTCTGGCAGCACATAGGTCTGAAAGTGGATATGACACCTAGGGAAGGGAGTGTGGTGGTGAATGGCAACTGCCCGAAGCAGCAGCACAGCTCTTCCACTGCCAAAACAACTCCACCTGCCTCATGAACTTCACATACCATCAGCTGTCCTGGCAGCTATCTAGGAAATCATGTTGGGTCACTTCCGGTCCCATGCCCATTGAGTCCAGTGGGATGGAATCAAGCAGCTTCAGCACCCACACAAAACGAACATGGAGCTCCTCACTCAAGGCGCACAAAACTCCACAGCCAAAGACGAGTTCAGTGCCCAAGCCATTTCCCGCTGCCATGGAAACCAAGTGCTCTGGCAGCACATATGTCTGAAAGTGGATATGACACCTAGGGAAGGGATTGTGCTGGTGAATGGCAACTGCCCGAAGCAGCAGCACAGCTCTTCCACTGCCAAAACTACTCCACCTGCCTCATGAACTTCACATACCATCAGCTGTCCTGGCAGCTATCTAGGAAACCCTGTTGGGTCACTTCCGGTCCCATGCCCATTGAGCCCAGTGGGATGGAATCAAGCAGCTTCAGCACCCACACAAAACGAACATGGAGCTCCTCACTCAAGGCGCTCAAAACTCCGCAGTCAAAGACAAGTTCAGTGCATAAGCCATTTCCCGCTGCCATGGAAACCAAGTGCTCTGGCAGCACATATGTCTGAAAGTGGATATGACACCTAGGGAAGGGAGTGTGTTGGTGAATGGCAACTGCCCGAAGCAGCAGCACAGCTCTTCCAGTGCCAAAACAACTCCACCTGCCTCATGAACTTCACATACCATCAGCTGTCCTGGCAGCTATCTAGGAAACCCTGTTGGGTCACTTCCGGTCCCATGCCCATTGAGCCCAGTGGGATGGAATCAAGCAGCTTGAGCACCCACACAAAACGAACATGGAGCTCCTCACTCAAGGCGCTAAAAACTCCACAGCCAAAGACAAGTTCAGTGCCCAAGCCATTTCCCGCTGCCATGGAAACCAAGTGCTCTGGCAGCACATATGTCTGAAAGTGGATATGACACCTAGGGAAGGGAGTGTGGTGATGAATAGCAACTGCCCAAAGCAGCAGCACAGCTCTTCCACTGCCAAAACAACTCCAGCTGCCTCATGAACTTCACATACCATCAGCTGTCCTGGCACCTATTTAGGAAACCCTGTTGGGTCACTTCCGTTCCCATGCCCATTGAGCCCAGTGGGATGGAATCAAGCAGCTTCAGCACCCACACAAAACGAACATGGAGCTCCTCACTCAAGGCGCTCAAAACTACATGGCCAAAGACAAGTTCAGTGCCCAAGCCATTTCCCGCTGCCATGGAAACCAAGTGCTCTGGCAGCACATATGTCTGAAAGTGGATATGACACCTAGGAAAGGGAGTGTGCTGGTGAATGGCAATTGCCCGAAGCAGCAGCACAGCTCTTCCACTGCCAAAACAACTGCAACTGCCTCATGAACTTCACATACCATCAGCTGTCCTGGCAGCTATCTAGGAAACCCTGTTGGGTCACTTCCGGTCCCATGCCCATTGAGCCCAGTGGGATGGAATCAAGCAGCTTCAGCACCCACACAAAACGAACATGGAGCTCCTCACTCAAGGCGCTCAAAACTCCACAGCGAAAGACGAGTTCAGTGCCCAAGCCATTTCCCGCTGCCATGGAAACCAAGTGCTCTGGCAGCACATATGTCTGAAAGTGGATATGACACCTAGGGAAGGGATTGTGCTGGTGAATGGCAACTGCCCGAAGCAGCAGCACAGCTCTTCCACTGCCAAAACAACTCCACCTGCCTCATGAACTTCACATACCATCAGCTGTCCTGGCAGCTATCTAGGAAACCCTGTTGGGTCACTTCCGGTCCCATGCCCATTGAGCCCAGTGGGATGGAATCAAGCAGCTTCAGCACCCACACAAAACGAACATGGAGCTCCTCACTCAAGGCGCTCAAAACTCCGCAGTCAAAGACAAGTTCAGCGCATAAGCCATTTCCCGCTGCCATGGAAACCAAGTGCTCTGGCAGCACATAGGTCTGAAAGTGGATATGACACCTAGGGAAGGGAGTGTGTTGGTGAATGGCAACTGCCCGAAGCAGCAGCACAGCTCTTCCTGTGCCAAAACAACTCCACCTGCCTCATGAACTTCACATACCATCAGCTGTCCTGGCAGCTATCTAGGAAACCCTGTTGGGTCACTTCCGGTACCATGCACATTGAGTCCAGTGGGATGGAATCAAGCAGCTTCAGCACCCACACAAAACTAAGATGGAGCTCCTCACTCAAGGCGCTCAAAACTCCACAGCCAAAGACAAGTTCAGTGCCAGAGCCATTTCCCGCTGCCATGGAAACCAAGTGCTCTGGCAGCACATATGTCTGAAAGTGGATATGACACCTAGGGAAGGGAGTGTGCTGGTGAATGGCAACTGCCCGAAGCTGCAGCACAGCTCTTCCACTGCCAAAACAACTCCACCTGCCTCATGAACTTCACATACCATCAGCTGTCCTGGCAGCTATCTAGGAAACCCTGTTGGGTCACTTCCGGTCCCATGCCCATTGAGCCCAGTGGGATGGAATCAAGCAGCTTGAGCACCCACACAAAACGAACATGGAGCTCCTCACTCAAGGAGCTAAAAATTCAACGGCCAAAGACAAGTTCAGTGCCCAAGCCATTTCCCTCTGCCATGGAAACCAAGTGCTCTGGCAGCACATATGTCTGAAAGTGGATATGACACCTAGGGAAGGGAGTGTGCTGGTGAATGGCAACTGCCCGAAGCAGCAGCACAGCTCTTCCACTGCCAAAACTACTCCACCTGCCTCATGAACTTCACATACCATCAGCTGTCCTGGCAGCTATCTAGGAAACCCTGTTGGGTCACTTCCGGTCCCATGCCCATTGAGCCCATTGGGATGGAATCATGCAGCTTGAGCACCCACACAAAACGAACATGGAGCTCCTCACTCAAGGCGCTCAAAACTCCATGGCCAAAGACAAGTTCAGTGCCCAAGCCATTTCCCGCTGCCATGGAAACCAAGTGCTCTGGCAGCACATATGTCTGAAAGTGGATATGACACCTAGGGAAGGGAGTGTGCTGGTGAATGGCAACTGCCCGAAGCAGCAGCCCAGCTCTTCCAGTGCTAAAACAACTCCACCTGCCTCATGAACTTCACATACCATCAGCTGTCCTGGCAGCTATCTAGGAAACCCTGTTGGGTCACTTCCGGTCCCATGCCCATTGAGCCCAGTGGGATGGAATCAAGCAGCTTCAGCACCCACACAAAACGAACATGGAGCTCCTCACTCAAGGCGCTAAAAACTCCACAGACAAAGACAAGTTCAGTGCCCAAGCCATTTCCCGCTGCCATGGAAACCAAGTGCTCTGGCAGCACATATGTCTGAAAGTGGATATAACACCTAGGGAAGGGAGTGTGCTGGTGAATGGCAACTGCCCGAAGCAGCAGCACAGCTCTTCCAGTGCCAAAACAACTCCACCTGCCTCATGAACTTCACATACCATCAGCTGTCCTGGCAGCTATCTAGGAAACCCTGTTGGGTCACTTCCGGTCCCATGCCCATTGAGCCCAGTGGGATGGAATCAAGCAGCTTTAGCACCCACACAAAACGAACATGGAGCTCCTCACTCAAGGCGCTCAAAACTCCACGGCCAAAGACAAGTTCAGTGCCCAAGCCATTTCCCGCTGCCATGGAAACCAAGTGCTCTGGCAGCACATATGTCTGAAAGTGGATATGACACCTAGGGAAGGGAGTGTGCTGGTCAATGGCAATTGCCCGAAGCAGCAGCACAGCTCTTCCACTGCCAAAACAACTCCACCTGCCTCATGAACTTCACATACCATCAGCTGTCCTGACAGCTATCTAGGAAACCCTGTTGGGTCACTTCCGGTCCCATGCCCATTGAGCCCAGTGGGATGGAATCAAGCAGCTTCAGCACCCACAGAAAAAGAACATGGAGCTCCTCACTCAAGGCGCTCAAAACTCACAGCCAAAGACAAGTTCAGTGCCCAAGCCATTTCCCGCTGCCATGGAAACCAAGTGCTCTGGCAGCACATATGTCTGAAAGTGGATATAACACCTAGGGAAGGGAGTGTGCTGGTGAATGGCAACTGCCCGAAGCAGCAGCACAGCTCTTCCAGTGCCAAAACAACTCCACCTGCCTCATGAACTTCACATACCATCAGCTGTCCTGGCAGCTATCTAGGAAACCCTGTTGGGTCACTTCCGGTCCCATGCCCATTGAGCCCAGTGGGATGGAATCAAGCAGCTTCAGCACCCACACAAAACGAACATGGAGCTCCTCACTCAAGGCGCACAAAACTCTACGGCCAAAGACAAGTTCAGTGCCCAAGCCATTTCCCGCTGCCATGGAAACCAAGTGCTCTGGCAGCACATATGTCTGAAAGTGGATATGACACCTAGGGAAGGGAGTCTGGTGGTGAATGGCAACTGCCCGAAGCAGCAGCACAGCTCTTCCAGTGCCAAAACAACTCCACCTGCCTCATGACCTTCACATACCATCAGCTGTCCTGGCAGCTATCTAGGAAACGTTGTTGGGTTACTTCCGGTCCCATGCCCATGAGCCCAGTGGGATGGATTCAAGCAGCTTCAGCACCCACACAAAAAGAACATGGAGCTCCTCACTCAAGGCGCTCAAAACTCACAGCCAAAGACAAGTTCAGTGCCCAAGCCATTTCCCGCTGCCATGGAAACCAAGTGCTCTGGCAGCACATATGTCTGAAAGTGGATATAACACCTAGGGAAGGGAGTGTGTTGGTGAATGGCAACTGCCCGAAGCAGCAGCACAGCTCTTCCACTGCCAAAACAACTCCACCTGCCTCATGAACTTCACATACCATCAGCTGTCCTGGCAGCTATCTAGGAAACCCTGTTGGGTCACTTCCGGTCCCATGCCCATTGAGCCCAGTGGGATGGAATCAAGCAGCTTCAGCACCCACACAAAAAGAACATGGAGCTCCTCACTCAAGGCGCTCAAAACTCCACAGCCAAAGACAAGTTCAGTGCCCAAGCCATTTCCCGCTGCCATGGAAACCAAGTGCTCTGGCAGCACATAGGTCTGAAAGTGGATATGACACCTAGGGAAGGGAGTCTGCTGGTGAATGGCAACTGCCCGAAGCAGCGGCACAGCTCTTCCACTGCCAAAACAACTCCACCTGCCTCATGAACTTCACATACCATCAGCTGTCCTGGCAGCTATCTAGGAAACCCTGTTGGGTCACTTCCGGTCCCATGCCCATTGAGCCGAGTGGGATGGAATCAAGCAGCTTGCGCACCCACACAAAACGAACATGGAGCTCCTCACTCAAGGTGCTCAAAACTCCACGGCCAAAGACAAGTTCAGTGCGCAAGCCATTTCCCGCTGCCATGGAAACCAAGTGCTCTGGCAGCACATATGTCTGAAAGTGGATATGACACCTAGGGAAGGGAGTGTGCTGGTGAATGGCAACTGCCCAAAGCAGCAGCACAGCTCTTCCAGTGCCAAAACAACTCAACCTGCTTCATGACCTTCACATACCATCAGCTGTCCTGGCAGGTAAGTTGGACACCCTGTTGGGTCACTTCCGGTCCCATGCCCATTGAGCCCAGTGGGATGGAATCAAGCAGCTTCAGCACCCACACAAAAAGAACATGGAGCTCCTCACTCAAGGCGCTCAAAACTCACAGCCAAAGACAAGTTCAGTGCCCTAGCCATTTCCCGCTGCCATGGAAACCAAGTGCTCTGGCAGCACATATGTCTGAAAGTGGATATGACACCTAGGGAAGGGAGTCTGCTGGTGAATGGCAACTGCCCGAAGCAGCAGCACAGCTCTTCCACTGCCAGTGCCAAAACAACTCCACCTGCCTCATGAACTTCACATACCATCAGCTGTCCTGACAGCTATCTAGGAAACCCTATTGGGTCACTTCCGGTCCAATGCTCATTGAGCACAGTGGGATGGATTCAAGCAGCTTCAGCACCCACACAAAACGAACATGGAGCTCCTCACTCAAGGCACTCAAAACTCCACAGCCAAAGACAAGTTCAGTGCCCAAGCCATTTCCCGCTGCCATGGAAACCAAGTGCTCTGGCAGCACATATGTCTGAAAGTGGATATGACACCTAGGGAAGGGAGTGTGTTGGTGAATGGCAACTGCCCGAAGCAGCAGCACAGCTCTTCCACTGCCAGTGCCAAAACAACTCCACCTGCCTCATGAACTTCACCTACCATCAGCTGTCCTGGCAGCTATCTAGGAAACCCTGTTGGGTCACTTCCGGTCCCATGCTCATTGAGCCCAGTGAGATGGATTCAAGCAGCTTCAGCACCCACACAGAAAACGAACATGGAGCTCCTCACTCAAGGCGCTCCAAACTCCACGGCCAAAGACAAGTTCAGTGCCCAAGCCATTTCCCGCTGCCATGGAAACCAAGTGCTCTGGCAGCTCATATGTCTGAAAGTGGATATGACACCTAGGAAAGGGAGTGTGCTGGTGAATGGCAACTGCCCGAAGCAGCAGCACAGCTCTTCCAGTGCCAAAACAACTCCACCTGCCTCATGACCTTCACATACCATCAGCTGTCCTAGCAGCTATGTAGGAAACCCTGTTGGGTCACTTCCGATCCCATGCCCATTGAGCCCAGTGGGATGGAATCAAGCAGCTTCAGCACCCACACAAAACGAACATGGAGCTCCTCACTCAAGGCGCTCAAAACTCCACAGCCAAAGACAAGTTCAGTGCCCAAGCCATTTCCCGCTGCCATGGAAACCAAGTGCTCTGGCAGCACATATGTCTGAAAGTGGATATAACACTTAGGGAAGGGAGTGTGGTGGTGAATGGCAACTGCCCGAAGCAGCAGCACAGCTCTTCCAGTGCCAAAACAACTCCACCTGCCTCATGAACTTCACATACCATCAGCTGTCCTGGCAGCTATCTAGGAAACCCTGTTGGGTCACTTCCGGTCCCATGCCCATTGAGCCCAGTGGGATGGAATCAAGCAGCTTCAGCACCCACACAAAACGAACATGGAGCTCCTCACTCAAGGCGCACAAAACTCTACGGCCAAAGACAAGTTCAGTGCCCAAGCCATTTCCCGCTGCCATGGAAACCAAGTGCTCTGGCAGCACATATGTCTGAAAGTGGATATGACACCTAGGGAAGGGAGTGTGCTGGTGAATGGCAACTGCCCGAAGCAGCAGCACAGCTCTTCCAGTGCCAAAACAACTCCACCTGCCTCATGAACTTCACATACCATCAGCTGTCCTGGCAGCTATCTAGGAAACCCTGTTGGGTCACTTCCGGTCCCATGCCCATTGAGCACAGTGGGATGGAATCAAGCAGCTTCAGCACCCACACAAATCTAACATGGAGCTCCTCACTCAAGGTGCTCAAAACTCCACAGCCAAAGACAAGTTCAGTGCCCAAGCCATTTCCCGCTGCCATGGAAACCAAGTGCTCTGGCAGCACATATGTCTGAAAGTGGATATGACACCTAGGGAAGGGAGTGTGCTGGTGAATGGCAACTGCCCGAAGCAGCAGCACAGCTCTTCCACTGCCAAAACAACTCCACCTGCCTCATGAACTTCACATACCATCAGCTGTCCTGGCAGCTATCTAGGAAACCCTGTTGGGTCACTTCCGGTCCCATGCCCATTGAGGGCAGTGGGATGGAATCAAGCAGCTTCAGCACCCACACAAAACGAACATGGAGCTCCTCACTCAAGGTGCTCAAAACGTCACGGCCAAAGACAAGTTCAGTGCCCAAGCCATTTCCCGCTGCCATGGAAATCAAGTGCTCTGGCAGCACATATGTCTGAAAGTGGATATGACACCTAGGGAAGGGAGTGTGCTGGTGAATGGCAACTGCCCAAAGCAGCAGCACAGCTCTTCCACTGCCAGTGCCAAAACAACTCCACCTGCCTCATGAACTTCACATACCATCAGCTGTCCTGGCAGCTATGTAGGAAACCCTGTTGGGTCACTTCCAGTCCCATACCCTTTGAGCCCAGTGGGATGGATTCAAGCAGCTTCAGCACCCACACAAAACGAACATGGAGCTCCTCACTCAAGGCACTCAAAACTCCACGGTCAAAGACAAGTTCAGTGCCCAAGCCATTTCCCGCTGCCATGGAAACCAAGTGCTCTGGCAGCACATATGTCTGAAAGTGGATATAACACCTAGGGAAGGGAGTGTGCTGGTGAATGGCAACTGCCTGAAGCAGCAGCACAGCTCTTCCACTGCCAAAACAACTCCACCTGCCTCATGAACTTCACATACCATCAGCTCTCCTGGCAGCTATCTAGGAAACCCTGTTGGGTGACTTCCGGTCCCATGCCCATTGAGCCCAGTGGGATGGAATCAAGCAGCTTCAGCACCCACACAAAACGAACATGGAGCTCCTCACTCAAGGCGCACAAAACTCTACGGCCAAAGACATGTTCAGTGCCCAAGCCATTTCCCGCTGCCATGGAAACCAAGTGCTCTGGCAGCACATATGTCTGAAAGTGGATATGACACCTAGGGAAGGGAGTCTGCTGGTGAATGGCAACTGCCCGAAGCAGCAGCACAGCTCTTCCACTGCCAGTGCCAAAACAACTCCACCTGCCTCATGAACTTCACATACCATCAGCTGTCCTGGCAGCTATCTAGGAAACCCTGTTGGGTCACTTCCGGTCCCATGCTCATTGAGCCCAGTGGGATGGAATCAAGCAGCTTCAGCACCCACACAAAACGAACATGGAGCTCCTCACTCAAGGCACTCAAAACTCTACGGCCAAAGACAAGTTCAGTGCGCAAGCCATTTCCCGCTGCCATGGAAAGCAAGTGCTCTGGCAGCACATATGTCTGAAACTGGATATGACACCTAGGGAAGGGATTGTGGTGGTGAATGGCAACTGCCCGAAGCAGCAGCACAGCTCTTCCACTGCCAGTGTAAAAACAACTCCACCTGCCTCATGAACTTCACATACCATCAGCTGTCCTGGCAGCTATCTAGGAAACCCTGTTGGGTCACTTCTAGTCCCATGGACATTGAGTCAAGTGGGATGGAATCAAGCAGCTTCAGCACCCACACAAAACGAACATGGAGCTCCTCACTCAAGGCGCTCAAAACTCCACGGCCAAAGACAAGTTCAGTGCCCAAGCCATTTCCCGCTGCCATGGAAACCAAGTGCTCTGGCAGCACATATGTCTGAAAGTGGATATGACACCTAGGGAAGGGAGTGTGCTGGTGAATGGCAACTGCCCGAAGCAGCAGCACAGCTCTTCCAGTGCCAAAACAACTCCACCTGCCTCATGAACTTCACATACCATCAGCTGTCCTGGCAGCTATCTAGGAAACCCTGTTGGGTCACTTCCGGTCCCATGCCCATTGAGCCCAGTGGGATGGAATCAAGCAGCTTCAGCACCCACACAAAACGAACATGGAGCTCCTCACTCAAGGCGCTAAAAAGTCCACAGCCAAAGACAAGTTCAGTGCCCAAGCCATTTCCCGCTGCCATGGAAACCAAGTGCTCTGGCAGCACATATGTCTGAAAGTGGATATGACACCTAGGGAAGGGAGTCTGCTGGTGAATGGCAACTGCCCGAAGCAGCAGCACAGCTCTTCCACTGCCAGTGCCAAAACAACTCCACCTGCCTCATGAACTTCACATACCATCAGCTGTCCTGGCAGCTATCTAGGAAACCCTGTTGGGTCACTTCCGGTCCCATGCTCATTGAGCCCAGTGGGATGGAATCAAGCAGCTTCAGCACCCACACAAAACGAACATGGAGCTCCTCACTCAAGGCACTCAAAACTCTACGGCCAAAGACAAGTTCAGTGCGCAAGCCATTTCCCGCTGCCATGGAAAGCAAGTGCTCTGGCAGCACATATGTCTGAAACTGGATATGACACCTAGGGAAGGGAGTGTGGTGGTGAATGGCAACTGCCCGAAGCAGCAGCACAGCTCTTCCACTGCCAGTGTAAAAACAACTCCACCTGCCTCATGAACTTCACATACCATCAGCTGTCATGGCAGCTATCTAGGAAACCCTGTTGGGTCACTTCTAGTCCCATGGACATTGAGTCAAGTGGGATGGAATCAAGCAGCTTCAGCACCCACACAAAACGAACATGGAGCTCCTCACTCAAGGCGCTCAAAACTCCACGGCCAAAGACAAGTTCAGTGCCCAAGCCATTTCCCGCTGCCATGGAAACCAAGTGCTCTGGCAGCACATATGTCTGAAAGTGGATATGACACCTAGGGAAGGGAGTGTGCTGGTGAATGGCAACTGCCCGAAGCAGCAGCACAGCTCTTCCAGTGCCAAAACAACTCCACCTGCCTCATGACCTTCACATACCATCAGCTGTCCTGGCAGCTATCTAGGAAACCCTGTTGGGTCACTTCCGGTCCCATGCCCATTGAGCCCAGTAGGATGGAATCAAGCAGCTTGCGCACCCACACAAAAAAACATGGAGCTCCTCACTCAAGGCGCTCAAAACTCACAGCCAAAGACAAGTTGAGTGCCCAAGCCATTTCCCGCTGCCATGGAAACCAAGTGCTCTGGCAGCACATATGTCTGAAAGTGGATATAACACCTAGGGAAGGGAGTGTGCTGGTGAATGGCAACTGCCCGAAGCAGCAGCACAGCTCTTCCAGTGCCAAAACAACTCCACCTGCCTCATGAACTTCACATACCATCAGCTGTGCTGGCAGCTATCTAGGAAACCCTGTTGGGTCACTTCTTGTCCCATGCCCATTGAGACCAGTGGGATGGAATCAAGCAGCTTCAGCACCCACACAAAACGAACATGGAGCTCCTCACTCAAGGCGCACAAAACTCTACGGCCAAAGACAAGTTCACTGCCCAAGCCATTTCCCGCTGCCATGGAAACCAAGTGCTCTGGCAGCACATATGTCTGAAAGTGGATATGACACAAGGGAAGGGAGTGTGCTGGTGAGTGGCAACTGCCCGAAGCAGCAGCACAGCTCTTCCACTGCCAGTGCCAAAACAACTCCACCTGCCTCATGAACTTCACATACCATCAGCTGTCCTGGCAGCTATCTAGGAAACCCTGTTGGGTCACTTCCAGTCCCATACCCATTGAGCCCAGTGGGATGGATTCAAGCAGCTTCAGCACCCACACAAAACGAACATGGAGCTCCTCACTCAAGGCGCTCAAAACTCCACAGCCAAAGACAAGTTCAGTGCCCAAGCCATTTCCCGCTGCCATGGAAACCAAGTGCTCTGGCAGCACATATGTCTGAAAGTGGATATGACACCTAGGGAAGGGAGTGTGGTGGTGAATGGCAACTGCCCGAAGCAACAGCACAGCTCTTCCACTGCCAAAACAACTCCACCTGCCTCATGACCTTCACATACCATCAGCTGTCCTGGCAGCTATCTAGGAAACCCTGTTGGGTCACTTCCGGTCCACGGCCCATTGAGGGAAGAGGGATGGAATCAAGCAGCTTCAGCACCCACACAAATCTAACATGGAGCTCCTCACTCAAGGCGCTAAAATCTCCACAGCCAAAGACAAGTTCAGTGCCCAAGCCATTTCCCGCTGCCATGGAAATCAAGTGCTCTGGCAGCACATATGTCTGAAAGTGGATATGACACCTAGGGAAGGGAGTGTGCTGGTGAGTGGCAACTGCCCGAAGCAGCAGCACAGCTCTTCCACTGCCAGTGCCAAAACAACTCCACCTGCCTCATGAACTTCACATACCATCAGCTGTCCTGGCAGCTATCTAGGAAACCCTGTTGGGTCACTTCCAGTCCCATACCCATTGAGCCCAGTGGGATGGATTCAAGCAGCTTCAGCACCCACACAAAACGAACATGGAGCTCCTCACTCAAGGCGCTCAAAACGTCATGGCCAAAGACAAGTTCAGTGCCCAAGCCATTTCCCGCTGCCATGGAAATCAAGTGCTCTGGCAGCACATATGTCTGAAAGTGGATAGACACCTAGGGAAAGGAGTGTGCTGGTGAATGGCAACTGCCCGAAGCAGCAGCACAGCTCTTCCACTGCCAAAACAACTCCACCTGCCTCATGAACTTCACATACCATCAGCTGTCCTGGCAGCTATCGAGGAAACCCTGTTGGGTCACTTCCGGTCCCATGCCCATTGAGCCCAGGGGGATGGAATCAAGCAGCTTCAGCACCCACACAAAACGAACATGGAGCTCCTCACTCAAGGCGCTAAAAAGTCCACAGCCAAAGACAAGTTCACTGCCCAAGCCATTTCCCGCTGCCATGGAAACCAAGTGCTCTGGCAGCACATATGTCTGAAAGTGGATATGACACCTAGGGAAGGGAGTCTGCTGGTGAATGGCAACTGCCCGAAGCAGCAGCACAGCTCTTCCACTGCCAGTGCCAAAACAACTCCACCTGCCTCATGAACTTCACATACCATCAGCTGTCCTGGCAGCTATCTAGGAAACCCTGTTGGGTCACTTCCGGTTCCATGCTCATTGAGCCCAGTGGGATGGAATCAAGCAGCTTCAGCACCCACACAAAACGAACATGGAGCTCCTCACTCAAGGCGCTCAAAACTCTACGGCCAAAGACAAGTTCAGTGCCCAAGCCATTTCCCGCTGCCATGGAAAGCAAGTGCTCTGGCAGCACATATGTCTGAAAGTGGATATGACACCTAGGGAAGGGAGTGTGGTGGTGAATGGCAACTGCCCGAAGCAGCAGCACAGCTCTTCCACTGCCAGTGCCAAAACAACTCCACCTGCCTCATGAACTTCACATACCATCAGCTGTCCTGGCAGCTATCTAGGAAACCCTGTTGGGTCACTTCTAGTCCCATGCCCATTGAGCCCAGTGGGATGGAATCAAGCAGCTTCAGCACCCACACAAAACGAACATGGAGCTCCTCACTCAAGGCGCTCAAAACTCCACGGCCAAAGACAAGTTCAGTGCCCAAGCCATTTCCCGCTGCCATGGAAACCAAGTGCTCTGGCAGCACATATGTCTGAAAGTGGATATGACACCTAGGGAAGGGAGAGTGCTGGTGAATGGCAACTGCCCGAAGCAGCAGCACAGCTCTTCCAGTGCCAAAACAACTCCACCTGCCTCATGACCTTCACATACCATCAGCTGTCCTGGCAGCTATCTAGGAAACCCTGTTGGGTCACTTCCGGTCCCATGCCCATTGAGCCCAGTGGGATGGAATCAAGCAGCTTGCGCACCCACACAAAAAAACATGGAGCTCCTCACTCAAGGCGCTCAAAACTCACAGCCAAAGACAAGTTTAGTGCCCAAGCCATTTCCCGCTGCCATGGAAACCAAGTGCTCTGGCAGCACATATGTCTGAACGTGGATATAACACCTAGGGAAGGGAGTGTGCTGGTGAATGGCAACTGCCCGAAGCAGCAGCACAGCTCTTCCAGTGCCAAAACAACTCCACCTGCCTCATGAACTTCACATACCATCAGCTGTGCTGGCAGCTATCTAGGAAACCCTGTTGGGTCACTTCTGGTCCCATGACCATTGAGCCCAGTGGGATGGAATCAAGCAGCTTCAGCACCCACACAAAACGAACATGGAGCTCCTCACTCAAGGCGCACAAAACTCTACGGCCAAAGACAAGTTCAGTGCCCAAGCCATTTCCCGCTGCCATGGAAACCAAGTGCTCTGGCAGCACATATGTCTGAAAGTGGATATGACACCTAGGGAAGGGAGTGTGCTGGTGAATGGCAACTGCCCGAAGCAGCAGCACAGCTCTTCCACTGCCAGTGCCAAAACAACTCCACCTGCCTCATGAACTTCACATACCATCAGCTGTCCTGGCAGCTATCTAGGAAACCCTGTTGGGTCACTTCCAGTCCCATACCCATTGAGCCCAGTGGGATGGATTCAAGCAGCTTCAGCACCCACACAAAACGAACATGGAGCTCCTCACTCAAGGCGCTCAAAACTCCACAGCCAAAGACAAGTTCAGTGCCCAAGCCATTTCCCGCTGCCATGGAAACCAAGTGCTCTGGCAGCACATATGTCTGAAAGTGGATATGACACCTAGGGAAGGGAGTGTGCTGGTGAATGGCAACTGCCCAAAGCAGCAGCACAGCTCTTACAGTGCCAAAACAACTCCACCTGCCTCATGACCTTCACATACCATCAGCTGTCCTGGCAGCTATCTAGGAAACCCTGTTGGGGGGGGGGGGGGGGGTCACTTCCAATCCCATGCCCATTGAGCCCAGTGGGATGGATTCAAGCAGCTTCAGCACCCACACAAAACGAACATGGAGCTCCTCACTCAAGGCGCTCAAAACTCCACGGCCAAAGACAAGTTCAGTGCCCAAGCCATTTCCCGCTGCCATGGAAACCAAGTGCTCTGGCAGCACATATGTCTGAAAGTGGATATGACACCTAGGGAAGGGAGTGTGCTGGTGAATGGCAACTGCCCGAAGCAGCAGCACAGCTCTTCCAGTGCCAAAACAACTCCACCTGCCTCATGACCTTCACATACCATCAGCTGTCCTGGCAGCTATCTAGGAAACCCTGTTGGGTCACTTCCGTTCCCATGCTCATTGAGCCCAGTGGGATGGAATCAAGCAGCTTCAGCACCCACACAAAACGAACATGGAGCTCCTCACTCAAGGCGCTAAAAAGTCCACAGCCAAAGACAAGTTCAGTGCCCAAGCCATTTCCCGCTGCCATGGAAACCAAGTGCTCTGGCAGCACATATGTCTGAAAGTGGATATGACACCTAGGGAAGGGAGTTTGCTGGTGAATGGCAACTGCCCGAAGCAGCAGCACAGCTCTTCCACTGCCAAAACTACTCCACCTGCCTCATGAACTCTTCACATACCATCAGCTGTCCTGGCAGCTATCTAGGAAACCCTGTTGGGTCACTTCCTGTCCCATGCCCATTGAGCCCAGTGGGATGGAATCAAGCAGCTTCAGCACCCACACAAAACGAACATGGAGCTCCTCACTCAAGGCGCTAAAATCTCCACAGCCAAAGACAAGTTCAGTGCCCAAGCCATTTCCCGCTGCCATGGAAACCAAGTGCTCTGGCAGCACATATGTCTGAAAGTGGATATGACACCTAGGGAAGGGAGTGTGCTGGTGAGTGGCAACTGCCCGAAGCAGCAGCACAGCTCTTCCACTGCCAGTGCCAAAACAACTCCACCTGCCTCATGAACTTCACATACCATCAGCTGTCCTGGCAGCTATCGAGGAAACCCTGTTGGGTCACTTCTGGTCACATGCCCATTGAGCCCAGTGGGATGGAATCAAGCAGCTTCAGCACCCACACAAAACGAACATGGAGCTCCTCACTCAAGGCGCTCAAAACATCACGGCCAAAGACAAGTTCAGTGCCCAAGCCATTTCCCGCTGCCATGGAAACCAAGTGCTCTGGCAGCACATATGTCTGAAAGTGGATATGACACCTAGGGAAGGGAGTGTGCTGGTGAATGGCAAGTGCCCGAAGCAGCAGCACAGCTCTTCCACTGCCAAAACAACTCCACCTGCCTCATGAACTTCACATACCATCAGCTGTCTTGGCAGCTATCTAGGAAACCCTGTTGGGTCACTTCCGGTCCCATGCCCATTGAGCCCAGGGGGATGGAATCAAGCAGCTTGAGCACCCACACAAAACGAACATGGAGCTCCTCACTCAAGGCGCTCAAAACTCCACGGCCAAAGACAAGTTCAGTGCCCAAGCCATTTCCCGCTGCCATGGAAACCAAGTGCTCTGGCAGCTCATATGTCTGAAAGTGGATATGACACCTAGGAAGGGAGTGTGCTGGTGAATGGCAACTGCCCGAAGCAGCAGCACAGCTCTTCCAGTGCCAAAACAACTCCACCTGCCTCATGACCTTCACATACCATCAGCTGTCCTAGCAGCTATGTAGGAAACCCTGTTGGGTCACTTCCGATCCCATGCCCATTGAGCCCAGTGGGATGGAATCAAGCAGCTTCAGCACCCACACAAAACGAACATGGAGCTCCTCACTCAAGGCGCTCAAAACTCCACAGACAAAGACAAGTTCAGTGCCCAAGCCATTTCCCGCTGCCATGGAAACCAAGTGCTCTGGCAGCACATATGTCTGAAAGTGGATATAAAACCTAGGGAAGGGAGTGTGGTGGTGAATGGCAACTGCCCGAAGCAGCAGCACAGCTCTTCTAGTGCCAAAACAACTCCACCTGCCTCATGAACTTCACATACCATCAGCTGTCCTGGCAGCTATCTAGGAAACCCTGTTGGGTCACTTCCGGTCCCATGCCCATTGAGCCCAGTGGGATGGAATCAAGCAGCTTCAGCACCCACACAAAACGAACATGGAGCTCCTCACTCAAGGTGCACAAAACTCTACGGCCAAAGACAAGTTCAGTGCCCAAGCCATTTCCCGCTGCCATGGAAACCAAGTGCTCTGGCAGCACATATGTCTGAAAGTGGATATGACACCTAGGGAAGGGAGTGTGCTGGTGAATGGCAACTGCCCGAAGCAGCAGCACAGCTCTTCCAGTGCCAAAACAACTCCACCTGCCTCATGAACTTCACATACCATCAGCTGTCCTGGCAGCTATCTAGGAAACCCTGTTGGGTCACTTCCGGTCCCATGCCCATTGAGCACAGTGGGATGGAATCAAGCAGCTTCAGCACCCACACAAAACGAACATGGAGCTCCTCATTCAAGGCACTCAAAACTCTACGGCCAAAGACAAGTTCAGTGCGCAAGCCATTTCCCGCTGCCATGGAAAGCAAGTGCTCTGGCAGCACATATGTCTGAAAGTGGATATGACACCTAGGGAAGGGAGTGTGGTGGTGAATGGCAACTGCCCGAAGCAGCAGCACAGCTCTTCCACTGCCAGTGTAAAAACAACTCCACCTGCCTCATGAACTTCACATACCATCAGCTGTCCTGGCAGCTATCTAGGAAACCCTGTTGGGTCACTTCTAGTCCCATGCCCATTGAGTCAAGTGGGATGGAATCAAGCAGCTTCAGCACCCACACAAAACGAACATGGAGCTCCTCACTCAAGGCGCTCAAAACTCCACGGCCAAAGACAAGTTCAGTGCCCAAGCCATTTCCCGCTGCCATGGAAACCAAGTGCTCTGGCAGCACATATGTCTGAAAGTGGATATGACACCTAGGGAAGGGAGTGTGCTGGTGAATGGCAACTGCCCGAAGCAGCAGCACAGCTCTTCCAGTGCCAAAACAACTCCACCTGCCTCATGAACTACACATACCATCAGCTGTCCTGGCAGCTATCTAGGAAACCCTGTTGGGTCACTTCCGGTCCCATGCCCATTGAGCCCAGTAGGATGGAATCAAGCAGCTTGCGCACCCACACAAAAAAACATGGAGCTCCTCACTCAAGGCGCTCAAAACTCACAGCCAAAGACAAGTTGAGTGCCCAAGCCATTTCCCGCTGCCATGGAAACCAAGTGCTCTGGCAGCACATATGTCTGAAAGTGGATATAACACCTAGGGAAGGGAGTGTGCTGGTGAATGGCAACTGCCCGAAGCAGCAGCACAGCTCTTCCAGTGCCAAAACAACTCCACCTGCCTCATGAACTTCACATACCATCAGCTGTGCTGGCAGCTATCTAGGAAACCCTGTTGGGTCACTTCTTGTCCCATGCCCATTGAGCCCAGTGGGATGGAATCAAGCAGCTTCAGCACCCACACAAAACGAACATGGAGCTCCTCACTCAAGGCGCTCAAAGCTCCACAGCCAAAGACAAGTTCACTGCCCAAGCCATTTCCCGCTGCCATGGAAACCAAGTGCTCTGGCAGCACATATGTCTGAAAGTGGATATGACACCTAGGGAAGGGAGTTTGCTGGTGAATGGCAACTGCCCGAAGCAGCAGCACAGCTCTTCCACTGCCAAAACTACTCCACCTGCCTCATGAACTTCACATACCATCAGCTGTCCTGGCAGCTATCTAGGAAACCCTGTTGGGTCACTTCCGGTCCCATGCCCATTGAGGGAAGAGGGATGGAATCAAGCAGCTTCAGCACCCACACAAAACGAACATGGAGCTCCTCACTCAAGGTGCTCCAAACTCCATGGCCAAAGACAAGTTCAGTGCCCAAGCCATTTCCCGCTGCCATGGAAATCAAGTGCTCTGGCAGCACATATGTCTGAAAGTGGATATGACACAAGGGAAGGGAGTGTGCTGGTGAGTGGCAACTGCCCGAAGCAGCAGCACAGCTCTTCCACTGCCAGTGCCAAAACAACTCCACCTGCCTCATGAACTTCACATACCATCAGCTGTCCTGGCAGCTATCTAGGAAACCCTGTTGGGTCACTTCCAGTCCCATACCCATTGAGCCCAGTGGGATGGAATCAAGCAGCTTCAGCACCCACACAAAACGAACATGGAGCTCCTCACTCAAGGCGCTCAAAACTCCACAGCCAAAGACAAGTTCAGTGCCCAAGCCATTTCCCGCTGCCATGGAAACCAAGTGCTCTGGCAGCACATATGTCTGAAAGTGGATATGACACCTAGGGAAGGGAGTCTGCTGGTGAATGGCAACTGCCCAAAGCAGCAGCACAGCTCTTCCACTGCTAGTGCCAAAACAACTCCACCTGCCTCATGAACTTCACATACCATCAGCTGTCCTGGCAGCTATCTAGGAAACCTGTTGGGTCACTTCCGGTCCCATGCCCATTGAGCCCAGTGGGATGGAATCAAGCAGCTTCAGCACCCACACAAAACGAACATGGAGCTCCTCACTCAAGGAGCTAAAAATTCAACGGCCAAAGACAAGTTCAGTGCCCAAGCCATTTCCCGCTGCCATGGAAACCAAGTGCTCTGGCAGCACATATGTCTGAAAGTGGATATGACACCTAGGGAAGGGAGTGTGCTGGTGAATGGCAACTGCCCGAAGCAGCAGCACAGCTCTTCCACTGCCAAAACTACTCCACCTGCCTCATGAACTTCACATACCATCAGCTGTCCTGGCAGCTATCTAGGAAACCCTGTTGGGTCACTTCCGGTCCCATGCCCATTGAGCCCAGTGGGATGGAATCAAGCAGCTTGAGCACCCACACAAAACGAACATGGAGCTCCTCACTCAAGGCGCTCAAAACTCCATGGTCAAAGACAAGTTCAGTGCCCAAGCCATTTCCCGCTGCCATGGAAACCAAGTGCTCTGGCAGCACATA